>NC_139469.1:43805000-44305000 GCF_057233095.1 Heloderma suspectum | reverse complement strand
CCCTAACCCTAACCCTAACCCTAACCCTAACCCTAACCCTAACCCTAACCCTAACCCTAACCCTAACCCTAACCCTAACCCTAACCCTAACCCTAACCCTAACCCTAACCCTAACCCTAACCCTAACCCTAACCCTAACCCTAACCCTAACCCTAACCCTAACCCTAACCCTAACCCTAACCCTAACCCTAACCCTAACCCTAACCCTAACCCTAACCCTAACCCTAACCCTAACCCTAACCCTAACCCTAACCCTAACCCTAACCCTAACCCTAACCCTAACCCTAACCCTAACCCTAACCCTAACCCTAACCCTAACCCTAACCCTAACCCTAACCCTAACCCTAACCCTAACCCTAACCCTAACCCTAACCCTAACCCTAACCCTAACCCTAACCCTAACCCTAACCCTAACCCTAACCCTAACCCTAACCCTAACCCTAACCCTAACCCTAACCCTAACCCTAACCCTAACCCTAACCCTAACCCTAACCCTAACCCTAACCCTAACCCTAACCCTAACCCTAACCCTAACCCTAACCCTAACCCTAACCCTAACCCTAACCCTAACCCTAACCCTAACCCTAACCCTAACCCTAACCCTAACCCTAACCCTAACCCTAACCCTAACCCTAACCCTAACCCTAACCCTAACCCTAACCCTAACCCTAACCCTAACCCTAACCCTAACCCTAACCCTAACCCTAACCCTAACCCTAACCCTAACCCTAACCCTAACCCTAACCCTAACCCTAACCCTAACCCTAACCCTAACCCTAACCCTAACCCTAACCCTAACCCTAACCCTAACCCTAACCCTAACCCTAACCCTAACCCTAACCCTAACCCTAACCCTAACCCTAACCCTAACCCTAACCCTAACCCTAACCCTAACCCTAACCCTAACCCTAACCCTAACCCTAACCCTAACCCTAACCCTAACCCTAACCCTAACCCTAACCCTAACCCTAACCCTAACCCTAACCCTAACCCTAACCCTAACCCTAACCCTAACCCTAACCCTAACCCTAACCCTAACCCTAACCCTAACCCTAACCCTAACCCTAACCCTAACCCTAACCCTAACCCTAACCCTAACCCTAACCCTAACCCTAACCCTAACCCTAACCCTAACCCTAACCCTAACCCTAACCCTAACCCTAACCCTAACCCTAACCCTAACCCTAACCCTAACCCTAACCCTAACCCTAACCCTAACCCTAACCCTAACCCTAACCCTAACCCTAACCCTAACCCTAACCCTAACCCTAACCCTAACCCTAACCCTAACCCTAACCCTAACCCTAACCCTAACCCTAACCCTAACCCTAACCCTAACCCTAACCCTAACCCTAACCCTAACCCTAACCCTAACCCTAACCCTAACCCTAACCCTAACCCTAACCCTAACCCTAACCCTAACCCTAACCCTAACCCTAACCCTAACCCTAACCCTAACCCTAACCCTAACCCTAACCCTAACCCTAACCCTAACCCTAACCCTAACCCTAACCCTAACCCTAACCCTAACCCTAACCCTAACCCTAACCCTAACCCTAACCCTAACCCTAACCCTAACCCTAACCCTAACCCTAACCCTAACCCTAACCCTAACCCTAACCCTAACCCTAACCCTAACCCTAACCCTAACCCTAACCCTAACCCTAACCCTAACCCTAACCCTAACCCTAACCCTAACCCTAACCCTAACCCTAACCCTAACCCTAACCCTAACCCTAACCCTAACCCTAACCCTAACCCTAACCCTAACCCTAACCCTAACCCTAACCCTAACCCTAACCCTAACCCTAACCCTAACCCTAACCCTAACCCTAACCCTAACCCTAACCCTAACCCTAACCCTAACCCTAACCCTAACCCTAACCCTAACCCTAACCCTAACCCTAACCCTAACCCTAACCCTAACCCTAACCCTAACCCTAACCCTAACCCTAACCCTAACCCTAACCCTAACCCTAACCCTAACCCTAACCCTAACCCTAACCCTAACCCTAACCCTAACCCTAACCCTAACCCTAACCCTAACCCTAACCCTAACCCTAACCCTAACCCTAACCCTAACCCTAACCCTAACCCTAACCCTAACCCTAACCCTAACCCTAACCCTAACCCTAACCCTAACCCTAACCCTAACCCTAACCCTAACCCTAACCCTAACCCTAACCCTAACCCTAACCCTAACCCTAACCCTAACCCTAACCCTAACCCTAACCCTAACCCTAACCCTAACCCTAACCCTAACCCTAACCCTAACCCTAACCCTAACCCTAACCCTAACCCTAACCCTAACCCTAACCCTAACCCTAACCCTAACCCTAACCCTAACCCTAACCCTAACCCTAACCCTAACCCTAACCCTAACCCTAACCCTAACCCTAACCCTAACCCTAACCCTAACCCTAACCCTAACCCTAACCCTAACCCTAACCCTAACCCTAACCCTAACCCTAACCCTAACCCTAACCCTAACCCTAACCCTAACCCTAACCCTAACCCTAACCCTAACCCTAACCCTAACCCTAACCCTAACCCTAACCCTAACCCTAACCCTAACCCTAACCCTAACCCTAACCCTAACCCTAACCCTAACCCTAACCCTAACCCTAACCCTAACCCTAACCCTAACCCTAACCCTAACCCTAACCCTAACCCTAACCCTAACCCTAACCCTAACCCTAACCCTAACCCTAACCCTAACCCTAACCCTAACCCTAACCCTAACCCTAACCCTAACCCTAACCCTAACCCTAACCCTAACCCTAACCCTAACCCTAACCCTAACCCTAACCCTAACCCTAACCCTAACCCTAACCCTAACCCTAACCCTAACCCTAACCCTAACCCTAACCCTAACCCTAACCCTAACCCTAACCCTAACCCTAACCCTAACCCTAACCCTAACCCTAACCCTAACCCTAACCCTAACCCTAACCCTAACCCTAACCCTAACCCTAACCCTAACCCTAACCCTAACCCTAACCCTAACCCTAACCCTAACCCTAACCCTAACCCTAACCCTAACCCTAACCCTAACCCTAACCCTAACCCTAACCCTAACCCTAACCCTAACCCTAACCCTAACCCTAACCCTAACCCTAACCCTAACCCTAACCCTAACCCTAACCCTAACCCTAACCCTAACCCTAACCCTAACCCTAACCCTAACCCTAACCCTAACCCTAACCCTAACCCTAACCCTAACCCTAACCCTAACCCTAACCCTAACCCTAACCCTAACCCTAACCCTAACCCTAACCCTAACCCTAACCCTAACCCTAACCCTAACCCTAACCCTAACCCTAACCCTAACCCTAACCCTAACCCTAACCCTAACCCTAACCCTAACCCTAACCCTAACCCTAACCCTAACCCTAACCCTAACCCTAACCCTAACCCTAACCCTAACCCTAACCCTAACCCTAACCCTAACCCTAACCCTAACCCTAACCCTAACCCTAACCCTAACCCTAACCCTAACCCTAACCCTAACCCTAACCCTAACCCTAACCCTAACCCTAACCCTAACCCTAACCCTAACCCTAACCCTAACCCTAACCCTAACCCTAACCCTAACCCTAACCCTAACCCTAACCCTAACCCTAACCCTAACCCTAACCCTAACCCTAACCCTAACCCTAACCCTAACCCTAACCCTAACCCTAACCCTAACCCTAACCCTAACCCTAACCCTAACCCTAACCCTAACCCTAACCCTAACCCTAACCCTAACCCTAACCCTAACCCTAACCCTAACCCTAACCCTAACCCTAACCCTAACCCTAACCCTAACCCTAACCCTAACCCTAACCCTAACCCTAACCCTAACCCTAACCCTAACCCTAACCCTAACCCTAACCCTAACCCTAACCCTAACCCTAACCCTAACCCTAACCCTAACCCTAACCCTAACCCTAACCCTAACCCTAACCCTAACCCTAACCCTAACCCTAACCCTAACCCTAACCCTAACCCTAACCCTAACCCTAACCCTAACCCTAACCCTAACCCTAACCCTAACCCTAACCCTAACCCTAACCCTAACCCTAACCCTAACCCTAACCCTAACCCTAACCCTAACCCTAACCCTAACCCTAACCCTAACCCTAACCCTAACCCTAACCCTAACCCTAACCCTAACCCTAACCCTAACCCTAACCCTAACCCTAACCCTAACCCTAACCCTAACCCTAACCCTAACCCTAACCCTAACCCTAACCCTAACCCTAACCCTAACCCTAACCCTAACCCTAACCCTAACCCTAACCCTAACCCTAACCCTAACCCTAACCCTAACCCTAACCCTAACCCTAACCCTAACCCTAACCCTAACCCTAACCCTAACCCTAACCCTAACCCTAACCCTAACCCTAACCCTAACCCTAACCCTAACCCTAACCCTAACCCTAACCCTAACCCTAACCCTAACCCTAACCCTAACCCTAACCCTAACCCTAACCCTAACCCTAACCCTAACCCTAACCCTAACCCTAACCCTAACCCTAACCCTAACCCTAACCCTAACCCTAACCCTAACCCTAACCCTAACCCTAACCCTAACCCTAACCCTAACCCTAACCCTAACCCTAACCCTAACCCTAACCCTAACCCTAACCCTAACCCTAACCCTAACCCTAACCCTAACCCTAACCCTAACCCTAACCCTAACCCTAACCCTAACCCTAACCCTAACCCTAACCCTAACCCTAACCCTAACCCTAACCCTAACCCTAACCCTAACCCTAACCCTAACCCTAACCCTAACCCTAACCCTAACCCTAACCCTAACCCTAACCCTAACCCTAACCCTAACCCTAACCCTAACCCTAACCCTAACCCTAACCCTAACCCTAACCCTAACCCTAACCCTAACCCTAACCCTAACCCTAACCCTAACCCTAACCCTAACCCTAACCCTAACCCTAACCCTAACCCTAACCCTAACCCTAACCCTAACCCTAACCCTAACCCTAACCCTAACCCTAACCCTAACCCTAACCCTAACCCTAACCCTAACCCTAACCCTAACCCTAACCCTAACCCTAACCCTAACCCTAACCCTAACCCTAACCCTAACCCTAACCCTAACCCTAACCCTAACCCTAACCCTAACCCTAACCCTAACCCTAACCCTAACCCTAACCCTAACCCTAACCCTAACCCTAACCCTAACCCTAACCCTAACCCTAACCCTAACCCTAACCCTAACCCTAACCCTAACCCTAACCCTAACCCTAACCCTAACCCTAACCCTAACCCTAACCCTAACCCTAACCCTAACCCTAACCCTAACCCTAACCCTAACCCTAACCCTAACCCTAACCCTAACCCTAACCCTAACCCTAACCCTAACCCTAACCCTAACCCTAACCCTAACCCTAACCCTAACCCTAACCCTAACCCTAACCCTAACCCTAACCCTAACCCTAACCCTAACCCTAACCCTAACCCTAACCCTAACCCTAACCCTAACCCTAACCCTAACCCTAACCCTAACCCTAACCCTAACCCTAACCCTAACCCTAACCCTAACCCTAACCCTAACCCTAACCCTAACCCTAACCCTAACCCTAACCCTAACCCTAACCCTAACCCTAACCCTAACCCTAACCCTAACCCTAACCCTAACCCTAACCCTAACCCTAACCCTAACCCTAACCCTAACCCTAACCCTAACCCTAACCCTAACCCTAACCCTAACCCTAACCCTAACCCTAACCCTAACCCTAACCCTAACCCTAACCCTAACCCTAACCCTAACCCTAACCCTAACCCTAACCCTAACCCTAACCCTAACCCTAACCCTAACCCTAACCCTAACCCTAACCCTAACCCTAACCCTAACCCTAACCCTAACCCTAACCCTAACCCTAACCCTAACCCTAACCCTAACCCTAACCCTAACCCTAACCCTAACCCTAACCCTAACCCTAACCCTAACCCTAACCCTAACCCTAACCCTAACCCTAACCCTAACCCTAACCCTAACCCTAACCCTAACCCTAACCCTAACCCTAACCCTAACCCTAACCCTAACCCTAACCCTAACCCTAACCCTAACCCTAACCCTAACCCTAACCCTAACCCTAACCCTAACCCTAACCCTAACCCTAACCCTAACCCTAACCCTAACCCTAACCCTAACCCTAACCCTAACCCTAACCCTAACCCTAACCCTAACCCTAACCCTAACCCTAACCCTAACCCTAACCCTAACCCTAACCCTAACCCTAACCCTAACCCTAACCCTAACCCTAACCCTAACCCTAACCCTAACCCTAACCCTAACCCTAACCCTAACCCTAACCCTAACCCTAACCCTAACCCTAACCCTAACCCTAACCCTAACCCTAACCCTAACCCTAACCCTAACCCTAACCCTAACCCTAACCCTAACCCTAACCCTAACCCTAACCCTAACCCTAACCCTAACCCTAACCCTAACCCTAACCCTAACCCTAACCCTAACCCTAACCCTAACCCTAACCCTAACCCTAACCCTAACCCTAACCCTAACCCTAACCCTAACCCTAACCCTAACCCTAACCCTAACCCTAACCCTAACCCTAACCCTAACCCTAACCCTAACCCTAACCCTAACCCTAACCCTAACCCTAACCCTAACCCTAACCCTAACCCTAACCCTAACCCTAACCCTAACCCTAACCCTAACCCTAACCCTAACCCTAACCCTAACCCTAACCCTAACCCTAACCCTAACCCTAACCCTAACCCTAACCCTAACCCTAACCCTAACCCTAACCCTAACCCTAACCCTAACCCTAACCCTAACCCTAACCCTAACCCTAACCCTAACCCTAACCCTAACCCTAACCCTAACCCTAACCCTAACCCTAACCCTAACCCTAACCCTAACCCTAACCCTAACCCTAACCCTAACCCTAACCCTAACCCTAACCCTAACCCTAACCCTAACCCTAACCCTAACCCTAACCCTAACCCTAACCCTAACCCTAACCCTAACCCTAACCCTAACCCTAACCCTAACCCTAACCCTAACCCTAACCCTAACCCTAACCCTAACCCTAACCCTAACCCTAACCCTAACCCTAACCCTAACCCTAACCCTAACCCTAACCCTAACCCTAACCCTAACCCTAACCCTAACCCTAACCCTAACCCTAACCCTAACCCTAACCCTAACCCTAACCCTAACCCTAACCCTAACCCTAACCCTAACCCTAACCCTAACCCTAACCCTAACCCTAACCCTAACCCTAACCCTAACCCTAACCCTAACCCTAACCCTAACCCTAACCCTAACCCTAACCCTAACCCTAACCCTAACCCTAACCCTAACCCTAACCCTAACCCTAACCCTAACCCTAACCCTAACCCTAACCCTAACCCTAACCCTAACCCTAACCCTAACCCTAACCCTAACCCTAACCCTAACCCTAACCCTAACCCTAACCCTAACCCTAACCCTAACCCTAACCCTAACCCTAACCCTAACCCTAACCCTAACCCTAACCCTAACCCTAACCCTAACCCTAACCCTAACCCTAACCCTAACCCTAACCCTAACCCTAACCCTAACCCTAACCCTAACCCTAACCCTAACCCTAACCCTAACCCTAACCCTAACCCTAACCCTACCCTAACCCTAACCCTCACCCTAACCCTCACCCTAACCCTAACCCTAACCCTCACCCTAACCCTCACCCTAACCCTCACCCTCACCCTAACCCTAACCCTAACCCTAACCCTCACCCTAACCCTCACCCTAACCCTAACCCTCACCCTAACCCTCACCCTAACCCTAACCCTAACCCTAACCCTAACCCTAACCCTAACCCTAACCCTAACCCTAACCCTAACCCTAACCCTAACCCTAACCCTAACCCTAACCCTAACCCTAACCCTAACCCTAACCCTAACCCTAACCCTAACCCTAACCCTAACCCTAACCCTAACCCTAACCCTAACCCTAACCCTAACCCTAACCCTAACCCTAACCCTAACCCTAACCCTAACCCTAACCCTAACCCTAACCCTAACCCTAACCCTAACCCTAACCCTAACCCTAACCCTAACCCTAACCCTAACCCTAACCCTAACCCTAACCCTAACCCTAACCCTAACCCTAACCCTAACCCTAACCCTAACCCTAACCCTAACCCTAACCCTAACCCTAACCCTAACCCTAACCCTAACCCTAACCCTAACCCTAACCCTAACCCTAACCCTAACCCTAACCCTAACCCTAACCCTAACCCTAACCCTAACCCTAACCCTAACCCTAACCCTAACCCTAACCCTAACCCTAACCCTAACCCTAACCCTAACCCTAACCCTAACCCTAACCCTAACCCTAACCCTAACCCTAACCCTAACCCTAACCCTAACCCTAACCCTAACCCTAACCCTAACCCTAACCCTAACCCTAACCCTAACCCTAACCCTAACCCTAACCCTAACCCTAACCCTAACCCTAACCCTAACCCTAACCCTAACCCTAACCCTAACCCTAACCCTAACCCTAACCCTAACCCTAACCCTAACCCTAACCCTAACCCTAACCCTAACCCTAACCCTAACCCTAACCCTAACCCTAACCCTAACCCTAACCCTAACCCTAACCCTAACCCTAACCCTAACCCTAACCCTAACCCTAACCCTAACCCTAACCCTAACCCTAACCCTAACCCTAACCCTAACCCTAACCCTAACCCTAACCCTAACCCTAACCCTAACCCTAACCCTAACCCTAACCCTAACCCTAACCCTAACCCTAACCCTAACCCTAACCCTAACCCTAACCCTAACCCTAACCCTAACCCTAACCCTAACCCTAACCCTAACCCTAACCCTAACCCTAACCCTAACCCTAACCCTAACCCTAACCCTAACCCTAACCCTAACCCTAACCCTAACCCTAACCCTAACCCTAACCCTAACCCTAACCCTAACCCTAACCCTAACCCTAACCCTAACCCTAACCCTAACCCTAACCCTAACCCTAACCCTAACCCTAACCCTAACCCTAACCCTAACCCTAACCCTAACCCTAACCCTAACCCTAACCCTAACCCTAACCCTAACCCTAACCCTAACCCTAACCCTAACCCTAACCCTAACCCTAACCCTAACCCTAACCCTAACCCTAACCCTAACCCTAACCCTAACCCTAACCCTAACCCTAACCCTAACCCTAACCCTAACCCTAACCCTAACCCTAACCCTAACCCTAACCCTAACCCTAACCCTAACCCTAACCCTAACCCTAACCCTAACCCTAACCCTAACCCTAACCCTAACCCTAACCCTAACCCTAACCCTAACCCTAACCCTAACCCTAACCCTAACCCTAACCCTAACCCTAACCCTAACCCTAACCCTAACCCTAACCCTAACCCTAACCCTAACCCTAACCCTAACCCTAACCCTAACCCTAACCCTAACCCTAACCCTAACCCTAACCCTAACCCTAACCCTAACCCTAACCCTAACCCTAACCCTAACCCTAACCCTAACCCTAACCCTAACCCTAACCCTAACCCTAACCCTAACCCTAACCCTAACCCTAACCCTAACCCTAACCCTAACCCTAACCCTAACCCTAACCCTAACCCTAACCCTAACCCTAACCCTAACCCTAACCCTAACCCTAACCCTAACCCTAACCCTAACCCTAACCCTAACCCTAACCCTAACCCTAACCCTAACCCTAACCCTAACCCTAACCCTAACCCTAACCCTAACCCTAACCCTAACCCTAACCCTAACCCTAACCCTAACCCTAACCCTAACCCTAACCCTAACCCTAACCCTAACCCTAACCCTAACCCTAACCCTAACCCTAACCCTAACCCTAACCCTAACCCTAACCCTAACCCTAACCCTAACCCTAACCCTAACCCTAACCCTAACCCTAACCCTAACCCTAACCCTAACCCTAACCCTAACCCTAACCCTAACCCTAACCCTAACCCTAACCCTAACCCTAACCCTAACCCTAACCCTAACCCTAACCCTAACCCTAACCCTAACCCTAACCCTAACCCTAACCCTAACCCTAACCCTAACCCTAACCCTAACCCTAACCCTAACCCTAACCCTAACCCTAACCCTAACCCTAACCCTAACCCTAACCCTAACCCTAACCCTAACCCTAACCCTAACCCTAACCCTAACCCTAACCCTAACCCTAACCCTAACCCTAACCCTAACCCTAACCCTAACCCTAACCCTAACCCTAACCCTAACCCTAACCCTAACCCTAACCCTAACCCTAACCCTAACCCTAACCCTAACCCTAACCCTAACCCTAACCCTAACCCTAACCCTAACCCTAACCCTAACCCTAACCCTAACCCTAACCCTAACCCTAACCCTAACCCTAACCCTAACCCTAACCCTAACCCTAACCCTAACCCTAACCCTAACCCTAACCCTAACCCTAACCCTAACCCTAACCCTAACCCTAACCCTAACCCTAACCCTAACCCTAACCCTAACCCTAACCCTAACCCTAACCCTAACCCTAACCCTAACCCTAACCCTAACCCTAACCCTAACCCTAACCCTAACCCTAACCCTAACCCTAACCCTAACCCTAACCCTAACCCTAACCCTAACCCTAACCCTAACCCTAACCCTAACCCTAACCCTAACCCTAACCCTAACCCTAACCCTAACCCTAACCCTAACCCTAACCCTAACCCTAACCCTAACCCTAACCCTAACCCTAACCCTAACCCTAACCCTAACCCTAACCCTAACCCTAACCCTAACCCTAACCCTAACCCTAACCCTAACCCTAACCCTAACCCTAACCCTAACCCTAACCCTAACCCTAACCCTAACCCTAACCCTAACCCTAACCCTAACCCTAACCCTAACCCTAACCCTAACCCTAACCCTAACCCTAACCCTAACCCTAACCCTAACCCTAACCCTAACCCTAACCCTAACCCTAACCCTAACCCTAACCCTAACCCTAACCCTAACCCTAACCCTAACCCTAACCCTAACCCTAACCCTAACCCTAACCCTAACCCTAACCCTAACCCTAACCCTAACCCTAACCCTAACCCTAACCCTAACCCTAACCCTAACCCTAACCCTAACCCTAACCCTAACCCTAACCCTAACCCTAACCCTAACCCTAACCCTAACCCTAACCCTAACCCTAACCCTAACCCTAACCCTAACCCTAACCCTAACCCTAACCCTAACCCTAACCCTAACCCTAACCCTAACCCTAACCCTAACCCTAACCCTAACCCTAACCCTAACCCTAACCCTAACCCTAACCCTAACCCTAACCCTAACCCTAACCCTAACCCTAACCCTAACCCTAACCCTAACCCTAACCCTAACCCTAACCCTAACCCTAACCCTAACCCTAACCCTAACCCTAACCCTAACCCTAACCCTAACCCTAACCCTAACCCTAACCCTAACCCTAACCCTAACCCTAACCCTAACCCTAACCCTAACCCTAACCCTAACCCTAACCCTAACCCTAACCCTAACCCTAACCCTAACCCTAACCCTAACCCTAACCCTAACCCTAACCCTAACCCTAACCCTAACCCTAACCCTAACCCTAACCCTAACCCTAACCCTAACCCTAACCCTAACCCTAACCCTAACCCTAACCCTAACCCTAACCCTAACCCTAACCCTAACCCTAACCCTAACCCTAACCCTAACCCTAACCCTAACCCTAACCCTAACCCTAACCCTAACCCTAACCCTAACCCTAACCCTAACCCTAACCCTAACCCTAACCCTAACCCTAACCCTAACCCTAACCCTAACCCTAACCCTAACCCTAACCCTAACCCTAACCCTAACCCTAACCCTAACCCTAACCCTAACCCTAACCCTAACCCTAACCCTAACCCTAACCCTAACCCTAACCCTAACCCTAACCCTAACCCTAACCCTAACCCTAACCCTAACCCTAACCCTAACCCTAACCCTAACCCTAACCCTAACCCTAACCCTAACCCTAACCCTAACCCTAACCCTAACCCTAACCCTAACCCTAACCCTAACCCTAACCCTAACCCTAACCCTAACCCTAACCCTAACCCTAACCCTAACCCTAACCCTAACCCTAACCCTAACCCTAACCCTAACCCTAACCCTAACCCTAACCCTAACCCTAACCCTAACCCTAACCCTAACCCTAACCCTAACCCTAACCCTAACCCTAACCCTAACCCTAACCCTAACCCTAACCCTAACCCTAACCCTAACCCTAACCCTAACCCTAACCCTAACCCTAACCCTAACCCTAACCCTAACCCTAACCCTAACCCTAACCCTAACCCTAACCCTAACCCTAACCCTAACCCTAACCCTAACCCTAACCCTAACCCTAACCCTAACCCTAACCCTAACCCTAACCCTAACCCTAACCCTAACCCTAACCCTAACCCTAACCCTAACCCTAACCCTAACCCTAACCCTAACCCTAACCCTAACCCTAACCCTAACCCTAACCCTAACCCTAACCCTAACCCTAACCCTAACCCTAACCCTAACCCTAACCCTAACCCTAACCCTAACCCTAACCCTAACCCTAACCCTAACCCTAACCCTAACCCTAACCCTAACCCTAACCCTAACCCTAACCCTAACCCTAACCCTAACCCTAACCCTAACCCTAACCCTAACCCTAACCCTAACCCTAACCCTAACCCTAACCCTAACCCTAACCCTAACCCTAACCCTAACCCTAACCCTAACCCTAACCCTAACCCTAACCCTAACCCTAACCCTAACCCTAACCCTAACCCTAACCCTAACCCTAACCCTAACCCTAACCCTAACCCTAACCCTAACCCTAACCCTAACCCTAACCCTAACCCTAACCCTAACCCTAACCCTAACCCTAACCCTAACCCTAACCCTAACCCTAACCCTAACCCTAACCCTAACCCTAACCCTAACCCTAACCCTAACCCTAACCCTAACCCTAACCCTAACCCTAACCCTAACCCTAACCCTAACCCTAACCCTAACCCTAACCCTAACCCTAACCCTAACCCTAACCCTAACCCTAACCCTAACCCTAACCCTAACCCTAACCCTAACCCTAACCCTAACCCTAACCCTAACCCTAACCCTAACCCTAACCCTAACCCTAACCCTAACCCTAACCCTAACCCTAACCCTAACCCTAACCCTAACCCTAACCCTAACCCTAACCCTAACCCTAACCCTAACCCTAACCCTAACCCTAACCCTAACCCTAACCCTAACCCTAACCCTAACCCTAACCCTAACCCTAACCCTAACCCTAACCCTAACCCTAACCCTAACCCTAACCCTAACCCTAACCCTAACCCTAACCCTAACCCTAACCCTAACCCTAACCCTAACCCTAACCCTAACCCTAACCCTAACCCTAACCCTAACCCTAACCCTAACCCTAACCCTAACCCTAACCCTAACCCTAACCCTAACCCTAACCCTAACCCTAACCCTAACCCTAACCCTAACCCTAACCCTAACCCTAACCCTAACCCTAACCCTAACCCTAACCCTAACCCTAACCCTAACCCTAACCCTAACCCTAACCCTAACCCTAACCCTAACCCTAACCCTAACCCTAACCCTAACCCTAACCCTAACCCTAACCCTAACCCTAACCCTAACCCTAACCCTAACCCTAACCCTAACCCTAACCCTAACCCTAACCCTAACCCTAACCCTAACCCTAACCCTAACCCTAACCCTAACCCTAACCCTAACCCTAACCCTAACCCTAACCCTAACCCTAACCCTAACCCTAACCCTAACCCTAACCCTAACCCTAACCCTAACCCTAACCCTAACCCTAACCCTAACCCTAACCCTAACCCTAACCCTAACCCTAACCCTAACCCTAACCCTAACCCTAACCCTAACCCTAACCCTAACCCTAACCCTAACCCTAACCCTAACCCTAACCCTAACCCTAACCCTAACCCTAACCCTAACCCTAACCCTAACCCTAACCCTAACCCTAACCCTAACCCTAACCCTAACCCTAACCCTAACCCTAACCCTAACCCTAACCCTAACCCTAACCCTAACCCTAACCCTAACCCTAACCCTAACCCTAACCCTAACCCTAACCCTAACCCTAACCCTAACCCTAACCCTAACCCTAACCCTAACCCTAACCCTAACCCTAACCCTAACCCTAACCCTAACCCTAACCCTAACCCTAACCCTAACCCTAACCCTAACCCTAACCCTAACCCTAACCCTAACCCTAACCCTAACCCTAACCCTAACCCTAACCCTAACCCTAACCCTAACCCTAACCCTAACCCTAACCCTAACCCTAACCCTAACCCTAACCCTAACCCTAACCCTAACCCTAACCCTAACCCTAACCCTAACCCTAACCCTAACCCTAACCCTAACCCTAACCCTAACCCTAACCCTAACCCTAACCCTAACCCTAACCCTAACCCTAACCCTAACCCTAACCCTAACCCTAACCCTAACCCTAACCCTAACCCTAACCCTAACCCTAACCCTAACCCTAACCCTAACCCTAACCCTAACCCTAACCCTAACCCTAACCCTAACCCTAACCCTAACCCTAACCCTAACCCTAACCCTAACCCTAACCCTAACCCTAACCCTAACCCTAACCCTAACCCTAACCCTAACCCTAACCCTAACCCTAACCCTAACCCTAACCCTAACCCTAACCCTAACCCTAACCCTAACCCTAACCCTAACCCTAACCCTAACCCTAACCCTAACCCTAACCCTAACCCTAACCCTAACCCTAACCCTAACCCTAACCCTAACCCTAACCCTAACCCTAACCCTAACCCTAACCCTAACCCTAACCCTAACCCTAACCCTAACCCTAACCCTAACCCTAACCCTAACCCTAACCCTAACCCTAACCCTAACCCTAACCCTAACCCTAACCCTAACCCTAACCCTAACCCTAACCCTAACCCTAACCCTAACCCTAACCCTAACCCTAACCCTAACCCTAACCCTAACCCTAACCCTAACCCTAACCCTAACCCTAACCCTAACCCTAACCCTAACCCTAACCCTAACCCTAACCCTAACCCTAACCCTAACCCTAACCCTAACCCTAACCCTAACCCTAACCCTAACCCTAACCCTAACCCTAACCCTAACCCTAACCCTAACCCTAACCCTAACCCTAACCCTAACCCTAACCCTAACCCTAACCCTAACCCTAACCCTAACCCTAACCCTAACCCTAACCCTAACCCTAACCCTAACCCTAACCCTAACCCTAACCCTAACCCTAACCCTAACCCTAACCCTAACCCTAACCCTAACCCTAACCCTAACCCTAACCCTAACCCTAACCCTAACCCTAACCCTAACCCTAACCCTAACCCTAACCCTAACCCTAACCCTAACCCTAACCCTAACCCTAACCCTAACCCTAACCCTAACCCTAACCCTAACCCTAACCCTAACCCTAACCCTAACCCTAACCCTAACCCTAACCCTAACCCTAACCCTAACCCTAACCCTAACCCTAACCCTAACCCTAACCCTAACCCTAACCCTAACCCTAACCCTAACCCTAACCCTAACCCTAACCCTAACCCTAACCCTAACCCTAACCCTAACCCTAACCCTAACCCTAACCCTAACCCTAACCCTAACCCTAACCCTAACCCTAACCCTAACCCTAACCCTAACCCTAACCCTAACCCTAACCCTAACCCTAACCCTAACCCTAACCCTAACCCTAACCCTAACCCTAACCCTAACCCTAACCCTAACCCTAACCCTAACCCTAACCCTAACCCTAACCCTAACCCTAACCCTAACCCTAACCCTAACCCTAACCCTAACCCTAACCCTAACCCTAACCCTAACCCTAACCCTAACCCTAACCCTAACCCTAACCCTAACCCTAACCCTAACCCTAACCCTAACCCTAACCCTAACCCTAACCCTAACCCTAACCCTAACCCTAACCCTAACCCTAACCCTAACCCTAACCCTAACCCTAACCCTAACCCTAACCCTAACCCTAACCCTAACCCTAACCCTAACCCTAACCCTAACCCTAACCCTAACCCTAACCCTAACCCTAACCCTAACCCTAACCCTAACCCTAACCCTAACCCTAACCCTAACCCTAACCCTAACCCTAACCCTAACCCTAACCCTAACCCTAACCCTAACCCTAACCCTAACCCTAACCCTAACCCTAACCCTAACCCTAACCCTAACCCTAACCCTAACCCTAACCCTAACCCTAACCCTAACCCTAACCCTAACCCTAACCCTAACCCTAACCCTAACCCTAACCCTAACCCTAACCCTAACCCTAACCCTAACCCTAACCCTAACCCTAACCCTAACCCTAACCCTAACCCTAACCCTAACCCTAACCCTAACCCTAACCCTAACCCTAACCCTAACCCTAACCCTAACCCTAACCCTAACCCTAACCCTAACCCTAACCCTAACCCTAACCCTAACCCTAACCCTAACCCTAACCCTAACCCTAACCCTAACCCTAACCCTAACCCTAACCCTAACCCTAACCCTAACCCTAACCCTAACCCTAACCCTAACCCTAACCCTAACCCTAACCCTAACCCTAACCCTAACCCTAACCCTAACCCTAACCCTAACCCTAACCCTAACCCTAACCCTAACCCTAACCCTAACCCTAACCCTAACCCTAACCCTAACCCTAACCCTAACCCTAACCCTAACCCTAACCCTAACCCTAACCCTAACCCTAACCCTAACCCTAACCCTAACCCTAACCCTAACCCTAACCCTAACCCTAACCCTAACCCTAACCCTAACCCTAACCCTAACCCTAACCCTAACCCTAACCCTAACCCTAACCCTAACCCTAACCCTAACCCTAACCCTAACCCTAACCCTAACCCTAACCCTAACCCTAACCCTAACCCTAACCCTAACCCTAACCCTAACCCTAACCCTAACCCTAACCCTAACCCTAACCCTAACCCTAACCCTAACCCTAACCCTAACCCTAACCCTAACCCTAACCCTAACCCTAACCCTAACCCTAACCCTAACCCTAACCCTAACCCTAACCCTAACCCTAACCCTAACCCTAACCCTAACCCTAACCCTAACCCTAACCCTAACCCTAACCCTAACCCTAACCCTAACCCTAACCCTAACCCTAACCCTAACCCTAACCCTAACCCTAACCCTAACCCTAACCCTAACCCTAACCCTAACCCTAACCCTAACCCTAACCCTAACCCTAACCCTAACCCTAACCCTAACCCTAACCCTAACCCTAACCCTAACCCTAACCCTAACCCTAACCCTAACCCTAACCCTAACCCTAACCCTAACCCTAACCCTAACCCTAACCCTAACCCTAACCCTAACCCTAACCCTAACCCTAACCCTAACCCTAACCCTAACCCTAACCCTAACCCTAACCCTAACCCTAACCCTAACCCTAACCCTAACCCTAACCCTAACCCTAACCCTAACCCTAACCCTAACCCTAACCCTAACCCTAACCCTAACCCTAACCCTAACCCTAACCCTAACCCTAACCCTAACCCTAACCCTAACCCTAACCCTAACCCTAACCCTAACCCTAACCCTAACCCTAACCCTAACCCTAACCCTAACCCTAACCCTAACCCTAACCCTAACCCTAACCCTAACCCTAACCCTAACCCTAACCCTAACCCTAACCCTAACCCTAACCCTAACCCTAACCCTAACCCTAACCCTAACCCTAACCCTAACCCTAACCCTAACCCTAACCCTAACCCTAACCCTAACCCTAACCCTAACCCTAACCCTAACCCTAACCCTAACCCTAACCCTAACCCTAACCCTAACCCTAACCCTAACCCTAACCCTAACCCTAACCCTAACCCTAACCCTAACCCTAACCCTAACCCTAACCCTAACCCTAACCCTAACCCTAACCCTAACCCTAACCCTAACCCTAACCCTAACCCTAACCCTAACCCTAACCCTAACCCTAACCCTAACCCTAACCCTAACCCTAACCCTAACCCTAACCCTAACCCTAACCCTAACCCTAACCCTAACCCTAACCCTAACCCTAACCCTAACCCTAACCCTAACCCTAACCCTAACCCTAACCCTAACCCTAACCCTAACCCTAACCCTAACCCTAACCCTAACCCTAACCCTAACCCTAACCCTAACCCTAACCCTAACCCTAACCCTAACCCTAACCCTAACCCTAACCCTAACCCTAACCCTAACCCTAACCCTAACCCTAACCCTAACCCTAACCCTAACCCTAACCCTAACCCTAACCCTAACCCTAACCCTAACCCTAACCCTAACCCTAACCCTAACCCTAACCCTAACCCTAACCCTAACCCTAACCCTAACCCTAACCCTAACCCTAACCCTAACCCTAACCCTAACCCTAACCCTAACCCTAACCCTAACCCTAACCCTAACCCTAACCCTAACCCTAACCCTAACCCTAACCCTAACCCTAACCCTAACCCTAACCCTAACCCTAACCCTAACCCTAACCCTAACCCTAACCCTAACCCTAACCCTAACCCTAACCCTAACCCTAACCCTAACCCTAACCCTAACCCTAACCCTAACCCTAACCCTAACCCTAACCCTAACCCTAACCCTAACCCTAACCCTAACCCTAACCCTAACCCTAACCCTAACCCTAACCCTAACCCTAACCCTAACCCTAACCCTAACCCTAACCCTAACCCTAACCCTAACCCTAACCCTAACCCTAACCCTAACCCTAACCCTAACCCTAACCCTAACCCTAACCCTAACCCTAACCCTAACCCTAACCCTAACCCTAACCCTAACCCTAACCCTAACCCTAACCCTAACCCTAACCCTAACCCTAACCCTAACCCTAACCCTAACCCTAACCCTAACCCTAACCCTAACCCTAACCCTAACCCTAACCCTAACCCTAACCCTAACCCTAACCCTAACCCTAACCCTAACCCTAACCCTAACCCTAACCCTAACCCTAACCCTAACCCTAACCCTAACCCTAACCCTAACCCTAACCCTAACCCTAACCCTAACCCTAACCCTAACCCTAACCCTAACCCTAACCCTAACCCTAACCCTAACCCTAACCCTAACCCTAACCCTAACCCTAACCCTAACCCTAACCCTAACCCTAACCCTAACCCTAACCCTAACCCTAACCCTAACCCTAACCCTAACCCTAACCCTAACCCTAACCCTAACCCTAACCCTAACCCTAACCCTAACCCTAACCCTAACCCTAACCCTAACCCTAACCCTAACCCTAACCCTAACCCTAACCCTAACCCTAACCCTAACCCTAACCCTAACCCTAACCCTAACCCTAACCCTAACCCTAACCCTAACCCTAACCCTAACCCTAACCCTAACCCTAACCCTAACCCTAACCCTAACCCTAACCCTAACCCTAACCCTAACCCTAACCCTAACCCTAACCCTAACCCTAACCCTAACCCTAACCCTAACCCTAACCCTAACCCTAACCCTAACCCTAACCCTAACCCTAACCCTAACCCTAACCCTAACCCTAACCCTAACCCTAACCCTAACCCTAACCCTAACCCTAACCCTAACCCTAACCCTAACCCTAACCCTAACCCTAACCCTAACCCTAACCCTAACCCTAACCCTAACCCTAACCCTAACCCTAACCCTAACCCTAACCCTAACCCTAACCCTAACCCTAACCCTAACCCTAACCCTAACCCTAACCCTAACCCTAACCCTAACCCTAACCCTAACCCTAACCCTAACCCTAACCCTAACCCTAACCCTAACCCTAACCCTAACCCTAACCCTAACCCTAACCCTAACCCTAACCCTAACCCTAACCCTAACCCTAACCCTAACCCTAACCCTAACCCTAACCCTAACCCTAACCCTAACCCTAACCCTAACCCTAACCCTAACCCTAACCCTAACCCTAACCCTAACCCTAACCCTAACCCTAACCCTAACCCTAACCCTAACCCTAACCCTAACCCTAACCCTAACCCTAACCCTAACCCTAACCCTAACCCTAACCCTAACCCTAACCCTAACCCTAACCCTAACCCTAACCCTAACCCTAACCCTAACCCTAACCCTAACCCTAACCCTAACCCTAACCCTAACCCTAACCCTAACCCTAACCCTAACCCTAACCCTAACCCTAACCCTAACCCTAACCCTAACCCTAACCCTAACCCTAACCCTAACCCTAACCCTAACCCTAACCCTAACCCTAACCCTAACCCTAACCCTAACCCTAACCCTAACCCTAACCCTAACCCTAACCCTAACCCTAACCCTAACCCTAACCCTAACCCTAACCCTAACCCTAACCCTAACCCTAACCCTAACCCTAACCCTAACCCTAACCCTAACCCTAACCCTAACCCTAACCCTAACCCTAACCCTAACCCTAACCCTAACCCTAACCCTAACCCTAACCCTAACCCTAACCCTAACCCTAACCCTAACCCTAACCCTAACCCTAACCCTAACCCTAACCCTAACCCTAACCCTAACCCTAACCCTAACCCTAACCCTAACCCTAACCCTAACCCTAACCCTAACCCTAACCCTAACCCTAACCCTAACCCTAACCCTAACCCTAACCCTAACCCTAACCCTAACCCTAACCCTAACCCTAACCCTAACCCTAACCCTAACCCTAACCCTAACCCTAACCCTAACCCTAACCCTAACCCTAACCCTAACCCTAACCCTAACCCTAACCCTAACCCTAACCCTAACCCTAACCCTAACCCTAACCCTAACCCTAACCCTAACCCTAACCCTAACCCTAACCCTAACCCTAACCCTAACCCTAACCCTAACCCTAACCCTAACCCTAACCCTAACCCTAACCCTAACCCTAACCCTAACCCTAACCCTAACCCTAACCCTAACCCTAACCCTAACCCTAACCCTAACCCTAACCCTAACCCTAACCCTAACCCTAACCCTAACCCTAACCCTAACCCTAACCCTAACCCTAACCCTAACCCTAACCCTAACCCTAACCCTAACCCTAACCCTAACCCTAACCCTAACCCTAACCCTAACCCTAACCCTAACCCTAACCCTAACCCTAACCCTAACCCTAACCCTAACCCTAACCCTAACCCTAACCCTAACCCTAACCCTAACCCTAACCCTAACCCTAACCCTAACCCTAACCCTAACCCTAACCCTAACCCTAACCCTAACCCTAACCCTAACCCTAACCCTAACCCTAACCCTAACCCTAACCCTAACCCTAACCCTAACCCTAACCCTAACCCTAACCCTAACCCTAACCCTAACCCTAACCCTAACCCTAACCCTAACCCTAACCCTAACCCTAACCCTAACCCTAACCCTAACCCTAACCCTAACCCTAACCCTAACCCTAACCCTAACCCTAACCCTAACCCTAACCCTAACCCTAACCCTAACCCTAACCCTAACCCTAACCCTAACCCTAACCCTAACCCTAACCCTAACCCTAACCCTAACCCTAACCCTAACCCTAACCCTAACCCTAACCCTAACCCTAACCCTAACCCTAACCCTAACCCTAACCCTAACCCTAACCCTAACCCTAACCCTAACCCTAACCCTAACCCTAACCCTAACCCTAACCCTAACCCTAACCCTAACCCTAACCCTAACCCTAACCCTAACCCTAACCCTAACCCTAACCCTAACCCTAACCCTAACCCTAACCCTAACCCTAACCCTAACCCTAACCCTAACCCTAACCCTAACCCTAACCCTAACCCTAACCCTAACCCTAACCCTAACCCTAACCCTAACCCTAACCCTAACCCTAACCCTAACCCTAACCCTAACCCTAACCCTAACCCTAACCCTAACCCTAACCCTAACCCTAACCCTAACCCTAACCCTAACCCTAACCCTAACCCTAACCCTAACCCTAACCCTAACCCTAACCCTAACCCTAACCCTAACCCTAACCCTAACCCTAACCCTAACCCTAACCCTAACCCTAACCCTAACCCTAACCCTAACCCTAACCCTAACCCTAACCCTAACCCTAACCCTAACCCTAACCCTAACCCTAACCCTAACCCTAACCCTAACCCTAACCCTAACCCTAACCCTAACCCTAACCCTAACCCTAACCCTAACCCTAACCCTAACCCTAACCCTAACCCTAACCCTAACCCTAACCCTAACCCTAACCCTAACCCTAACCCTAACCCTAACCCTAACCCTAACCCTAACCCTAACCCTAACCCTAACCCTAACCCTAACCCTAACCCTAACCCTAACCCTAACCCTAACCCTAACCCTAACCCTAACCCTAACCCTAACCCTAACCCTAACCCTAACCCTAACCCTAACCCTAACCCTAACCCTAACCCTAACCCTAACCCTAACCCTAACCCTAACCCTAACCCTAACCCTAACCCTAACCCTAACCCTAACCCTAACCCTAACCCTAACCCTAACCCTAACCCTAACCCTAACCCTAACCCTAACCCTAACCCTAACCCTAACCCTAACCCTAACCCTAACCCTAACCCTAACCCTAACCCTAACCCTAACCCTAACCCTAACCCTAACCCTAACCCTAACCCTAACCCTAACCCTAACCCTAACCCTAACCCTAACCCTAACCCTAACCCTAACCCTAACCCTAACCCTAACCCTAACCCTAACCCTAACCCTAACCCTAACCCTAACCCTAACCCTAACCCTAACCCTAACCCTAACCCTAACCCTAACCCTAACCCTAACCCTAACCCTAACCCTAACCCTAACCCTAACCCTAACCCTAACCCTAACCCTAACCCTAACCCTAACCCTAACCCTAACCCTAACCCTAACCCTAACCCTAACCCTAACCCTAACCCTAACCCTAACCCTAACCCTAACCCTAACCCTAACCCTAACCCTAACCCTAACCCTAACCCTAACCCTAACCCTAACCCTAACCCTAACCCTAACCCTAACCCTAACCCTAACCCTAACCCTAACCCTAACCCTAACCCTAACCCTAACCCTAACCCTAACCCTAACCCTAACCCTAACCCTAACCCTAACCCTAACCCTAACCCTAACCCTAACCCTAACCCTAACCCTAACCCTAACCCTAACCCTAACCCTAACCCTAACCCTAACCCTAACCCTAACCCTAACCCTAACCCTAACCCTAACCCTAACCCTAACCCTAACCCTAACCCTAACCCTAACCCTAACCCTAACCCTAACCCTAACCCTAACCCTAACCCTAACCCTAACCCTAACCCTAACCCTAACCCTAACCCTAACCCTAACCCTAACCCTAACCCTAACCCTAACCCTAACCCTAACCCTAACCCTAACCCTAACCCTAACCCTAACCCTAACCCTAACCCTAACCCTAACCCTAACCCTAACCCTAACCCTAACCCTAACCCTAACCCTAACCCTAACCCTAACCCTAACCCTAACCCTAACCCTAACCCTAACCCTAACCCTAACCCTAACCCTAACCCTAACCCTAACCCTAACCCTAACCCTAACCCTAACCCTAACCCTAACCCTAACCCTAACCCTAACCCTAACCCTAACCCTAACCCTAACCCTAACCCTAACCCTAACCCTAACCCTAACCCTAACCCTAACCCTAACCCTAACCCTAACCCTAACCCTAACCCTAACCCTAACCCTAACCCTAACCCTAACCCTAACCCTAACCCTAACCCTAACCCTAACCCTAACCCTAACCCTAACCCTAACCCTAACCCTAACCCTAACCCTAACCCTAACCCTAACCCTAACCCTAACCCTAACCCTAACCCTAACCCTAACCCTAACCCTAACCCTAACCCTAACCCTAACCCTAACCCTAACCCTAACCCTAACCCTAACCCTAACCCTAACCCTAACCCTAACCCTAACCCTAACCCTAACCCTAACCCTAACCCTAACCCTAACCCTAACCCTAACCCTAACCCTAACCCTAACCCTAACCCTAACCCTAACCCTAACCCTAACCCTAACCCTAACCCTAACCCTAACCCTAACCCTAACCCTAACCCTAACCCTAACCCTAACCCTAACCCTAACCCTAACCCTAACCCTAACCCTAACCCTAACCCTAACCCTAACCCTAACCCTAACCCTAACCCTAACCCTAACCCTAACCCTAACCCTAACCCTAACCCTAACCCTAACCCTAACCCTAACCCTAACCCTAACCCTAACCCTAACCCTAACCCTAACCCTAACCCTAACCCTAACCCTAACCCTAACCCTAACCCTAACCCTAACCCTAACCCTAACCCTAACCCTAACCCTAACCCTAACCCTAACCCTAACCCTAACCCTAACCCTAACCCTAACCCTAACCCTAACCCTAACCCTAACCCTAACCCTAACCCTAACCCTAACCCTAACCCTAACCCTAACCCTAACCCTAACCCTAACCCTAACCCTAACCCTAACCCTAACCCTAACCCTAACCCTAACCCTAACCCTAACCCTAACCCTAACCCTAACCCTAACCCTAACCCTAACCCTAACCCTAACCCTAACCCTAACCCTAACCCTAACCCTAACCCTAACCCTAACCCTAACCCTAACCCTAACCCTAACCCTAACCCTAACCCTAACCCTAACCCTAACCCTAACCCTAACCCTAACCCTAACCCTAACCCTAACCCTAACCCTAACCCTAACCCTAACCCTAACCCTAACCCTAACCCTAACCCTAACCCTAACCCTAACCCTAACCCTAACCCTAACCCTAACCCTAACCCTAACCCTAACCCTAACCCTAACCCTAACCCTAACCCTAACCCTAACCCTAACCCTAACCCTAACCCTAACCCTAACCCTAACCCTAACCCTAACCCTAACCCTAACCCTAACCCTAACCCTAACCCTAACCCTAACCCTAACCCTAACCCTAACCCTAACCCTAACCCTAACCCTAACCCTAACCCTAACCCTAACCCTAACCCTAACCCTAACCCTAACCCTAACCCTAACCCTAACCCTAACCCTAACCCTAACCCTAACCCTAACCCTAACCCTAACCCTAACCCTAACCCTAACCCTAACCCTAACCCTAACCCTAACCCTAACCCTAACCCTAACCCTAACCCTAACCCTAACCCTAACCCTAACCCTAACCCTAACCCTAACCCTAACCCTAACCCTAACCCTAACCCTAACCCTAACCCTAACCCTAACCCTAACCCTAACCCTAACCCTAACCCTAACCCTAACCCTAACCCTAACCCTAACCCTAACCCTAACCCTAACCCTAACCCTAACCCTAACCCTAACCCTAACCCTAACCCTAACCCTAACCCTAACCCTAACCCTAACCCTAACCCTAACCCTAACCCTAACCCTAACCCTAACCCTAACCCTAACCCTAACCCTAACCCTAACCCTAACCCTAACCCTAACCCTAACCCTAACCCTAACCCTAACCCTAACCCTAACCCTAACCCTAACCCTAACCCTAACCCTAACCCTAACCCTAACCCTAACCCTAACCCTAACCCTAACCCTAACCCTAACCCTAACCCTAACCCTAACCCTAACCCTAACCCTAACCCTAACCCTAACCCTAACCCTAACCCTAACCCTAACCCTAACCCTAACCCTAACCCTAACCCTAACCCTAACCCTAACCCTAACCCTAACCCTAACCCTAACCCTAACCCTAACCCTAACCCTAACCCTAACCCTAACCCTAACCCTAACCCTAACCCTAACCCTAACCCTAACCCTAACCCTAACCCTAACCCTAACCCTAACCCTAACCCTAACCCTAACCCTAACCCTAACCCTAACCCTAACCCTAACCCTAACCCTAACCCTAACCCTAACCCTAACCCTAACCCTAACCCTAACCCTAACCCTAACCCTAACCCTAACCCTAACCCTAACCCTAACCCTAACCCTAACCCTAACCCTAACCCTAACCCTAACCCTAACCCTAACCCTAACCCTAACCCTAACCCTAACCCTAACCCTAACCCTAACCCTAACCCTAACCCTAACCCTAACCCTAACCCTAACCCTAACCCTAACCCTAACCCTAACCCTAACCCTAACCCTAACCCTAACCCTAACCCTAACCCTAACCCTAACCCTAACCCTAACCCTAACCCTAACCCTAACCCTAACCCTAACCCTAACCCTAACCCTAACCCTAACCCTAACCCTAACCCTAACCCTAACCCTAACCCTAACCCTAACCCTAACCCTAACCCTAACCCTAACCCTAACCCTAACCCTAACCCTAACCCTAACCCTAACCCTAACCCTAACCCTAACCCTAACCCTAACCCTAACCCTAACCCTAACCCTAACCCTAACCCTAACCCTAACCCTAACCCTAACCCTAACCCTAACCCTAACCCTAACCCTAACCCTAACCCTAACCCTAACCCTAACCCTAACCCTAACCCTAACCCTAACCCTAACCCTAACCCTAACCCTAACCCTAACCCTAACCCTAACCCTAACCCTAACCCTAACCCTAACCCTAACCCTAACCCTAACCCTAACCCTAACCCTAACCCTAACCCTAACCCTAACCCTAACCCTAACCCTAACCCTAACCCTAACCCTAACCCTAACCCTAACCCTAACCCTAACCCTAACCCTAACCCTAACCCTAACCCTAACCCTAACCCTAACCCTAACCCTAACCCTAACCCTAACCCTAACCCTAACCCTAACCCTAACCCTAACCCTAACCCTAACCCTAACCCTAACCCTAACCCTAACCCTAACCCTAACCCTAACCCTAACCCTAACCCTAACCCTAACCCTAACCCTAACCCTAACCCTAACCCTAACCCTAACCCTAACCCTAACCCTAACCCTAACCCTAACCCTAACCCTAACCCTAACCCTAACCCTAACCCTAACCCTAACCCTAACCCTAACCCTAACCCTAACCCTAACCCTAACCCTAACCCTAACCCTAACCCTAACCCTAACCCTAACCCTAACCCTAACCCTAACCCTAACCCTAACCCTAACCCTAACCCTAACCCTAACCCTAACCCTAACCCTAACCCTAACCCTAACCCTAACCCTAACCCTAACCCTAACCCTAACCCTAACCCTAACCCTAACCCTAACCCTAACCCTAACCCTAACCCTAACCCTAACCCTAACCCTAACCCTAACCCTAACCCTAACCCTAACCCTAACCCTAACCCTAACCCTAACCCTAACCCTAACCCTAACCCTAACCCTAACCCTAACCCTAACCCTAACCCTAACCCTAACCCTAACCCTAACCCTAACCCTAACCCTAACCCTAACCCTAACCCTAACCCTAACCCTAACCCTAACCCTAACCCTAACCCTAACCCTAACCCTAACCCTAACCCTAACCCTAACCCTAACCCTAACCCTAACCCTAACCCTAACCCTAACCCTAACCCTAACCCTAACCCTAACCCTAACCCTAACCCTAACCCTAACCCTAACCCTAACCCTAACCCTAACCCTAACCCTAACCCTAACCCTAACCCTAACCCTAACCCTAACCCTAACCCTAACCCTAACCCTAACCCTAACCCTAACCCTAACCCTAACCCTAACCCTAACCCTAACCCTAACCCTAACCCTAACCCTAACCCTAACCCTAACCCTAACCCTAACCCTAACCCTAACCCTAACCCTAACCCTAACCCTAACCCTAACCCTAACCCTAACCCTAACCCTAACCCTAACCCTAACCCTAACCCTAACCCTAACCCTAACCCTAACCCTAACCCTAACCCTAACCCTAACCCTAACCCTAACCCTAACCCTAACCCTAACCCTAACCCTAACCCTAACCCTAACCCTAACCCTAACCCTAACCCTAACCCTAACCCTAACCCTAACCCTAACCCTAACCCTAACCCTAACCCTAACCCTAACCCTAACCCTAACCCTAACCCTAACCCTAACCCTAACCCTAACCCTAACCCTAACCCTAACCCTAACCCTAACCCTAACCCTAACCCTAACCCTAACCCTAACCCTAACCCTAACCCTAACCCTAACCCTAACCCTAACCCTAACCCTAACCCTAACCCTAACCCTAACCCTAACCCTAACCCTAACCCTAACCCTAACCCTAACCCTAACCCTAACCCTAACCCTAACCCTAACCCTAACCCTAACCCTAACCCTAACCCTAACCCTAACCCTAACCCTAACCCTAACCCTAACCCTAACCCTAACCCTAACCCTAACCCTAACCCTAACCCTAACCCTAACCCTAACCCTAACCCTAACCCTAACCCTAACCCTAACCCTAACCCTAACCCTAACCCTAACCCTAACCCTAACCCTAACCCTAACCCTAACCCTAACCCTAACCCTAACCCTAACCCTAACCCTAACCCTAACCCTAACCCTAACCCTAACCCTAACCCTAACCCTAACCCTAACCCTAACCCTAACCCTAACCCTAACCCTAACCCTAACCCTAACCCTAACCCTAACCCTAACCCTAACCCTAACCCTAACCCTAACCCTAACCCTAACCCTAACCCTAACCCTAACCCTAACCCTAACCCTAACCCTAACCCTAACCCTAACCCTAACCCTAACCCTAACCCTAACCCTAACCCTAACCCTAACCCTAACCCTAACCCTAACCCTAACCCTAACCCTAACCCTAACCCTAACCCTAACCCTAACCCTAACCCTAACCCTAACCCTAACCCTAACCCTAACCCTAACCCTAACCCTAACCCTAACCCTAACCCTAACCCTAACCCTAACCCTAACCCTAACCCTAACCCTAACCCTAACCCTAACCCTAACCCTAACCCTAACCCTAACCCTAACCCTAACCCTAACCCTAACCCTAACCCTAACCCTAACCCTAACCCTAACCCTAACCCTAACCCTAACCCTAACCCTAACCCTAACCCTAACCCTAACCCTAACCCTAACCCTAACCCTAACCCTAACCCTAACCCTAACCCTAACCCTAACCCTAACCCTAACCCTAACCCTAACCCTAACCCTAACCCTAACCCTAACCCTAACCCTAACCCTAACCCTAACCCTAACCCTAACCCTAACCCTAACCCTAACCCTAACCCTAACCCTAACCCTAACCCTAACCCTAACCCTAACCCTAACCCTAACCCTAACCCTAACCCTAACCCTAACCCTAACCCTAACCCTAACCCTAACCCTAACCCTAACCCTAACCCTAACCCTAACCCTAACCCTAACCCTAACCCTAACCCTAACCCTAACCCTAACCCTAACCCTAACCCTAACCCTAACCCTAACCCTAACCCTAACCCTAACCCTAACCCTAACCCTAACCCTAACCCTAACCCTAACCCTAACCCTAACCCTAACCCTAACCCTAACCCTAACCCTAACCCTAACCCTAACCCTAACCCTAACCCTAACCCTAACCCTAACCCTAACCCTAACCCTAACCCTAACCCTAACCCTAACCCTAACCCTAACCCTAACCCTAACCCTAACCCTAACCCTAACCCTAACCCTAACCCTAACCCTAACCCTAACCCTAACCCTAACCCTAACCCTAACCCTAACCCTAACCCTAACCCTAACCCTAACCCTAACCCTAACCCTAACCCTAACCCTAACCCTAACCCTAACCCTAACCCTAACCCTAACCCTAACCCTAACCCTAACCCTAACCCTAACCCTAACCCTAACCCTAACCCTAACCCTAACCCTAACCCTAACCCTAACCCTAACCCTAACCCTAACCCTAACCCTAACCCTAACCCTAACCCTAACCCTAACCCTAACCCTAACCCTAACCCTAACCCTAACCCTAACCCTAACCCTAACCCTAACCCTAACCCTAACCCTAACCCTAACCCTAACCCTAACCCTAACCCTAACCCTAACCCTAACCCTAACCCTAACCCTAACCCTAACCCTAACCCTAACCCTAACCCTAACCCTAACCCTAACCCTAACCCTAACCCTAACCCTAACCCTAACCCTAACCCTAACCCTAACCCTAACCCTAACCCTAACCCTAACCCTAACCCTAACCCTAACCCTAACCCTAACCCTAACCCTAACCCTAACCCTAACCCTAACCCTAACCCTAACCCTAACCCTAACCCTAACCCTAACCCTAACCCTAACCCTAACCCTAACCCTAACCCTAACCCTAACCCTAACCCTAACCCTAACCCTAACCCTAACCCTAACCCTAACCCTAACCCTAACCCTAACCCTAACCCTAACCCTAACCCTAACCCTAACCCTAACCCTAACCCTAACCCTAACCCTAACCCTAACCCTAACCCTAACCCTAACCCTAACCCTAACCCTAACCCTAACCCTAACCCTAACCCTAACCCTAACCCTAACCCTAACCCTAACCCTAACCCTAACCCTAACCCTAACCCTAACCCTAACCCTAACCCTAACCCTAACCCTAACCCTAACCCTAACCCTAACCCTAACCCTAACCCTAACCCTAACCCTAACCCTAACCCTAACCCTAACCCTAACCCTAACCCTAACCCTAACCCTAACCCTAACCCTAACCCTAACCCTAACCCTAACCCTAACCCTAACCCTAACCCTAACCCTAACCCTAACCCTAACCCTAACCCTAACCCTAACCCTAACCCTAACCCTAACCCTAACCCTAACCCTAACCCTAACCCTAACCCTAACCCTAACCCTAACCCTAACCCTAACCCTAACCCTAACCCTAACCCTAACCCTAACCCTAACCCTAACCCTAACCCTAACCCTAACCCTAACCCTAACCCTAACCCTAACCCTAACCCTAACCCTAACCCTAACCCTAACCCTAACCCTAACCCTAACCCTAACCCTAACCCTAACCCTAACCCTAACCCTAACCCTAACCCTAACCCTAACCCTAACCCTAACCCTAACCCTAACCCTAACCCTAACCCTAACCCTAACCCTAACCCTAACCCTAACCCTAACCCTAACCCTAACCCTAACCCTAACCCTAACCCTAACCCTAACCCTAACCCTAACCCTAACCCTAACCCTAACCCTAACCCTAACCCTAACCCTAACCCTAACCCTAACCCTAACCCTAACCCTAACCCTAACCCTAACCCTAACCCTAACCCTAACCCTAACCCTAACCCTAACCCTAACCCTAACCCTAACCCTAACCCTAACCCTAACCCTAACCCTAACCCTAACCCTAACCCTAACCCTAACCCTAACCCTAACCCTAACCCTAACCCTAACCCTAACCCTAACCCTAACCCTAACCCTAACCCTAACCCTAACCCTAACCCTAACCCTAACCCTAACCCTAACCCTAACCCTAACCCTAACCCTAACCCTAACCCTAACCCTAACCCTAACCCTAACCCTAACCCTAACCCTAACCCTAACCCTAACCCTAACCCTAACCCTAACCCTAACCCTAACCCTAACCCTAACCCTAACCCTAACCCTAACCCTAACCCTAACCCTAACCCTAACCCTAACCCTAACCCTAACCCTAACCCTAACCCTAACCCTAACCCTAACCCTAACCCTAACCCTAACCCTAACCCTAACCCTAACCCTAACCCTAACCCTAACCCTAACCCTAACCCTAACCCTAACCCTAACCCTAACCCTAACCCTAACCCTAACCCTAACCCTAACCCTAACCCTAACCCTAACCCTAACCCTAACCCTAACCCTAACCCTAACCCTAACCCTAACCCTAACCCTAACCCTAACCCTAACCCTAACCCTAACCCTAACCCTAACCCTAACCCTAACCCTAACCCTAACCCTAACCCTAACCCTAACCCTAACCCTAACCCTAACCCTAACCCTAACCCTAACCCTAACCCTAACCCTAACCCTAACCCTAACCCTAACCCTAACCCTAACCCTAACCCTAACCCTAACCCTAACCCTAACCCTAACCCTAACCCTAACCCTAACCCTAACCCTAACCCTAACCCTAACCCTAACCCTAACCCTAACCCTAACCCTAACCCTAACCCTAACCCTAACCCTAACCCTAACCCTAACCCTAACCCTAACCCTAACCCTAACCCTAACCCTAACCCTAACCCTAACCCTAACCCTAACCCTAACCCTAACCCTAACCCTAACCCTAACCCTAACCCTAACCCTAACCCTAACCCTAACCCTAACCCTAACCCTAACCCTAACCCTAACCCTAACCCTAACCCTAACCCTAACCCTAACCCTAACCCTAACCCTAACCCTAACCCTAACCCTAACCCTAACCCTAACCCTAACCCTAACCCTAACCCTAACCCTAACCCTAACCCTAACCCTAACCCTAACCCTAACCCTAACCCTAACCCTAACCCTAACCCTAACCCTAACCCTAACCCTAACCCTAACCCTAACCCTAACCCTAACCCTAACCCTAACCCTAACCCTAACCCTAACCCTAACCCTAACCCTAACCCTAACCCTAACCCTAACCCTAACCCTAACCCTAACCCTAACCCTAACCCTAACCCTAACCCTAACCCTAACCCTAACCCTAACCCTAACCCTAACCCTAACCCTAACCCTAACCCTAACCCTAACCCTAACCCTAACCCTAACCCTAACCCTAACCCTAACCCTAACCCTAACCCTAACCCTAACCCTAACCCTAACCCTAACCCTAACCCTAACCCTAACCCTAACCCTAACCCTAACCCTAACCCTAACCCTAACCCTAACCCTAACCCTAACCCTAACCCTAACCCTAACCCTAACCCTAACCCTAACCCTAACCCTAACCCTAACCCTAACCCTAACCCTAACCCTAACCCTAACCCTAACCCTAACCCTAACCCTAACCCTAACCCTAACCCTAACCCTAACCCTAACCCTAACCCTAACCCTAACCCTAACCCTAACCCTAACCCTAACCCTAACCCTAACCCTAACCCTAACCCTAACCCTAACCCTAACCCTAACCCTAACCCTAACCCTAACCCTAACCCTAACCCTAACCCTAACCCTAACCCTAACCCTAACCCTAACCCTAACCCTAACCCTAACCCTAACCCTAACCCTAACCCTAACCCTAACCCTAACCCTAACCCTAACCCTAACCCTAACCCTAACCCTAACCCTAACCCTAACCCTAACCCTAACCCTAACCCTAACCCTAACCCTAACCCTAACCCTAACCCTAACCCTAACCCTAACCCTAACCCTAACCCTAACCCTAACCCTAACCCTAACCCTAACCCTAACCCTAACCCTAACCCTAACCCTAACCCTAACCCTAACCCTAACCCTAACCCTAACCCTAACCCTAACCCTAACCCTAACCCTAACCCTAACCCTAACCCTAACCCTAACCCTAACCCTAACCCTAACCCTAACCCTAACCCTAACCCTAACCCTAACCCTAACCCTAACCCTAACCCTAACCCTAACCCTAACCCTAACCCTAACCCTAACCCTAACCCTAACCCTAACCCTAACCCTAACCCTAACCCTAACCCTAACCCTACTAACCCTAACCCTAACCCTAACCCTAACCCTAACCCTAACCCTAACCCTAACCCTAACCCTAACCCTAACCCTAACCCTAACCCTAACCCTAACCCTAACCCTAACCCTAACCCTAACCCTAACCCTAACCCTAACCCTAACCCTAACCCTAACCCTAACCCTAACCCTAACCCTAACCCTAACCCTAACCCTAACCCTAACCCTAACCCTAACCCTAACCCTAACCCTAACCCTAACCCTAACCCTAACCCTAACCCTAACCCTAACCCTAACCCTAACCCTAACCCTAACCCTAACCCTAACCCTAACCCTAACCCTAACCCTAACCCTAACCCTAACCCTAACCCTAACCCTAACCCTAACCCTAACCCTAACCCTAACCCTAACCCTAACCCTAACCCTAACCCTAACCCTAACCCTAACCCTAACCCTAACCCTAACCCTAACCCTAACCCTAACCCTAACCCTAACCCTAACCCTAACCCTAACCCTAACCCTAACCCTAACCCTAACCCTAACCCTAACCCTAACCCTAACCCTAACCCTAACCCTAACCCTAACCCTAACCCTAACCCTAACCCTAACCCTAACCCTAACCCTAACCCTAACCCTAACCCTAACCCTAACCCTAACCCTAACCCTAACCCTAACCCTAACCCTAACCCTAACCCTAACCCTAACCCTAACCCTAACCCTAACCCTAACCCTAACCCTAACCCTAACCCTAACCCTAACCCTAACCCTAACCCTAACCCTAACCCTAACCCTAACCCTAACCCTAACCCTAACCCTAACCCTAACCCTAACCCTAACCCTAACCCTAACCCTAACCCTAACCCTAACCCTAACCCTAACCCTAACCCTAACCCTAACCCTAACCCTAACCCTAACCCTAACCCTAACCCTAACCCTAACCCTAACCCTAACCCTAACCCTAACCCTAACCCTAACCCTAACCCTAACCCTAACCCTAACCCTAACCCTAACCCTAACCCTAACCCTAACCCTAACCCTAACCCTAACCCTAACCCTAACCCTAACCCTAACCCTAACCCTAACCCTAACCCTAACCCTAACCCTAACCCTAACCCTAACCCTAACCCTAACCCTAACCCTAACCCTAACCCTAACCCTAACCCTAACCCTAACCCTAACCCTAACCCTAACCCTAACCCTAACCCTAACCCTAACCCTAACCCTAACCCTAACCCTAACCCTAACCCTAACCCTAACCCTAACCCTAACCCTAACCCTAACCCTAACCCTAACCCTAACCCTAACCCTAACCCTAACCCTAACCCTAACCCTAACCCTAACCCTAACCCTAACCCTAACCCTAACCCTAACCCTAACCCTAACCCTAACCCTAACCCTAACCCTAACCCTAACCCTAACCCTAACCCTAACCCTAACCCTAACCCTAACCCTAACCCTAACCCTAACCCTAACCCTAACCCTAACCCTAACCCTAACCCTAACCCTAACCCTAACCCTAACCCTAACCCTAACCCTAACCCTAACCCTAACCCTAACCCTAACCCTAACCCTAACCCTAACCCTAACCCTAACCCTAACCCTAACCCTAACCCTAACCCTAACCCTAACCCTAACCCTAACCCTAACCCTAACCCTAACCCTAACCCTAACCCTAACCCTAACCCTAACCCTAACCCTAACCCTAACCCTAACCCTAACCCTAACCCTAACCCTAACCCTAACCCTAACCCTAACCCTAACCCTAACCCTAACCCTAACCCTAACCCTAACCCTAACCCTAACCCTAACCCTAACCCTAACCCTAACCCTAACCCTAACCCTAACCCTAACCCTAACCCTAACCCTAACCCTAACCCTAACCCTAACCCTAACCCTAACCCTAACCCTAACCCTAACCCTAACCCTAACCCTAACCCTAACCCTAACCCTAACCCTAACCCTAACCCTAACCCTAACCCTAACCCTAACCCTAACCCTAACCCTAACCCTAACCCTAACCCTAACCCTAACCCTAACCCTAACCCTAACCCTAACCCTAACCCTAACCCTAACCCTAACCCTAACCCTAACCCTAACCCTAACCCTAACCCTAACCCTAACCCTAACCCTAACCCTAACCCTAACCCTAACCCTAACCCTAACCCTAACCCTAACCCTAACCCTAACCCTAACCCTAACCCTAACCCTAACCCTAACCCTAACCCTAACCCTAACCCTAACCCTAACCCTAACCCTAACCCTAACCCTAACCCTAACCCTAACCCTAACCCTAACCCTAACCCTAACCCTAACCCTAACCCTAACCCTAACCCTAACCCTAACCCTAACCCTAACCCTAACCCTAACCCTAACCCTAACCCTAACCCTAACCCTAACCCTAACCCTAACCCTAACCCTAACCCTAACCCTAACCCTAACCCTAACCCTAACCCTAACCCTAACCCTAACCCTAACCCTAACCCTAACCCTAACCCTAACCCTAACCCTAACCCTAACCCTAACCCTAACCCTAACCCTAACCCTAACCCTAACCCTAACCCTAACCCTAACCCTAACCCTAACCCTAACCCTAACCCTAACCCTAACCCTAACCCTAACCCTAACCCTAACCCTAACCCTAACCCTAACCCTAACCCTAACCCTAACCCTAACCCTAACCCTAACCCTAACCCTAACCCTAACCCTAACCCTAACCCTAACCCTAACCCTAACCCTAACCCTAACCCTAACCCTAACCCTAACCCTAACCCTAACCCTAACCCTAACCCTAACCCTAACCCTAACCCTAACCCTAACCCTAACCCTAACCCTAACCCTAACCCTAACCCTAACCCTAACCCTAACCCTAACCCTAACCCTAACCCTAACCCTAACCCTAACCCTAACCCTAACCCTAACCCTAACCCTAACCCTAACCCTAACCCTAACCCTAACCCTAACCCTAACCCTAACCCTAACCCTAACCCTAACCCTAACCCTAACCCTAACCCTAACCCTAACCCTAACCCTAACCCTAACCCTAACCCTAACCCTAACCCTAACCCTAACCCTAACCCTAACCCTAACCCTAACCCTAACCCTAACCCTAACCCTAACCCTAACCCTAACCCTAACCCTAACCCTAACCCTAACCCTAACCCTAACCCTAACCCTAACCCTAACCCTAACCCTAACCCTAACCCTAACCCTAACCCTAACCCTAACCCTAACCCTAACCCTAACCCTAACCCTAACCCTAACCCTAACCCTAACCCTAACCCTAACCCTAACCCTAACCCTAACCCTAACCCTAACCCTAACCCTAACCCTAACCCTAACCCTAACCCTAACCCTAACCCTAACCCTAACCCTAACCCTAACCCTAACCCTAACCCTAACCCTAACCCTAACCCTAACCCTAACCCTAACCCTAACCCTAACCCTAACCCTAACCCTAACCCTAACCCTAACCCTAACCCTAACCCTAACCCTAACCCTAACCCTAACCCTAACCCTAACCCTAACCCTAACCCTAACCCTAACCCTAACCCTAACCCTAACCCTAACCCTAACCCTAACCCTAACCCTAACCCTAACCCTAACCCTAACCCTAACCCTAACCCTAACCCTAACCCTAACCCTAACCCTAACCCTAACCCTAACCCTAACCCTAACCCTAACCCTAACCCTAACCCTAACCCTAACCCTAACCCTAACCCTAACCCTAACCCTAACCCTAACCCTAACCCTAACCCTAACCCTAACCCTAACCCTAACCCTAACCCTAACCCTAACCCTAACCCTAACCCTAACCCTAACCCTAACCCTAACCCTAACCCTAACCCTAACCCTAACCCTAACCCTAACCCTAACCCTAACCCTAACCCTAACCCTAACCCTAACCCTAACCCTAACCCTAACCCTAACCCTAACCCTAACCCTAACCCTAACCCTAACCCTAACCCTAACCCTAACCCTAACCCTAACCCTAACCCTAACCCTAACCCTAACCCTAACCCTAACCCTAACCCTAACCCTAACCCTAACCCTAACCCTAACCCTAACCCTAACCCTAACCCTAACCCTAACCCTAACCCTAACCCTAACCCTAACCCTAACCCTAACCCTAACCCTAACCCTAACCCTAACCCTAACCCTAACCCTAACCCTAACCCTAACCCTAACCCTAACCCTAACCCTAACCCTAACCCTAACCCTAACCCTAACCCTAACCCTAACCCTAACCCTAACCCTAACCCTAACCCTAACCCTAACCCTAACCCTAACCCTAACCCTAACCCTAACCCTAACCCTAACCCTAACCCTAACCCTAACCCTAACCCTAACCCTAACCCTAACCCTAACCCTAACCCTAACCCTAACCCTAACCCTAACCCTAACCCTAACCCTAACCCTAACCCTAACCCTAACCCTAACCCTAACCCTAACCCTAACCCTAACCCTAACCCTAACCCTAACCCTAACCCTAACCCTAACCCTAACCCTAACCCTAACCCTAACCCTAACCCTAACCCTAACCCTAACCCTAACCCTAACCCTAACCCTAACCCTAACCCTAACCCTAACCCTAACCCTAACCCTAACCCTAACCCTAACCCTAACCCTAACCCTAACCCTAACCCTAACCCTAACCCTAACCCTAACCCTAACCCTAACCCTAACCCTAACCCTAACCCTAACCCTAACCCTAACCCTAACCCTAACCCTAACCCTAACCCTAACCCTAACCCTAACCCTAACCCTAACCCTAACCCTAACCCTAACCCTAACCCTAACCCTAACCCTAACCCTAACCCTAACCCTAACCCTAACCCTAACCCTAACCCTAACCCTAACCCTAACCCTAACCCTAACCCTAACCCTAACCCTAACCCTAACCCTAACCCTAACCCTAACCCTAACCCTAACCCTAACCCTAACCCTAACCCTAACCCTAACCCTAACCCTAACCCTAACCCTAACCCTAACCCTAACCCTAACCCTAACCCTAACCCTAACCCTAACCCTAACCCTAACCCTAACCCTAACCCTAACCCTAACCCTAACCCTAACCCTAACCCTAACCCTAACCCTAACCCTAACCCTAACCCTAACCCTAACCCTAACCCTAACCCTAACCCTAACCCTAACCCTAACCCTAACCCTAACCCTAACCCTAACCCTAACCCTAACCCTAACCCTAACCCTAACCCTAACCCTAACCCTAACCCTAACCCTAACCCTAACCCTAACCCTAACCCTAACCCTAACCCTAACCCTAACCCTAACCCTAACCCTAACCCTAACCCTAACCCTAACCCTAACCCTAACCCTAACCCTAACCCTAACCCTAACCCTAACCCTAACCCTAACCCTAACCCTAACCCTAACCCTAACCCTAACCCTAACCCTAACCCTAACCCTAACCCTAACCCTAACCCTAACCCTAACCCTAACCCTAACCCTAACCCTAACCCTAACCCTAACCCTAACCCTAACCCTAACCCTAACCCTAACCCTAACCCTAACCCTAACCCTAACCCTAACCCTAACCCTAACCCTAACCCTAACCCTAACCCTAACCCTAACCCTAACCCTAACCCTAACCCTAACCCTAACCCTAACCCTAACCCTAACCCTAACCCTAACCCTAACCCTAACCCTAACCCTAACCCTAACCCTAACCCTAACCCTAACCCTAACCCTAACCCTAACCCTAACCCTAACCCTAACCCTAACCCTAACCCTAACCCTAACCCTAACCCTAACCCTAACCCTAACCCTAACCCTAACCCTAACCCTAACCCTAACCCTAACCCTAACCCTAACCCTAACCCTAACCCTAACCCTAACCCTAACCCTAACCCTAACCCTAACCCTAACCCTAACCCTAACCCTAACCCTAACCCTAACCCTAACCCTAACCCTAACCCTAACCCTAACCCTAACCCTAACCCTAACCCTAACCCTAACCCTAACCCTAACCCTAACCCTAACCCTAACCCTAACCCTAACCCTAACCCTAACCCTAACCCTAACCCTAACCCTAACCCTAACCCTAACCCTAACCCTAACCCTAACCCTAACCCTAACCCTAACCCTAACCCTAACCCTAACCCTAACCCTAACCCTAACCCTAACCCTAACCCTAACCCTAACCCTAACCCTAACCCTAACCCTAACCCTAACCCTAACCCTAACCCTAACCCTAACCCTAACCCTAACCCTAACCCTAACCCTAACCCTAACCCTAACCCTAACCCTAACCCTAACCCTAACCCTAACCCTAACCCTAACCCTAACCCTAACCCTAACCCTAACCCTAACCCTAACCCTAACCCTAACCCTAACCCTAACCCTAACCCTAACCCTAACCCTAACCCTAACCCTAACCCTAACCCTAACCCTAACCCTAACCCTAACCCTAACCCTAACCCTAACCCTAACCCTAACCCTAACCCTAACCCTAACCCTAACCCTAACCCTAACCCTAACCCTAACCCTAACCCTAACCCTAACCCTAACCCTAACCCTAACCCTAACCCTAACCCTAACCCTAACCCTAACCCTAACCCTAACCCTAACCCTAACCCTAACCCTAACCCTAACCCTAACCCTAACCCTAACCCTAACCCTAACCCTAACCCTAACCCTAACCCTAACCCTAACCCTAACCCTAACCCTAACCCTAACCCTAACCCTAACCCTAACCCTAACCCTAACCCTAACCCTAACCCTAACCCTAACCCTAACCCTAACCCTAACCCTAACCCTAACCCTAACCCTAACCCTAACCCTAACCCTAACCCTAACCCTAACCCTAACCCTAACCCTAACCCTAACCCTAACCCTAACCCTAACCCTAACCCTAACCCTAACCCTAACCCTAACCCTAACCCTAACCCTAACCCTAACCCTAACCCTAACCCTAACCCTAACCCTAACCCTAACCCTAACCCTAACCCTAACCCTAACCCTAACCCTAACCCTAACCCTAACCCTAACCCTAACCCTAACCCTAACCCTAACCCTAACCCTAACCCTAACCCTAACCCTAACCCTAACCCTAACCCTAACCCTAACCCTAACCCTAACCCTAACCCTAACCCTAACCCTAACCCTAACCCTAACCCTAACCCTAACCCTAACCCTAACCCTAACCCTAACCCTAACCCTAACCCTAACCCTAACCCTAACCCTAACCCTAACCCTAACCCTAACCCTAACCCTAACCCTAACCCTAACCCTAACCCTAACCCTAACCCTAACCCTAACCCTAACCCTAACCCTAACCCTAACCCTAACCCTAACCCTAACCCTAACCCTAACCCTAACCCTAACCCTAACCCTAACCCTAACCCTAACCCTAACCCTAACCCTAACCCTAACCCTAACCCTAACCCTAACCCTAACCCTAACCCTAACCCTAACCCTAACCCTAACCCTAACCCTAACCCTAACCCTAACCCTAACCCTAACCCTAACCCTAACCCTAACCCTAACCCTAACCCTAACCCTAACCCTAACCCTAACCCTAACCCTAACCCTAACCCTAACCCTAACCCTAACCCTAACCCTAACCCTAACCCTAACCCTAACCCTAACCCTAACCCTAACCCTAACCCTAACCCTAACCCTAACCCTAACCCTAACCCTAACCCTAACCCTAACCCTAACCCTAACCCTAACCCTAACCCTAACCCTAACCCTAACCCTAACCCTAACCCTAACCCTAACCCTAACCCTAACCCTAACCCTAACCCTAACCCTAACCCTAACCCTAACCCTAACCCTAACCCTAACCCTAACCCTAACCCTAACCCTAACCCTAACCCTAACCCTAACCCTAACCCTAACCCTAACCCTAACCCTAACCCTAACCCTAACCCTAACCCTAACCCTAACCCTAACCCTAACCCTAACCCTAACCCTAACCCTAACCCTAACCCTAACCCTAACCCTAACCCTAACCCTAACCCTAACCCTAACCCTAACCCTAACCCTAACCCTAACCCTAACCCTAACCCTAACCCTAACCCTAACCCTAACCCTAACCCTAACCCTAACCCTAACCCTAACCCTAACCCTAACCCTAACCCTAACCCTAACCCTAACCCTAACCCTAACCCTAACCCTAACCCTAACCCTAACCCTAACCCTAACCCTAACCCTAACCCTAACCCTAACCCTAACCCTAACCCTAACCCTAACCCTAACCCTAACCCTAACCCTAACCCTAACCCTAACCCTAACCCTAACCCTAACCCTAACCCTAACCCTAACCCTAACCCTAACCCTAACCCTAACCCTAACCCTAACCCTAACCCTAACCCTAACCCTAACCCTAACCCTAACCCTAACCCTAACCCTAACCCTAACCCTAACCCTAACCCTAACCCTAACCCTAACCCTAACCCTAACCCTAACCCTAACCCTAACCCTAACCCTAACCCTAACCCTAACCCTAACCCTAACCCTAACCCTAACCCTAACCCTAACCCTAACCCTAACCCTAACCCTAACCCTAACCCTAACCCTAACCCTAACCCTAACCCTAACCCTAACCCTAACCCTAACCCTAACCCTAACCCTAACCCTAACCCTAACCCTAACCCTAACCCTAACCCTAACCCTAACCCTAACCCTAACCCTAACCCTAACCCTAACCCTAACCCTAACCCTAACCCTAACCCTAACCCTAACCCTAACCCTAACCCTAACCCTAACCCTAACCCTAACCCTAACCCTAACCCTAACCCTAACCCTAACCCTAACCCTAACCCTAACCCTAACCCTAACCCTAACCCTAACCCTAACCCTAACCCTAACCCTAACCCTAACCCTAACCCTAACCCTAACCCTAACCCTAACCCTAACCCTAACCCTAACCCTAACCCTAACCCTAACCCTAACCCTAACCCTAACCCTAACCCTAACCCTAACCCTAACCCTAACCCTAACCCTAACCCTAACCCTAACCCTAACCCTAACCCTAACCCTAACCCTAACCCTAACCCTAACCCTAACCCTAACCCTAACCCTAACCCTAACCCTAACCCTAACCCTAACCCTAACCCTAACCCTAACCCTAACCCTAACCCTAACCCTAACCCTAACCCTAACCCTAACCCTAACCCTAACCCTAACCCTAACCCTAACCCTAACCCTAACCCTAACCCTAACCCTAACCCTAACCCTAACCCTAACCCTAACCCTAACCCTAACCCTAACCCTAACCCTAACCCTAACCCTAACCCTAACCCTAACCCTAACCCTAACCCTAACCCTAACCCTAACCCTAACCCTAACCCTAACCCTAACCCTAACCCTAACCCTAACCCTAACCCTAACCCTAACCCTAACCCTAACCCTAACCCTAACCCTAACCCTAACCCTAACCCTAACCCTAACCCTAACCCTAACCCTAACCCTAACCCTAACCCTAACCCTAACCCTAACCCTAACCCTAACCCTAACCCTAACCCTAACCCTAACCCTAACCCTAACCCTAACCCTAACCCTAACCCTAACCCTAACCCTAACCCTAACCCTAACCCTAACCCTAACCCTAACCCTAACCCTAACCCTAACCCTAACCCTAACCCTAACCCTAACCCTAACCCTAACCCTAACCCTAACCCTAACCCTAACCCTAACCCTAACCCTAACCCTAACCCTAACCCTAACCCTAACCCTAACCCTAACCCTAACCCTAACCCTAACCCTAACCCTAACCCTAACCCTAACCCTAACCCTAACCCTAACCCTAACCCTAACCCTAACCCTAACCCTAACCCTAACCCTAACCCTAACCCTAACCCTAACCCTAACCCTAACCCTAACCCTAACCCTAACCCTAACCCTAACCCTAACCCTAACCCTAACCCTAACCCTAACCCTAACCCTAACCCTAACCCTAACCCTAACCCTAACCCTAACCCTAACCCTAACCCTAACCCTAACCCTAACCCTAACCCTAACCCTAACCCTAACCCTAACCCTAACCCTAACCCTAACCCTAACCCTAACCCTAACCCTAACCCTAACCCTAACCCTAACCCTAACCCTAACCCTAACCCTAACCCTAACCCTAACCCTAACCCTAACCCTAACCCTAACCCTAACCCTAACCCTAACCCTAACCCTAACCCTAACCCTAACCCTAACCCTAACCCTAACCCTAACCCTAACCCTAACCCTAACCCTAACCCTAACCCTAACCCTAACCCTAACCCTAACCCTAACCCTAACCCTAACCCTAACCCTAACCCTAACCCTAACCCTAACCCTAACCCTAACCCTAACCCTAACCCTAACCCTAACCCTAACCCTAACCCTAACCCTAACCCTAACCCTAACCCTAACCCTAACCCTAACCCTAACCCTAACCCTAACCCTAACCCTAACCCTAACCCTAACCCTAACCCTAACCCTAACCCTAACCCTAACCCTAACCCTAACCCTAACCCTAACCCTAACCCTAACCCTAACCCTAACCCTAACCCTAACCCTAACCCTAACCCTAACCCTAACCCTAACCCTAACCCTAACCCTAACCCTAACCCTAACCCTAACCCTAACCCTAACCCTAACCCTAACCCTAACCCTAACCCTAACCCTAACCCTAACCCTAACCCTAACCCTAACCCTAACCCTAACCCTAACCCTAACCCTAACCCTAACCCTAACCCTAACCCTAACCCTAACCCTAACCCTAACCCTAACCCTAACCCTAACCCTAACCCTAACCCTAACCCTAACCCTAACCCTAACCCTAACCCTAACCCTAACCCTAACCCTAACCCTAACCCTAACCCTAACCCTAACCCTAACCCTAACCCTAACCCTAACCCTAACCCTAACCCTAACCCTAACCCTAACCCTAACCCTAACCCTAACCCTAACCCTAACCCTAACCCTAACCCTAACCCTAACCCTAACCCTAACCCTAACCCTAACCCTAACCCTAACCCTAACCCTAACCCTAACCCTAACCCTAACCCTAACCCTAACCCTAACCCTAACCCTAACCCTAACCCTAACCCTAACCCTAACCCTAACCCTAACCCTAACCCTAACCCTAACCCTAACCCTAACCCTAACCCTAACCCTAACCCTAACCCTAACCCTAACCCTAACCCTAACCCTAACCCTAACCCTAACCCTAACCCTAACCCTAACCCTAACCCTAACCCTAACCCTAACCCTAACCCTAACCCTAACCCTAACCCTAACCCTAACCCTAACCCTAACCCTAACCCTAACCCTAACCCTAACCCTAACCCTAACCCTAACCCTAACCCTAACCCTAACCCTAACCCTAACCCTAACCCTAACCCTAACCCTAACCCTAACCCTAACCCTAACCCTAACCCTAACCCTAACCCTAACCCTAACCCTAACCCTAACCCTAACCCTAACCCTAACCCTAACCCTAACCCTAACCCTAACCCTAACCCTAACCCTAACCCTAACCCTAACCCTAACCCTAACCCTAACCCTAACCCTAACCCTAACCCTAACCCTAACCCTAACCCTAACCCTAACCCTAACCCTAACCCTAACCCTAACCCTAACCCTAACCCTAACCCTAACCCTAACCCTAACCCTAACCCTAACCCTAACCCTAACCCTAACCCTAACCCTAACCCTAACCCTAACCCTAACCCTAACCCTAACCCTAACCCTAACCCTAACCCTAACCCTAACCCTAACCCTAACCCTAACCCTAACCCTAACCCTAACCCTAACCCTAACCCTAACCCTAACCCTAACCCTAACCCTAACCCTAACCCTAACCCTAACCCTAACCCTAACCCTAACCCTAACCCTAACCCTAACCCTAACCCTAACCCTAACCCTAACCCTAACCCTAACCCTAACCCTAACCCTAACCCTAACCCTAACCCTAACCCTAACCCTAACCCTAACCCTAACCCTAACCCTAACCCTAACCCTAACCCTAACCCTAACCCTAACCCTAACCCTAACCCTAACCCTAACCCTAACCCTAACCCTAACCCTAACCCTAACCCTAACCCTAACCCTAACCCTAACCCTAACCCTAACCCTAACCCTAACCCTAACCCTAACCCTAACCCTAACCCTAACCCTAACCCTAACCCTAACCCTAACCCTAACCCTAACCCTAACCCTAACCCTAACCCTAACCCTAACCCTAACCCTAACCCTAACCCTAACCCTAACCCTAACCCTAACCCTAACCCTAACCCTAACCCTAACCCTAACCCTAACCCTAACCCTAACCCTAACCCTAACCCTAACCCTAACCCTAACCCTAACCCTAACCCTAACCCTAACCCTAACCCTAACCCTAACCCTAACCCTAACCCTAACCCTAACCCTAACCCTAACCCTAACCCTAACCCTAACCCTAACCCTAACCCTAACCCTAACCCTAACCCTAACCCTAACCCTAACCCTAACCCTAACCCTAACCCTAACCCTAACCCTAACCCTAACCCTAACCCTAACCCTAACCCTAACCCTAACCCTAACCCTAACCCTAACCCTAACCCTAACCCTAACCCTAACCCTAACCCTAACCCTAACCCTAACCCTAACCCTAACCCTAACCCTAACCCTAACCCTAACCCTAACCCTAACCCTAACCCTAACCCTAACCCTAACCCTAACCCTAACCCTAACCCTAACCCTAACCCTAACCCTAACCCTAACCCTAACCCTAACCCTAACCCTAACCCTAACCCTAACCCTAACCCTAACCCTAACCCTAACCCTAACCCTAACCCTAACCCTAACCCTAACCCTAACCCTAACCCTAACCCTAACCCTAACCCTAACCCTAACCCTAACCCTAACCCTAACCCTAACCCTAACCCTAACCCTAACCCTAACCCTAACCCTAACCCTAACCCTAACCCTAACCCTAACCCTAACCCTAACCCTAACCCTAACCCTAACCCTAACCCTAACCCTAACCCTAACCCTAACCCTAACCCTAACCCTAACCCTAACCCTAACCCTAACCCTAACCCTAACCCTAACCCTAACCCTAACCCTAACCCTAACCCTAACCCTAACCCTAACCCTAACCCTAACCCTAACCCTAACCCTAACCCTAACCCTAACCCTAACCCTAACCCTAACCCTAACCCTAACCCTAACCCTAACCCTAACCCTAACCCTAACCCTAACCCTAACCCTAACCCTAACCCTAACCCTAACCCTAACCCTAACCCTAACCCTAACCCTAACCCTAACCCTAACCCTAACCCTAACCCTAACCCTAACCCTAACCCTAACCCTAACCCTAACCCTAACCCTAACCCTAACCCTAACCCTAACCCTAACCCTAACCCTAACCCTAACCCTAACCCTAACCCTAACCCTAACCCTAACCCTAACCCTAACCCTAACCCTAACCCTAACCCTAACCCTAACCCTAACCCTAACCCTAACCCTAACCCTAACCCTAACCCTAACCCTAACCCTAACCCTAACCCTAACCCTAACCCTAACCCTAACCCTAACCCTAACCCTAACCCTAACCCTAACCCTAACCCTAACCCTAACCCTAACCCTAACCCTAACCCTAACCCTAACCCTAACCCTAACCCTAACCCTAACCCTAACCCTAACCCTAACCCTAACCCTAACCCTAACCCTAACCCTAACCCTAACCCTAACCCTAACCCTAACCCTAACCCTAACCCTAACCCTAACCCTAACCCTAACCCTAACCCTAACCCTAACCCTAACCCTAACCCTAACCCTAACCCTAACCCTAACCCTAACCCTAACCCTAACCCTAACCCTAACCCTAACCCTAACCCTAACCCTAACCCTAACCCTAACCCTAACCCTAACCCTAACCCTAACCCTAACCCTAACCCTAACCCTAACCCTAACCCTAACCCTAACCCTAACCCTAACCCTAACCCTAACCCTAACCCTAACCCTAACCCTAACCCTAACCCTAACCCTAACCCTAACCCTAACCCTAACCCTAACCCTAACCCTAACCCTAACCCTAACCCTAACCCTAACCCTAACCCTAACCCTAACCCTAACCCTAACCCTAACCCTAACCCTAACCCTAACCCTAACCCTAACCCTAACCCTAACCCTAACCCTAACCCTAACCCTAACCCTAACCCTAACCCTAACCCTAACCCTAACCCTAACCCTAACCCTAACCCTAACCCTAACCCTAACCCTAACCCTAACCCTAACCCTAACCCTAACCCTAACCCTAACCCTAACCCTAACCCTAACCCTAACCCTAACCCTAACCCTAACCCTAACCCTAACCCTAACCCTAACCCTAACCCTAACCCTAACCCTAACCCTAACCCTAACCCTAACCCTAACCCTAACCCTAACCCTAACCCTAACCCTAACCCTAACCCTAACCCTAACCCTAACCCTAACCCTAACCCTAACCCTAACCCTAACCCTAACCCTAACCCTAACCCTAACCCTAACCCTAACCCTAACCCTAACCCTAACCCTAACCCTAACCCTAACCCTAACCCTAACCCTAACCCTAACCCTAACCCTAACCCTAACCCTAACCCTAACCCTAACCCTAACCCTAACCCTAACCCTAACCCTAACCCTAACCCTAACCCTAACCCTAACCCTAACCCTAACCCTAACCCTAACCCTAACCCTAACCCTAACCCTAACCCTAACCCTAACCCTAACCCTAACCCTAACCCTAACCCTAACCCTAACCCTAACCCTAACCCTAACCCTAACCCTAACCCTAACCCTAACCCTAACCCTAACCCTAACCCTAACCCTAACCCTAACCCTAACCCTAACCCTAACCCTAACCCTAACCCTAACCCTAACCCTAACCCTAACCCTAACCCTAACCCTAACCCTAACCCTAACCCTAACCCTAACCCTAACCCTAACCCTAACCCTAACCCTAACCCTAACCCTAACCCTAACCCTAACCCTAACCCTAACCCTAACCCTAACCCTAACCCTAACCCTAACCCTAACCCTAACCCTAACCCTAACCCTAACCCTAACCCTAACCCTAACCCTAACCCTAACCCTAACCCTAACCCTAACCCTAACCCTAACCCTAACCCTAACCCTAACCCTAACCCTAACCCTAACCCTAACCCTAACCCTAACCCTAACCCTAACCCTAACCCTAACCCTAACCCTAACCCTAACCCTAACCCTAACCCTAACCCTAACCCTAACCCTAACCCTAACCCTAACCCTAACCCTAACCCTAACCCTAACCCTAACCCTAACCCTAACCCTAACCCTAACCCTAACCCTAACCCTAACCCTAACCCTAACCCTAACCCTAACCCTAACCCTAACCCTAACCCTAACCCTAACCCTAACCCTAACCCTAACCCTAACCCTAACCCTAACCCTAACCCTAACCCTAACCCTAACCCTAACCCTAACCCTAACCCTAACCCTAACCCTAACCCTAACCCTAACCCTAACCCTAACCCTAACCCTAACCCTAACCCTAACCCTAACCCTAACCCTAACCCTAACCCTAACCCTAACCCTAACCCTAACCCTAACCCTAACCCTAACCCTAACCCTAACCCTAACCCTAACCCTAACCCTAACCCTAACCCTAACCCTAACCCTAACCCTAACCCTAACCCTAACCCTAACCCTAACCCTAACCCTAACCCTAACCCTAACCCTAACCCTAACCCTAACCCTAACCCTAACCCTAACCCTAACCCTAACCCTAACCCTAACCCTAACCCTAACCCTAACCCTAACCCTAACCCTAACCCTAACCCTAACCCTAACCCTAACCCTAACCCTAACCCTAACCCTAACCCTAACCCTAACCCTAACCCTAACCCTAACCCTAACCCTAACCCTAACCCTAACCCTAACCCTAACCCTAACCCTAACCCTAACCCTAACCCTAACCCTAACCCTAACCCTAACCCTAACCCTAACCCTAACCCTAACCCTAACCCTAACCCTAACCCTAACCCTAACCCTAACCCTAACCCTAACCCTAACCCTAACCCTAACCCTAACCCTAACCCTAACCCTAACCCTAACCCTAACCCTAACCCTAACCCTAACCCTAACCCTAACCCTAACCCTAACCCTAACCCTAACCCTAACCCTAACCCTAACCCTAACCCTAACCCTAACCCTAACCCTAACCCTAACCCTAACCCTAACCCTAACCCTAACCCTAACCCTAACCCTAACCCTAACCCTAACCCTAACCCTAACCCTAACCCTAACCCTAACCCTAACCCTAACCCTAACCCTAACCCTAACCCTAACCCTAACCCTAACCCTAACCCTAACCCTAACCCTAACCCTAACCCTAACCCTAACCCTAACCCTAACCCTAACCCTAACCCTAACCCTAACCCTAACCCTAACCCTAACCCTAACCCTAACCCTAACCCTAACCCTAACCCTAACCCTAACCCTAACCCTAACCCTAACCCTAACCCTAACCCTAACCCTAACCCTAACCCTAACCCTAACCCTAACCCTAACCCTAACCCTAACCCTAACCCTAACCCTAACCCTAACCCTAACCCTAACCCTAACCCTAACCCTAACCCTAACCCTAACCCTAACCCTAACCCTAACCCTAACCCTAACCCTAACCCTAACCCTAACCCTAACCCTAACCCTAACCCTAACCCTAACCCTAACCCTAACCCTAACCCTAACCCTAACCCTAACCCTAACCCTAACCCTAACCCTAACCCTAACCCTAACCCTAACCCTAACCCTAACCCTAACCCTAACCCTAACCCTAACCCTAACCCTAACCCTAACCCTAACCCTAACCCTAACCCTAACCCTAACCCTAACCCTAACCCTAACCCTAACCCTAACCCTAACCCTAACCCTAACCCTAACCCTAACCCTAACCCTAACCCTAACCCTAACCCTAACCCTAACCCTAACCCTAACCCTAACCCTAACCCTAACCCTAACCCTAACCCTAACCCTAACCCTAACCCTAACCCTAACCCTAACCCTAACCCTAACCCTAACCCTAACCCTAACCCTAACCCTAACCCTAACCCTAACCCTAACCCTAACCCTAACCCTAACCCTAACCCTAACCCTAACCCTAACCCTAACCCTAACCCTAACCCTAACCCTAACCCTAACCCTAACCCTAACCCTAACCCTAACCCTAACCCTAACCCTAACCCTAACCCTAACCCTAACCCTAACCCTAACCCTAACCCTAACCCTAACCCTAACCCTAACCCTAACCCTAACCCTAACCCTAACCCTAACCCTAACCCTAACCCTAACCCTAACCCTAACCCTAACCCTAACCCTAACCCTAACCCTAACCCTAACCCTAACCCTAACCCTAACCCTAACCCTAACCCTAACCCTAACCCTAACCCTAACCCTAACCCTAACCCTAACCCTAACCCTAACCCTAACCCTAACCCTAACCCTAACCCTAACCCTAACCCTAACCCTAACCCTAACCCTAACCCTAACCCTAACCCTAACCCTAACCCTAACCCTAACCCTAACCCTAACCCTAACCCTAACCCTAACCCTAACCCTAACCCTAACCCTAACCCTAACCCTAACCCTAACCCTAACCCTAACCCTAACCCTAACCCTAACCCTAACCCTAACCCTAACCCTAACCCTAACCCTAACCCTAACCCTAACCCTAACCCTAACCCTAACCCTAACCCTAACCCTAACCCTAACCCTAACCCTAACCCTAACCCTAACCCTAACCCTAACCCTAACCCTAACCCTAACCCTAACCCTAACCCTAACCCTAACCCTAACCCTAACCCTAACCCTAACCCTAACCCTAACCCTAACCCTAACCCTAACCCTAACCCTAACCCTAACCCTAACCCTAACCCTAACCCTAACCCTAACCCTAACCCTAACCCTAACCCTAACCCTAACCCTAACCCTAACCCTAACCCTAACCCTAACCCTAACCCTAACCCTAACCCTAACCCTAACCCTAACCCTAACCCTAACCCTAACCCTAACCCTAACCCTAACCCTAACCCTAACCCTAACCCTAACCCTAACCCTAACCCTAACCCTAACCCTAACCCTAACCCTAACCCTAACCCTAACCCTAACCCTAACCCTAACCCTAACCCTAACCCTAACCCTAACCCTAACCCTAACCCTAACCCTAACCCTAACCCTAACCCTAACCCTAACCCTAACCCTAACCCTAACCCTAACCCTAACCCTAACCCTAACCCTAACCCTAACCCTAACCCTAACCCTAACCCTAACCCTAACCCTAACCCTAACCCTAACCCTAACCCTAACCCTAACCCTAACCCTAACCCTAACCCTAACCCTAACCCTAACCCTAACCCTAACCCTAACCCTAACCCTAACCCTAACCCTAACCCTAACCCTAACCCTAACCCTAACCCTAACCCTAACCCTAACCCTAACCCTAACCCTAACCCTAACCCTAACCCTAACCCTAACCCTAACCCTAACCCTAACCCTAACCCTAACCCTAACCCTAACCCTAACCCTAACCCTAACCCTAACCCTAACCCTAACCCTAACCCTAACCCTAACCCTAACCCTAACCCTAACCCTAACCCTAACCCTAACCCTAACCCTAACCCTAACCCTAACCCTAACCCTAACCCTAACCCTAACCCTAACCCTAACCCTAACCCTAACCCTAACCCTAACCCTAACCCTAACCCTAACCCTAACCCTAACCCTAACCCTAACCCTAACCCTAACCCTAACCCTAACCCTAACCCTAACCCTAACCCTAACCCTAACCCTAACCCTAACCCTAACCCTAACCCTAACCCTAACCCTAACCCTAACCCTAACCCTAACCCTAACCCTAACCCTAACCCTAACCCTAACCCTAACCCTAACCCTAACCCTAACCCTAACCCTAACCCTAACCCTAACCCTAACCCTAACCCTAACCCTAACCCTAACCCTAACCCTAACCCTAACCCTAACCCTAACCCTAACCCTAACCCTAACCCTAACCCTAACCCTAACCCTAACCCTAACCCTAACCCTAACCCTAACCCTAACCCTAACCCTAACCCTAACCCTAACCCTAACCCTAACCCTAACCCTAACCCTAACCCTAACCCTAACCCTAACCCTAACCCTAACCCTAACCCTAACCCTAACCCTAACCCTAACCCTAACCCTAACCCTAACCCTAACCCTAACCCTAACCCTAACCCTAACCCTAACCCTAACCCTAACCCTAACCCTAACCCTAACCCTAACCCTAACCCTAACCCTAACCCTAACCCTAACCCTAACCCTAACCCTAACCCTAACCCTAACCCTAACCCTAACCCTAACCCTAACCCTAACCCTAACCCTAACCCTAACCCTAACCCTAACCCTAACCCTAACCCTAACCCTAACCCTAACCCTAACCCTAACCCTAACCCTAACCCTAACCCTAACCCTAACCCTAACCCTAACCCTAACCCTAACCCTAACCCTAACCCTAACCCTAACCCTAACCCTAACCCTAACCCTAACCCTAACCCTAACCCTAACCCTAACCCTAACCCTAACCCTAACCCTAACCCTAACCCTAACCCTAACCCTAACCCTAACCCTAACCCTAACCCTAACCCTAACCCTAACCCTAACCCTAACCCTAACCCTAACCCTAACCCTAACCCTAACCCTAACCCTAACCCTAACCCTAACCCTAACCCTAACCCTAACCCTAACCCTAACCCTAACCCTAACCCTAACCCTAACCCTAACCCTAACCCTAACCCTAACCCTAACCCTAACCCTAACCCTAACCCTAACCCTAACCCTAACCCTAACCCTAACCCTAACCCTAACCCTAACCCTAACCCTAACCCTAACCCTAACCCTAACCCTAACCCTAACCCTAACCCTAACCCTAACCCTAACCCTAACCCTAACCCTAACCCTAACCCTAACCCTAACCCTAACCCTAACCCTAACCCTAACCCTAACCCTAACCCTAACCCTAACCCTAACCCTAACCCTAACCCTAACCCTAACCCTAACCCTAACCCTAACCCTAACCCTAACCCTAACCCTAACCCTAACCCTAACCCTAACCCTAACCCTAACCCTAACCCTAACCCTAACCCTAACCCTAACCCTAACCCTAACCCTAACCCTAACCCTAACCCTAACCCTAACCCTAACCCTAACCCTAACCCTAACCCTAACCCTAACCCTAACCCTAACCCTAACCCTAACCCTAACCCTAACCCTAACCCTAACCCTAACCCTAACCCTAACCCTAACCCTAACCCTAACCCTAACCCTAACCCTAACCCTAACCCTAACCCTAACCCTAACCCTAACCCTAACCCTAACCCTAACCCTAACCCTAACCCTAACCCTAACCCTAACCCTAACCCTAACCCTAACCCTAACCCTAACCCTAACCCTAACCCTAACCCTAACCCTAACCCTAACCCTAACCCTAACCCTAACCCTAACCCTAACCCTAACCCTAACCCTAACCCTAACCCTAACCCTAACCCTAACCCTAACCCTAACCCTAACCCTAACCCTAACCCTAACCCTAACCCTAACCCTAACCCTAACCCTAACCCTAACCCTAACCCTAACCCTAACCCTAACCCTAACCCTAACCCTAACCCTAACCCTAACCCTAACCCTAACCCTAACCCTAACCCTAACCCTAACCCTAACCCTAACCCTAACCCTAACCCTAACCCTAACCCTAACCCTAACCCTAACCCTAACCCTAACCCTAACCCTAACCCTAACCCTAACCCTAACCCTAACCCTAACCCTAACCCTAACCCTAACCCTAACCCTAACCCTAACCCTAACCCTAACCCTAACCCTAACCCTAACCCTAACCCTAACCCTAACCCTAACCCTAACCCTAACCCTAACCCTAACCCTAACCCTAACCCTAACCCTAACCCTAACCCTAACCCTAACCCTAACCCTAACCCTAACCCTAACCCTAACCCTAACCCTAACCCTAACCCTAACCCTAACCCTAACCCTAACCCTAACCCTAACCCTAACCCTAACCCTAACCCTAACCCTAACCCTAACCCTAACCCTAACCCTAACCCTAACCCTAACCCTAACCCTAACCCTAACCCTAACCCTAACCCTAACCCTAACCCTAACCCTAACCCTAACCCTAACCCTAACCCTAACCCTAACCCTAACCCTAACCCTAACCCTAACCCTAACCCTAACCCTAACCCTAACCCTAACCCTAACCCTAACCCTAACCCTAACCCTAACCCTAACCCTAACCCTAACCCTAACCCTAACCCTAACCCTAACCCTAACCCTAACCCTAACCCTAACCCTAACCCTAACCCTAACCCTAACCCTAACCCTAACCCTAACCCTAACCCTAACCCTAACCCTAACCCTAACCCTAACCCTAACCCTAACCCTAACCCTAACCCTAACCCTAACCCTAACCCTAACCCTAACCCTAACCCTAACCCTAACCCTAACCCTAACCCTAACCCTAACCCTAACCCTAACCCTAACCCTAACCCTAACCCTAACCCTAACCCTAACCCTAACCCTAACCCTAACCCTAACCCTAACCCTAACCCTAACCCTAACCCTAACCCTAACCCTAACCCTAACCCTAACCCTAACCCTAACCCTAACCCTAACCCTAACCCTAACCCTAACCCTAACCCTAACCCTAACCCTAACCCTAACCCTAACCCTAACCCTAACCCTAACCCTAACCCTAACCCTAACCCTAACCCTAACCCTAACCCTAACCCTAACCCTAACCCTAACCCTAACCCTAACCCTAACCCTAACCCTAACCCTAACCCTAACCCTAACCCTAACCCTAACCCTAACCCTAACCCTAACCCTAACCCTAACCCTAACCCTAACCCTAACCCTAACCCTAACCCTAACCCTAACCCTAACCCTAACCCTAACCCTAACCCTAACCCTAACCCTAACCCTAACCCTAACCCTAACCCTAACCCTAACCCTAACCCTAACCCTAACCCTAACCCTAACCCTAACCCTAACCCTAACCCTAACCCTAACCCTAACCCTAACCCTAACCCTAACCCTAACCCTAACCCTAACCCTAACCCTAACCCTAACCCTAACCCTAACCCTAACCCTAACCCTAACCCTAACCCTAACCCTAACCCTAACCCTAACCCTAACCCTAACCCTAACCCTAACCCTAACCCTAACCCTAACCCTAACCCTAACCCTAACCCTAACCCTAACCCTAACCCTAACCCTAACCCTAACCCTAACCCTAACCCTAACCCTAACCCTAACCCTAACCCTAACCCTAACCCTAACCCTAACCCTAACCCTAACCCTAACCCTAACCCTAACCCTAACCCTAACCCTAACCCTAACCCTAACCCTAACCCTAACCCTAACCCTAACCCTAACCCTAACCCTAACCCTAACCCTAACCCTAACCCTAACCCTAACCCTAACCCTAACCCTAACCCTAACCCTAACCCTAACCCTAACCCTAACCCTAACCCTAACCCTAACCCTAACCCTAACCCTAACCCTAACCCTAACCCTAACCCTAACCCTAACCCTAACCCTAACCCTAACCCTAACCCTAACCCTAACCCTAACCCTAACCCTAACCCTAACCCTAACCCTAACCCTAACCCTAACCCTAACCCTAACCCTAACCCTAACCCTAACCCTAACCCTAACCCTAACCCTAACCCTAACCCTAACCCTAACCCTAACCCTAACCCTAACCCTAACCCTAACCCTAACCCTAACCCTAACCCTAACCCTAACCCTAACCCTAACCCTAACCCTAACCCTAACCCTAACCCTAACCCTAACCCTAACCCTAACCCTAACCCTAACCCTAACCCTAACCCTAACCCTAACCCTAACCCTAACCCTAACCCTAACCCTAACCCTAACCCTAACCCTAACCCTAACCCTAACCCTAACCCTAACCCTAACCCTAACCCTAACCCTAACCCTAACCCTAACCCTAACCCTAACCCTAACCCTAACCCTAACCCTAACCCTAACCCTAACCCTAACCCTAACCCTAACCCTAACCCTAACCCTAACCCTAACCCTAACCCTAACCCTAACCCTAACCCTAACCCTAACCCTAACCCTAACCCTAACCCTAACCCTAACCCTAACCCTAACCCTAACCCTAACCCTAACCCTAACCCTAACCCTAACCCTAACCCTAACCCTAACCCTAACCCTAACCCTAACCCTAACCCTAACCCTAACCCTAACCCTAACCCTAACCCTAACCCTAACCCTAACCCTAACCCTAACCCTAACCCTAACCCTAACCCTAACCCTAACCCTAACCCTAACCCTAACCCTAACCCTAACCCTAACCCTAACCCTAACCCTAACCCTAACCCTAACCCTAACCCTAACCCTAACCCTAACCCTAACCCTAACCCTAACCCTAACCCTAACCCTAACCCTAACCCTAACCCTAACCCTAACCCTAACCCTAACCCTAACCCTAACCCTAACCCTAACCCTAACCCTAACCCTAACCCTAACCCTAACCCTAACCCTAACCCTAACCCTAACCCTAACCCTAACCCTAACCCTAACCCTAACCCTAACCCTAACCCTAACCCTAACCCTAACCCTAACCCTAACCCTAACCCTAACCCTAACCCTAACCCTAACCCTAACCCTAACCCTAACCCTAACCCTAACCCTAACCCTAACCCTAACCCTAACCCTAACCCTAACCCTAACCCTAACCCTAACCCTAACCCTAACCCTAACCCTAACCCTAACCCTAACCCTAACCCTAACCCTAACCCTAACCCTAACCCTAACCCTAACCCTAACCCTAACCCTAACCCTAACCCTAACCCTAACCCTAACCCTAACCCTAACCCTAACCCTAACCCTAACCCTAACCCTAACCCTAACCCTAACCCTAACCCTAACCCTAACCCTAACCCTAACCCTAACCCTAACCCTAACCCTAACCCTAACCCTAACCCTAACCCTAACCCTAACCCTAACCCTAACCCTAACCCTAACCCTAACCCTAACCCTAACCCTAACCCTAACCCTAACCCTAACCCTAACCCTAACCCTAACCCTAACCCTAACCCTAACCCTAACCCTAACCCTAACCCTAACCCTAACCCTAACCCTAACCCTAACCCTAACCCTAACCCTAACCCTAACCCTAACCCTAACCCTAACCCTAACCCTAACCCTAACCCTAACCCTAACCCTAACCCTAACCCTAACCCTAACCCTAACCCTAACCCTAACCCTAACCCTAACCCTAACCCTAACCCTAACCCTAACCCTAACCCTAACCCTAACCCTAACCCTAACCCTAACCCTAACCCTAACCCTAACCCTAACCCTAACCCTAACCCTAACCCTAACCCTAACCCTAACCCTAACCCTAACCCTAACCCTAACCCTAACCCTAACCCTAACCCTAACCCTAACCCTAACCCTAACCCTAACCCTAACCCTAACCCTAACCCTAACCCTAACCCTAACCCTAACCCTAACCCTAACCCTAACCCTAACCCTAACCCTAACCCTAACCCTAACCCTAACCCTAACCCTAACCCTAACCCTAACCCTAACCCTAACCCTAACCCTAACCCTAACCCTAACCCTAACCCTAACCCTAACCCTAACCCTAACCCTAACCCTAACCCTAACCCTAACCCTAACCCTAACCCTAACCCTAACCCTAACCCTAACCCTAACCCTAACCCTAACCCTAACCCTAACCCTAACCCTAACCCTAACCCTAACCCTAACCCTAACCCTAACCCTAACCCTAACCCTAACCCTAACCCTAACCCTAACCCTAACCCTAACCCTAACCCTAACCCTAACCCTAACCCTAACCCTAACCCTAACCCTAACCCTAACCCTAACCCTAACCCTAACCCTAACCCTAACCCTAACCCTAACCCTAACCCTAACCCTAACCCTAACCCTAACCCTAACCCTAACCCTAACCCTAACCCTAACCCTAACCCTAACCCTAACCCTAACCCTAACCCTAACCCTAACCCTAACCCTAACCCTAACCCTAACCCTAACCCTAACCCTAACCCTAACCCTAACCCTAACCCTAACCCTAACCCTAACCCTAACCCTAACCCTAACCCTAACCCTAACCCTAACCCTAACCCTAACCCTAACCCTAACCCTAACCCTAACCCTAACCCTAACCCTAACCCTAACCCTAACCCTAACCCTAACCCTAACCCTAACCCTAACCCTAACCCTAACCCTAACCCTAACCCTAACCCTAACCCTAACCCTAACCCTAACCCTAACCCTAACCCTAACCCTAACCCTAACCCTAACCCTAACCCTAACCCTAACCCTAACCCTAACCCTAACCCTAACCCTAACCCTAACCCTAACCCTAACCCTAACCCTAACCCTAACCCTAACCCTAACCCTAACCCTAACCCTAACCCTAACCCTAACCCTAACCCTAACCCTAACCCTAACCCTAACCCTAACCCTAACCCTAACCCTAACCCTAACCCTAACCCTAACCCTAACCCTAACCCTAACCCTAACCCTAACCCTAACCCTAACCCTAACCCTAACCCTAACCCTAACCCTAACCCTAACCCTAACCCTAACCCTAACCCTAACCCTAACCCTAACCCTAACCCTAACCCTAACCCTAACCCTAACCCTAACCCTAACCCTAACCCTAACCCTAACCCTAACCCTAACCCTAACCCTAACCCTAACCCTAACCCTAACCCTAACCCTAACCCTAACCCTAACCCTAACCCTAACCCTAACCCTAACCCTAACCCTAACCCTAACCCTAACCCTAACCCTAACCCTAACCCTAACCCTAACCCTAACCCTAACCCTAACCCTAACCCTAACCCTAACCCTAACCCTAACCCTAACCCTAACCCTAACCCTAACCCTAACCCTAACCCTAACCCTAACCCTAACCCTAACCCTAACCCTAACCCTAACCCTAACCCTAACCCTAACCCTAACCCTAACCCTAACCCTAACCCTAACCCTAACCCTAACCCTAACCCTAACCCTAACCCTAACCCTAACCCTAACCCTAACCCTAACCCTAACCCTAACCCTAACCCTAACCCTAACCCTAACCCTAACCCTAACCCTAACCCTAACCCTAACCCTAACCCTAACCCTAACCCTAACCCTAACCCTAACCCTAACCCTAACCCTAACCCTAACCCTAACCCTAACCCTAACCCTAACCCTAACCCTAACCCTAACCCTAACCCTAACCCTAACCCTAACCCTAACCCTAACCCTAACCCTAACCCTAACCCTAACCCTAACCCTAACCCTAACCCTAACCCTAACCCTAACCCTAACCCTAACCCTAACCCTAACCCTAACCCTAACCCTAACCCTAACCCTAACCCTAACCCTAACCCTAACCCTAACCCTAACCCTAACCCTAACCCTAACCCTAACCCTAACCCTAACCCTAACCCTAACCCTAACCCTAACCCTAACCCTAACCCTAACCCTAACCCTAACCCTAACCCTAACCCTAACCCTAACCCTAACCCTAACCCTAACCCTAACCCTAACCCTAACCCTAACCCTAACCCTAACCCTAACCCTAACCCTAACCCTAACCCTAACCCTAACCCTAACCCTAACCCTAACCCTAACCCTAACCCTAACCCTAACCCTAACCCTAACCCTAACCCTAACCCTAACCCTAACCCTAACCCTAACCCTAACCCTAACCCTAACCCTAACCCTAACCCTAACCCTAACCCTAACCCTAACCCTAACCCTAACCCTAACCCTAACCCTAACCCTAACCCTAACCCTAACCCTAACCCTAACCCTAACCCTAACCCTAACCCTAACCCTAACCCTAACCCTAACCCTAACCCTAACCCTAACCCTAACCCTAACCCTAACCCTAACCCTAACCCTAACCCTAACCCTAACCCTAACCCTAACCCTAACCCTAACCCTAACCCTAACCCTAACCCTAACCCTAACCCTAACCCTAACCCTAACCCTAACCCTAACCCTAACCCTAACCCTAACCCTAACCCTAACCCTAACCCTAACCCTAACCCTAACCCTAACCCTAACCCTAACCCTAACCCTAACCCTAACCCTAACCCTAACCCTAACCCTAACCCTAACCCTAACCCTAACCCTAACCCTAACCCTAACCCTAACCCTAACCCTAACCCTAACCCTAACCCTAACCCTAACCCTAACCCTAACCCTAACCCTAACCCTAACCCTAACCCTAACCCTAACCCTAACCCTAACCCTAACCCTAACCCTAACCCTAACCCTAACCCTAACCCTAACCCTAACCCTAACCCTAACCCTAACCCTAACCCTAACCCTAACCCTAACCCTAACCCTAACCCTAACCCTAACCCTAACCCTAACCCTAACCCTAACCCTAACCCTAACCCTAACCCTAACCCTAACCCTAACCCTAACCCTAACCCTAACCCTAACCCTAACCCTAACCCTAACCCTAACCCTAACCCTAACCCTAACCCTAACCCTAACCCTAACCCTAACCCTAACCCTAACCCTAACCCTAACCCTAACCCTAACCCTAACCCTAACCCTAACCCTAACCCTAACCCTAACCCTAACCCTAACCCTAACCCTAACCCTAACCCTAACCCTAACCCTAACCCTAACCCTAACCCTAACCCTAACCCTAACCCTAACCCTAACCCTAACCCTAACCCTAACCCTAACCCTAACCCTAACCCTAACCCTAACCCTAACCCTAACCCTAACCCTAACCCTAACCCTAACCCTAACCCTAACCCTAACCCTAACCCTAACCCTAACCCTAACCCTAACCCTAACCCTAACCCTAACCCTAACCCTAACCCTAACCCTAACCCTAACCCTAACCCTAACCCTAACCCTAACCCTAACCCTAACCCTAACCCTAACCCTAACCCTAACCCTAACCCTAACCCTAACCCTAACCCTAACCCTAACCCTAACCCTAACCCTAACCCTAACCCTAACCCTAACCCTAACCCTAACCCTAACCCTAACCCTAACCCTAACCCTAACCCTAACCCTAACCCTAACCCTAACCCTAACCCTAACCCTAACCCTAACCCTAACCCTAACCCTAACCCTAACCCTAACCCTAACCCTAACCCTAACCCTAACCCTAACCCTAACCCTAACCCTAACCCTAACCCTAACCCTAACCCTAACCCTAACCCTAACCCTAACCCTAACCCTAACCCTAACCCTAACCCTAACCCTAACCCTAACCCTAACCCTAACCCTAACCCTAACCCTAACCCTAACCCTAACCCTAACCCTAACCCTAACCCTAACCCTAACCCTAACCCTAACCCTAACCCTAACCCTAACCCTAACCCTAACCCTAACCCTAACCCTAACCCTAACCCTAACCCTAACCCTAACCCTAACCCTAACCCTAACCCTAACCCTAACCCTAACCCTAACCCTAACCCTAACCCTAACCCTAACCCTAACCCTAACCCTAACCCTAACCCTAACCCTAACCCTAACCCTAACCCTAACCCTAACCCTAACCCTAACCCTAACCCTAACCCTAACCCTAACCCTAACCCTAACCCTAACCCTAACCCTAACCCTAACCCTAACCCTAACCCTAACCCTAACCCTAACCCTAACCCTAACCCTAACCCTAACCCTAACCCTAACCCTAACCCTAACCCTAACCCTAACCCTAACCCTAACCCTAACCCTAACCCTAACCCTAACCCTAACCCTAACCCTAACCCTAACCCTAACCCTAACCCTAACCCTAACCCTAACCCTAACCCTAACCCTAACCCTAACCCTAACCCTAACCCTAACCCTAACCCTAACCCTAACCCTAACCCTAACCCTAACCCTAACCCTAACCCTAACCCTAACCCTAACCCTAACCCTAACCCTAACCCTAACCCTAACCCTAACCCTAACCCTAACCCTAACCCTAACCCTAACCCTAACCCTAACCCTAACCCTAACCCTAACCCTAACCCTAACCCTAACCCTAACCCTAACCCTAACCCTAACCCTAACCCTAACCCTAACCCTAACCCTAACCCTAACCCTAACCCTAACCCTAACCCTAACCCTAACCCTAACCCTAACCCTAACCCTAACCCTAACCCTAACCCTAACCCTAACCCTAACCCTAACCCTAACCCTAACCCTAACCCTAACCCTAACCCTAACCCTAACCCTAACCCTAACCCTAACCCTAACCCTAACCCTAACCCTAACCCTAACCCTAACCCTAACCCTAACCCTAACCCTAACCCTAACCCTAACCCTAACCCTAACCCTAACCCTAACCCTAACCCTAACCCTAACCCTAACCCTAACCCTAACCCTAACCCTAACCCTAACCCTAACCCTAACCCTAACCCTAACCCTAACCCTAACCCTAACCCTAACCCTAACCCTAACCCTAACCCTAACCCTAACCCTAACCCTAACCCTAACCCTAACCCTAACCCTAACCCTAACCCTAACCCTAACCCTAACCCTAACCCTAACCCTAACCCTAACCCTAACCCTAACCCTAACCCTAACCCTAACCCTAACCCTAACCCTAACCCTAACCCTAACCCTAACCCTAACCCTAACCCTAACCCTAACCCTAACCCTAACCCTAACCCTAACCCTAACCCTAACCCTAACCCTAACCCTAACCCTAACCCTAACCCTAACCCTAACCCTAACCCTAACCCTAACCCTAACCCTAACCCTAACCCTAACCCTAACCCTAACCCTAACCCTAACCCTAACCCTAACCCTAACCCTAACCCTAACCCTAACCCTAACCCTAACCCTAACCCTAACCCTAACCCTAACCCTAACCCTAACCCTAACCCTAACCCTAACCCTAACCCTAACCCTAACCCTAACCCTAACCCTAACCCTAACCCTAACCCTAACCCTAACCCTAACCCTAACCCTAACCCTAACCCTAACCCTAACCCTAACCCTAACCCTAACCCTAACCCTAACCCTAACCCTAACCCTAACCCTAACCCTAACCCTAACCCTAACCCTAACCCTAACCCTAACCCTAACCCTAACCCTAACCCTAACCCTAACCCTAACCCTAACCCTAACCCTAACCCTAACCCTAACCCTAACCCTAACCCTAACCCTAACCCTAACCCTAACCCTAACCCTAACCCTAACCCTAACCCTAACCCTAACCCTAACCCTAACCCTAACCCTAACCCTAACCCTAACCCTAACCCTAACCCTAACCCTAACCCTAACCCTAACCCTAACCCTAACCCTAACCCTAACCCTAACCCTAACCCTAACCCTAACCCTAACCCTAACCCTAACCCTAACCCTAACCCTAACCCTAACCCTAACCCTAACCCTAACCCTAACCCTAACCCTAACCCTAACCCTAACCCTAACCCTAACCCTAACCCTAACCCTAACCCTAACCCTAACCCTAACCCTAACCCTAACCCTAACCCTAACCCTAACCCTAACCCTAACCCTAACCCTAACCCTAACCCTAACCCTAACCCTAACCCTAACCCTAACCCTAACCCTAACCCTAACCCTAACCCTAACCCTAACCCTAACCCTAACCCTAACCCTAACCCTAACCCTAACCCTAACCCTAACCCTAACCCTAACCCTAACCCTAACCCTAACCCTAACCCTAACCCTAACCCTAACCCTAACCCTAACCCTAACCCTAACCCTAACCCTAACCCTAACCCTAACCCTAACCCTAACCCTAACCCTAACCCTAACCCTAACCCTAACCCTAACCCTAACCCTAACCCTAACCCTAACCCTAACCCTAACCCTAACCCTAACCCTAACCCTAACCCTAACCCTAACCCTAACCCTAACCCTAACCCTAACCCTAACCCTAACCCTAACCCTAACCCTAACCCTAACCCTAACCCTAACCCTAACCCTAACCCTAACCCTAACCCTAACCCTAACCCTAACCCTAACCCTAACCCTAACCCTAACCCTAACCCTAACCCTAACCCTAACCCTAACCCTAACCCTAACCCTAACCCTAACCCTAACCCTAACCCTAACCCTAACCCTAACCCTAACCCTAACCCTAACCCTAACCCTAACCCTAACCCTAACCCTAACCCTAACCCTAACCCTAACCCTAACCCTAACCCTAACCCTAACCCTAACCCTAACCCTAACCCTAACCCTAACCCTAACCCTAACCCTAACCCTAACCCTAACCCTAACCCTAACCCTAACCCTAACCCTAACCCTAACCCTAACCCTAACCCTAACCCTAACCCTAACCCTAACCCTAACCCTAACCCTAACCCTAACCCTAACCCTAACCCTAACCCTAACCCTAACCCTAACCCTAACCCTAACCCTAACCCTAACCCTAACCCTAACCCTAACCCTAACCCTAACCCTAACCCTAACCCTAACCCTAACCCTAACCCTAACCCTAACCCTAACCCTAACCCTAACCCTAACCCTAACCCTAACCCTAACCCTAACCCTAACCCTAACCCTAACCCTAACCCTAACCCTAACCCTAACCCTAACCCTAACCCTAACCCTAACCCTAACCCTAACCCTAACCCTAACCCTAACCCTAACCCTAACCCTAACCCTAACCCTAACCCTAACCCTAACCCTAACCCTAACCCTAACCCTAACCCTAACCCTAACCCTAACCCTAACCCTAACCCTAACCCTAACCCTAACCCTAACCCTAACCCTAACCCTAACCCTAACCCTAACCCTAACCCTAACCCTAACCCTAACCCTAACCCTAACCCTAACCCTAACCCTAACCCTAACCCTAACCCTAACCCTAACCCTAACCCTAACCCTAACCCTAACCCTAACCCTAACCCTAACCCTAACCCTAACCCTAACCCTAACCCTAACCCTAACCCTAACCCTAACCCTAACCCTAACCCTAACCCTAACCCTAACCCTAACCCTAACCCTAACCCTAACCCTAACCCTAACCCTAACCCTAACCCTAACCCTAACCCTAACCCTAACCCTAACCCTAACCCTAACCCTAACCCTAACCCTAACCCTAACCCTAACCCTAACCCTAACCCTAACCCTAACCCTAACCCTAACCCTAACCCTAACCCTAACCCTAACCCTAACCCTAACCCTAACCCTAACCCTAACCCTAACCCTAACCCTAACCCTAACCCTAACCCTAACCCTAACCCTAACCCTAACCCTAACCCTAACCCTAACCCTAACCCTAACCCTAACCCTAACCCTAACCCTAACCCTAACCCTAACCCTAACCCTAACCCTAACCCTAACCCTAACCCTAACCCTAACCCTAACCCTAACCCTAACCCTAACCCTAACCCTAACCCTAACCCTAACCCTAACCCTAACCCTAACCCTAACCCTAACCCTAACCCTAACCCTAACCCTAACCCTAACCCTAACCCTAACCCTAACCCTAACCCTAACCCTAACCCTAACCCTAACCCTAACCCTAACCCTAACCCTAACCCTAACCCTAACCCTAACCCTAACCCTAACCCTAACCCTAACCCTAACCCTAACCCTAACCCTAACCCTAACCCTAACCCTAACCCTAACCCTAACCCTAACCCTAACCCTAACCCTAACCCTAACCCTAACCCTAACCCTAACCCTAACCCTAACCCTAACCCTAACCCTAACCCTAACCCTAACCCTAACCCTAACCCTAACCCTAACCCTAACCCTAACCCTAACCCTAACCCTAACCCTAACCCTAACCCTAACCCTAACCCTAACCCTAACCCTAACCCTAACCCTAACCCTAACCCTAACCCTAACCCTAACCCTAACCCTAACCCTAACCCTAACCCTAACCCTAACCCTAACCCTAACCCTAACCCTAACCCTAACCCTAACCCTAACCCTAACCCTAACCCTAACCCTAACCCTAACCCTAACCCTAACCCTAACCCTAACCCTAACCCTAACCCTAACCCTAACCCTAACCCTAACCCTAACCCTAACCCTAACCCTAACCCTAACCCTAACCCTAACCCTAACCCTAACCCTAACCCTAACCCTAACCCTAACCCTAACCCTAACCCTAACCCTAACCCTAACCCTAACCCTAACCCTAACCCTAACCCTAACCCTAACCCTAACCCTAACCCTAACCCTAACCCTAACCCTAACCCTAACCCTAACCCTAACCCTAACCCTAACCCTAACCCTAACCCTAACCCTAACCCTAACCCTAACCCTAACCCTAACCCTAACCCTAACCCTAACCCTAACCCTAACCCTAACCCTAACCCTAACCCTAACCCTAACCCTAACCCTAACCCTAACCCTAACCCTAACCCTAACCCTAACCCTAACCCTAACCCTAACCCTAACCCTAACCCTAACCCTAACCCTAACCCTAACCCTAACCCTAACCCTAACCCTAACCCTAACCCTAACCCTAACCCTAACCCTAACCCTAACCCTAACCCTAACCCTAACCCTAACCCTAACCCTAACCCTAACCCTAACCCTAACCCTAACCCTAACCCTAACCCTAACCCTAACCCTAACCCTAACCCTAACCCTAACCCTAACCCTAACCCTAACCCTAACCCTAACCCTAACCCTAACCCTAACCCTAACCCTAACCCTAACCCTAACCCTAACCCTAACCCTAACCCTAACCCTAACCCTAACCCTAACCCTAACCCTAACCCTAACCCTAACCCTAACCCTAACCCTAACCCTAACCCTAACCCTAACCCTAACCCTAACCCTAACCCTAACCCTAACCCTAACCCTAACCCTAACCCTAACCCTAACCCTAACCCTAACCCTAACCCTAACCCTAACCCTAACCCTAACCCTAACCCTAACCCTAACCCTAACCCTAACCCTAACCCTAACCCTAACCCTAACCCTAACCCTAACCCTAACCCTAACCCTAACCCTAACCCTAACCCTAACCCTAACCCTAACCCTAACCCTAACCCTAACCCTAACCCTAACCCTAACCCTAACCCTAACCCTAACCCTAACCCTAACCCTAACCCTAACCCTAACCCTAACCCTAACCCTAACCCTAACCCTAACCCTAACCCTAACCCTAACCCTAACCCTAACCCTAACCCTAACCCTAACCCTAACCCTAACCCTAACCCTAACCCTAACCCTAACCCTAACCCTAACCCTAACCCTAACCCTAACCCTAACCCTAACCCTAACCCTAACCCTAACCCTAACCCTAACCCTAACCCTAACCCTAACCCTAACCCTAACCCTAACCCTAACCCTAACCCTAACCCTAACCCTAACCCTAACCCTAACCCTAACCCTAACCCTAACCCTAACCCTAACCCTAACCCTAACCCTAACCCTAACCCTAACCCTAACCCTAACCCTAACCCTAACCCTAACCCTAACCCTAACCCTAACCCTAACCCTAACCCTAACCCTAACCCTAACCCTAACCCTAACCCTAACCCTAACCCTAACCCTAACCCTAACCCTAACCCTAACCCTAACCCTAACCCTAACCCTAACCCTAACCCTAACCCTAACCCTAACCCTAACCCTAACCCTAACCCTAACCCTAACCCTAACCCTAACCCTAACCCTAACCCTAACCCTAACCCTAACCCTAACCCTAACCCTAACCCTAACCCTAACCCTAACCCTAACCCTAACCCTAACCCTAACCCTAACCCTAACCCTAACCCTAACCCTAACCCTAACCCTAACCCTAACCCTAACCCTAACCCTAACCCTAACCCTAACCCTAACCCTAACCCTAACCCTAACCCTAACCCTAACCCTAACCCTAACCCTAACCCTAACCCTAACCCTAACCCTAACCCTAACCCTAACCCTAACCCTAACCCTAACCCTAACCCTAACCCTAACCCTAACCCTAACCCTAACCCTAACCCTAACCCTAACCCTAACCCTAACCCTAACCCTAACCCTAACCCTAACCCTAACCCTAACCCTAACCCTAACCCTAACCCTAACCCTAACCCTAACCCTAACCCTAACCCTAACCCTAACCCTAACCCTAACCCTAACCCTAACCCTAACCCTAACCCTAACCCTAACCCTAACCCTAACCCTAACCCTAACCCTAACCCTAACCCTAACCCTAACCCTAACCCTAACCCTAACCCTAACCCTAACCCTAACCCTAACCCTAACCCTAACCCTAACCCTAACCCTAACCCTAACCCTAACCCTAACCCTAACCCTAACCCTAACCCTAACCCTAACCCTAACCCTAACCCTAACCCTAACCCTAACCCTAACCCTAACCCTAACCCTAACCCTAACCCTAACCCTAACCCTAACCCTAACCCTAACCCTAACCCTAACCCTAACCCTAACCCTAACCCTAACCCTAACCCTAACCCTAACCCTAACCCTAACCCTAACCCTAACCCTAACCCTAACCCTAACCCTAACCCTAACCCTAACCCTAACCCTAACCCTAACCCTAACCCTAACCCTAACCCTAACCCTAACCCTAACCCTAACCCTAACCCTAACCCTAACCCTAACCCTAACCCTAACCCTAACCCTAACCCTAACCCTAACCCTAACCCTAACCCTAACCCTAACCCTAACCCTAACCCTAACCCTAACCCTAACCCTAACCCTAACCCTAACCCTAACCCTAACCCTAACCCTAACCCTAACCCTAACCCTAACCCTAACCCTAACCCTAACCCTAACCCTAACCCTAACCCTAACCCTAACCCTAACCCTAACCCTAACCCTAACCCTAACCCTAACCCTAACCCTAACCCTAACCCTAACCCTAACCCTAACCCTAACCCTAACCCTAACCCTAACCCTAACCCTAACCCTAACCCTAACCCTAACCCTAACCCTAACCCTAACCCTAACCCTAACCCTAACCCTAACCCTAACCCTAACCCTAACCCTAACCCTAACCCTAACCCTAACCCTAACCCTAACCCTAACCCTAACCCTAACCCTAACCCTAACCCTAACCCTAACCCTAACCCTAACCCTAACCCTAACCCTAACCCTAACCCTAACCCTAACCCTAACCCTAACCCTAACCCTAACCCTAACCCTAACCCTAACCCTAACCCTAACCCTAACCCTAACCCTAACCCTAACCCTAACCCTAACCCTAACCCTAACCCTAACCCTAACCCTAACCCTAACCCTAACCCTAACCCTAACCCTAACCCTAACCCTAACCCTAACCCTAACCCTAACCCTAACCCTAACCCTAACCCTAACCCTAACCCTAACCCTAACCCTAACCCTAACCCTAACCCTAACCCTAACCCTAACCCTAACCCTAACCCTAACCCTAACCCTAACCCTAACCCTAACCCTAACCCTAACCCTAACCCTAACCCTAACCCTAACCCTAACCCTAACCCTAACCCTAACCCTAACCCTAACCCTAACCCTAACCCTAACCCTAACCCTAACCCTAACCCTAACCCTAACCCTAACCCTAACCCTAACCCTAACCCTAACCCTAACCCTAACCCTAACCCTAACCCTAACCCTAACCCTAACCCTAACCCTAACCCTAACCCTAACCCTAACCCTAACCCTAACCCTAACCCTAACCCTAACCCTAACCCTAACCCTAACCCTAACCCTAACCCTAACCCTAACCCTAACCCTAACCCTAACCCTAACCCTAACCCTAACCCTAACCCTAACCCTAACCCTAACCCTAACCCTAACCCTAACCCTAACCCTAACCCTAACCCTAACCCTAACCCTAACCCTAACCCTAACCCTAACCCTAACCCTAACCCTAACCCTAACCCTAACCCTAACCCTAACCCTAACCCTAACCCTAACCCTAACCCTAACCCTAACCCTAACCCTAACCCTAACCCTAACCCTAACCCTAACCCTAACCCTAACCCTAACCCTAACCCTAACCCTAACCCTAACCCTAACCCTAACCCTAACCCTAACCCTAACCCTAACCCTAACCCTAACCCTAACCCTAACCCTAACCCTAACCCTAACCCTAACCCTAACCCTAACCCTAACCCTAACCCTAACCCTAACCCTAACCCTAACCCTAACCCTAACCCTAACCCTAACCCTAACCCTAACCCTAACCCTAACCCTAACCCTAACCCTAACCCTAACCCTAACCCTAACCCTAACCCTAACCCTAACCCTAACCCTAACCCTAACCCTAACCCTAACCCTAACCCTAACCCTAACCCTAACCCTAACCCTAACCCTAACCCTAACCCTAACCCTAACCCTAACCCTAACCCTAACCCTAACCCTAACCCTAACCCTAACCCTAACCCTAACCCTAACCCTAACCCTAACCCTAACCCTAACCCTAACCCTAACCCTAACCCTAACCCTAACCCTAACCCTAACCCTAACCCTAACCCTAACCCTAACCCTAACCCTAACCCTAACCCTAACCCTAACCCTAACCCTAACCCTAACCCTAACCCTAACCCTAACCCTAACCCTAACCCTAACCCTAACCCTAACCCTAACCCTAACCCTAACCCTAACCCTAACCCTAACCCTAACCCTAACCCTAACCCTAACCCTAACCCTAACCCTAACCCTAACCCTAACCCTAACCCTAACCCTAACCCTAACCCTAACCCTAACCCTAACCCTAACCCTAACCCTAACCCTAACCCTAACCCTAACCCTAACCCTAACCCTAACCCTAACCCTAACCCTAACCCTAACCCTAACCCTAACCCTAACCCTAACCCTAACCCTAACCCTAACCCTAACCCTAACCCTAACCCTAACCCTAACCCTAACCCTAACCCTAACCCTAACCCTAACCCTAACCCTAACCCTAACCCTAACCCTAACCCTAACCCTAACCCTAACCCTAACCCTAACCCTAACCCTAACCCTAACCCTAACCCTAACCCTAACCCTAACCCTAACCCTAACCCTAACCCTAACCCTAACCCTAACCCTAACCCTAACCCTAACCCTAACCCTAACCCTAACCCTAACCCTAACCCTAACCCTAACCCTAACCCTAACCCTAACCCTAACCCTAACCCTAACCCTAACCCTAACCCTAACCCTAACCCTAACCCTAACCCTAACCCTAACCCTAACCCTAACCCTAACCCTAACCCTAACCCTAACCCTAACCCTAACCCTAACCCTAACCCTAACCCTAACCCTAACCCTAACCCTAACCCTAACCCTAACCCTAACCCTAACCCTAACCCTAACCCTAACCCTAACCCTAACCCTAACCCTAACCCTAACCCTAACCCTAACCCTAACCCTAACCCTAACCCTAACCCTAACCCTAACCCTAACCCTAACCCTAACCCTAACCCTAACCCTAACCCTAACCCTAACCCTAACCCTAACCCTAACCCTAACCCTAACCCTAACCCTAACCCTAACCCTAACCCTAACCCTAACCCTAACCCTAACCCTAACCCTAACCCTAACCCTAACCCTAACCCTAACCCTAACCCTAACCCTAACCCTAACCCTAACCCTAACCCTAACCCTAACCCTAACCCTAACCCTAACCCTAACCCTAACCCTAACCCTAACCCTAACCCTAACCCTAACCCTAACCCTAACCCTAACCCTAACCCTAACCCTAACCCTAACCCTAACCCTAACCCTAACCCTAACCCTAACCCTAACCCTAACCCTAACCCTAACCCTAACCCTAACCCTAACCCTAACCCTAACCCTAACCCTAACCCTAACCCTAACCCTAACCCTAACCCTAACCCTAACCCTAACCCTAACCCTAACCCTAACCCTAACCCTAACCCTAACCCTAACCCTAACCCTAACCCTAACCCTAACCCTAACCCTAACCCTAACCCTAACCCTAACCCTAACCCTAACCCTAACCCTAACCCTAACCCTAACCCTAACCCTAACCCTAACCCTAACCCTAACCCTAACCCTAACCCTAACCCTAACCCTAACCCTAACCCTAACCCTAACCCTAACCCTAACCCTAACCCTAACCCTAACCCTAACCCTAACCCTAACCCTAACCCTAACCCTAACCCTAACCCTAACCCTAACCCTAACCCTAACCCTAACCCTAACCCTAACCCTAACCCTAACCCTAACCCTAACCCTAACCCTAACCCTAACCCTAACCCTAACCCTAACCCTAACCCTAACCCTAACCCTAACCCTAACCCTAACCCTAACCCTAACCCTAACCCTAACCCTAACCCTAACCCTAACCCTAACCCTAACCCTAACCCTAACCCTAACCCTAACCCTAACCCTAACCCTAACCCTAACCCTAACCCTAACCCTAACCCTAACCCTAACCCTAACCCTAACCCTAACCCTAACCCTAACCCTAACCCTAACCCTAACCCTAACCCTAACCCTAACCCTAACCCTAACCCTAACCCTAACCCTAACCCTAACCCTAACCCTAACCCTAACCCTAACCCTAACCCTAACCCTAACCCTAACCCTAACCCTAACCCTAACCCTAACCCTAACCCTAACCCTAACCCTAACCCTAACCCTAACCCTAACCCTAACCCTAACCCTAACCCTAACCCTAACCCTAACCCTAACCCTAACCCTAACCCTAACCCTAACCCTAACCCTAACCCTAACCCTAACCCTAACCCTAACCCTAACCCTAACCCTAACCCTAACCCTAACCCTAACCCTAACCCTAACCCTAACCCTAACCCTAACCCTAACCCTAACCCTAACCCTAACCCTAACCCTAACCCTAACCCTAACCCTAACCCTAACCCTAACCCTAACCCTAACCCTAACCCTAACCCTAACCCTAACCCTAACCCTAACCCTAACCCTAACCCTAACCCTAACCCTAACCCTAACCCTAACCCTAACCCTAACCCTAACCCTAACCCTAACCCTAACCCTAACCCTAACCCTAACCCTAACCCTAACCCTAACCCTAACCCTAACCCTAACCCTAACCCTAACCCTAACCCTAACCCTAACCCTAACCCTAACCCTAACCCTAACCCTAACCCTAACCCTAACCCTAACCCTAACCCTAACCCTAACCCTAACCCTAACCCTAACCCTAACCCTAACCCTAACCCTAACCCTAACCCTAACCCTAACCCTAACCCTAACCCTAACCCTAACCCTAACCCTAACCCTAACCCTAACCCTAACCCTAACCCTAACCCTAACCCTAACCCTAACCCTAACCCTAACCCTAACCCTAACCCTAACCCTAACCCTAACCCTAACCCTAACCCTAACCCTAACCCTAACCCTAACCCTAACCCTAACCCTAACCCTAACCCTAACCCTAACCCTAACCCTAACCCTAACCCTAACCCTAACCCTAACCCTAACCCTAACCCTAACCCTAACCCTAACCCTAACCCTAACCCTAACCCTAACCCTAACCCTAACCCTAACCCTAACCCTAACCCTAACCCTAACCCTAACCCTAACCCTAACCCTAACCCTAACCCTAACCCTAACCCTAACCCTAACCCTAACCCTAACCCTAACCCTAACCCTAACCCTAACCCTAACCCTAACCCTAACCCTAACCCTAACCCTAACCCTAACCCTAACCCTAACCCTAACCCTAACCCTAACCCTAACCCTAACCCTAACCCTAACCCTAACCCTAACCCTAACCCTAACCCTAACCCTAACCCTAACCCTAACCCTAACCCTAACCCTAACCCTAACCCTAACCCTAACCCTAACCCTAACCCTAACCCTAACCCTAACCCTAACCCTAACCCTAACCCTAACCCTAACCCTAACCCTAACCCTAACCCTAACCCTAACCCTAACCCTAACCCTAACCCTAACCCTAACCCTAACCCTAACCCTAACCCTAACCCTAACCCTAACCCTAACCCTAACCCTAACCCTAACCCTAACCCTAACCCTAACCCTAACCCTAACCCTAACCCTAACCCTAACCCTAACCCTAACCCTAACCCTAACCCTAACCCTAACCCTAACCCTAACCCTAACCCTAACCCTAACCCTAACCCTAACCCTAACCCTAACCCTAACCCTAACCCTAACCCTAACCCTAACCCTAACCCTAACCCTAACCCTAACCCTAACCCTAACCCTAACCCTAACCCTAACCCTAACCCTAACCCTAACCCTAACCCTAACCCTAACCCTAACCCTAACCCTAACCCTAACCCTAACCCTAACCCTAACCCTAACCCTAACCCTAACCCTAACCCTAACCCTAACCCTAACCCTAACCCTAACCCTAACCCTAACCCTAACCCTAACCCTAACCCTAACCCTAACCCTAACCCTAACCCTAACCCTAACCCTAACCCTAACCCTAACCCTAACCCTAACCCTAACCCTAACCCTAACCCTAACCCTAACCCTAACCCTAACCCTAACCCTAACCCTAACCCTAACCCTAACCCTAACCCTAACCCTAACCCTAACCCTAACCCTAACCCTAACCCTAACCCTAACCCTAACCCTAACCCTAACCCTAACCCTAACCCTAACCCTAACCCTAACCCTAACCCTAACCCTAACCCTAACCCTAACCCTAACCCTAACCCTAACCCTAACCCTAACCCTAACCCTAACCCTAACCCTAACCCTAACCCTAACCCTAACCCTAACCCTAACCCTAACCCTAACCCTAACCCTAACCCTAACCCTAACCCTAACCCTAACCCTAACCCTAACCCTAACCCTAACCCTAACCCTAACCCTAACCCTAACCCTAACCCTAACCCTAACCCTAACCCTAACCCTAACCCTAACCCTAACCCTAACCCTAACCCTAACCCTAACCCTAACCCTAACCCTAACCCTAACCCTAACCCTAACCCTAACCCTAACCCTAACCCTAACCCTAACCCTAACCCTAACCCTAACCCTAACCCTAACCCTAACCCTAACCCTAACCCTAACCCTAACCCTAACCCTAACCCTAACCCTAACCCTAACCCTAACCCTAACCCTAACCCTAACCCTAACCCTAACCCTAACCCTAACCCTAACCCTAACCCTAACCCTAACCCTAACCCTAACCCTAACCCTAACCCTAACCCTAACCCTAACCCTAACCCTAACCCTAACCCTAACCCTAACCCTAACCCTAACCCTAACCCTAACCCTAACCCTAACCCTAACCCTAACCCTAACCCTAACCCTAACCCTAACCCTAACCCTAACCCTAACCCTAACCCTAACCCTAACCCTAACCCTAACCCTAACCCTAACCCTAACCCTAACCCTAACCCTAACCCTAACCCTAACCCTAACCCTAACCCTAACCCTAACCCTAACCCTAACCCTAACCCTAACCCTAACCCTAACCCTAACCCTAACCCTAACCCTAACCCTAACCCTAACCCTAACCCTAACCCTAACCCTAACCCTAACCCTAACCCTAACCCTAACCCTAACCCTAACCCTAACCCTAACCCTAACCCTAACCCTAACCCTAACCCTAACCCTAACCCTAACCCTAACCCTAACCCTAACCCTAACCCTAACCCTAACCCTAACCCTAACCCTAACCCTAACCCTAACCCTAACCCTAACCCTAACCCTAACCCTAACCCTAACCCTAACCCTAACCCTAACCCTAACCCTAACCCTAACCCTAACCCTAACCCTAACCCTAACCCTAACCCTAACCCTAACCCTAACCCTAACCCTAACCCTAACCCTAACCCTAACCCTAACCCTAACCCTAACCCTAACCCTAACCCTAACCCTAACCCTAACCCTAACCCTAACCCTAACCCTAACCCTAACCCTAACCCTAACCCTAACCCTAACCCTAACCCTAACCCTAACCCTAACCCTAACCCTAACCCTAACCCTAACCCTAACCCTAACCCTAACCCTAACCCTAACCCTAACCCTAACCCTAACCCTAACCCTAACCCTAACCCTAACCCTAACCCTAACCCTAACCCTAACCCTAACCCTAACCCTAACCCTAACCCTAACCCTAACCCTAACCCTAACCCTAACCCTAACCCTAACCCTAACCCTAACCCTAACCCTAACCCTAACCCTAACCCTAACCCTAACCCTAACCCTAACCCTAACCCTAACCCTAACCCTAACCCTAACCCTAACCCTAACCCTAACCCTAACCCTAACCCTAACCCTAACCCTAACCCTAACCCTAACCCTAACCCTAACCCTAACCCTAACCCTAACCCTAACCCTAACCCTAACCCTAACCCTAACCCTAACCCTAACCCTAACCCTAACCCTAACCCTAACCCTAACCCTAACCCTAACCCTAACCCTAACCCTAACCCTAACCCTAACCCTAACCCTAACCCTAACCCTAACCCTAACCCTAACCCTAACCCTAACCCTAACCCTAACCCTAACCCTAACCCTAACCCTAACCCTAACCCTAACCCTAACCCTAACCCTAACCCTAACCCTAACCCTAACCCTAACCCTAACCCTAACCCTAACCCTAACCCTAACCCTAACCCTAACCCTAACCCTAACCCTAACCCTAACCCTAACCCTAACCCTAACCCTAACCCTAACCCTAACCCTAACCCTAACCCTAACCCTAACCCTAACCCTAACCCTAACCCTAACCCTAACCCTAACCCTAACCCTAACCCTAACCCTAACCCTAACCCTAACCCTAACCCTAACCCTAACCCTAACCCTAACCCTAACCCTAACCCTAACCCTAACCCTAACCCTAACCCTAACCCTAACCCTAACCCTAACCCTAACCCTAACCCTAACCCTAACCCTAACCCTAACCCTAACCCTAACCCTAACCCTAACCCTAACCCTAACCCTAACCCTAACCCTAACCCTAACCCTAACCCTAACCCTAACCCTAACCCTAACCCTAACCCTAACCCTAACCCTAACCCTAACCCTAACCCTAACCCTAACCCTAACCCTAACCCTAACCCTAACCCTAACCCTAACCCTAACCCTAACCCTAACCCTAACCCTAACCCTAACCCTAACCCTAACCCTAACCCTAACCCTAACCCTAACCCTAACCCTAACCCTAACCCTAACCCTAACCCTAACCCTAACCCTAACCCTAACCCTAACCCTAACCCTAACCCTAACCCTAACCCTAACCCTAACCCTAACCCTAACCCTAACCCTAACCCTAACCCTAACCCTAACCCTAACCCTAACCCTAACCCTAACCCTAACCCTAACCCTAACCCTAACCCTAACCCTAACCCTAACCCTAACCCTAACCCTAACCCTAACCCTAACCCTAACCCTAACCCTAACCCTAACCCTAACCCTAACCCTAACCCTAACCCTAACCCTAACCCTAACCCTAACCCTAACCCTAACCCTAACCCTAACCCTAACCCTAACCCTAACCCTAACCCTAACCCTAACCCTAACCCTAACCCTAACCCTAACCCTAACCCTAACCCTAACCCTAACCCTAACCCTAACCCTAACCCTAACCCTAACCCTAACCCTAACCCTAACCCTAACCCTAACCCTAACCCTAACCCTAACCCTAACCCTAACCCTAACCCTAACCCTAACCCTAACCCTAACCCTAACCCTAACCCTAACCCTAACCCTAACCCTAACCCTAACCCTAACCCTAACCCTAACCCTAACCCTAACCCTAACCCTAACCCTAACCCTAACCCTAACCCTAACCCTAACCCTAACCCTAACCCTAACCCTAACCCTAACCCTAACCCTAACCCTAACCCTAACCCTAACCCTAACCCTAACCCTAACCCTAACCCTAACCCTAACCCTAACCCTAACCCTAACCCTAACCCTAACCCTAACCCTAACCCTAACCCTAACCCTAACCCTAACCCTAACCCTAACCCTAACCCTAACCCTAACCCTAACCCTAACCCTAACCCTAACCCTAACCCTAACCCTAACCCTAACCCTAACCCTAACCCTAACCCTAACCCTAACCCTAACCCTAACCCTAACCCTAACCCTAACCCTAACCCTAACCCTAACCCTAACCCTAACCCTAACCCTAACCCTAACCCTAACCCTAACCCTAACCCTAACCCTAACCCTAACCCTAACCCTAACCCTAACCCTAACCCTAACCCTAACCCTAACCCTAACCCTAACCCTAACCCTAACCCTAACCCTAACCCTAACCCTAACCCTAACCCTAACCCTAACCCTAACCCTAACCCTAACCCTAACCCTAACCCTAACCCTAACCCTAACCCTAACCCTAACCCTAACCCTAACCCTAACCCTAACCCTAACCCTAACCCTAACCCTAACCCTAACCCTAACCCTAACCCTAACCCTAACCCTAACCCTAACCCTAACCCTAACCCTAACCCTAACCCTAACCCTAACCCTAACCCTAACCCTAACCCTAACCCTAACCCTAACCCTAACCCTAACCCTAACCCTAACCCTAACCCTAACCCTAACCCTAACCCTAACCCTAACCCTAACCCTAACCCTAACCCTAACCCTAACCCTAACCCTAACCCTAACCCTAACCCTAACCCTAACCCTAACCCTAACCCTAACCCTAACCCTAACCCTAACCCTAACCCTAACCCTAACCCTAACCCTAACCCTAACCCTAACCCTAACCCTAACCCTAACCCTAACCCTAACCCTAACCCTAACCCTAACCCTAACCCTAACCCTAACCCTAACCCTAACCCTAACCCTAACCCTAACCCTAACCCTAACCCTAACCCTAACCCTAACCCTAACCCTAACCCTAACCCTAACCCTAACCCTAACCCTAACCCTAACCCTAACCCTAACCCTAACCCTAACCCTAACCCTAACCCTAACCCTAACCCTAACCCTAACCCTAACCCTAACCCTAACCCTAACCCTAACCCTAACCCTAACCCTAACCCTAACCCTAACCCTAACCCTAACCCTAACCCTAACCCTAACCCTAACCCTAACCCTAACCCTAACCCTAACCCTAACCCTAACCCTAACCCTAACCCTAACCCTAACCCTAACCCTAACCCTAACCCTAACCCTAACCCTAACCCTAACCCTAACCCTAACCCTAACCCTAACCCTAACCCTAACCCTAACCCTAACCCTAACCCTAACCCTAACCCTAACCCTAACCCTAACCCTAACCCTAACCCTAACCCTAACCCTAACCCTAACCCTAACCCTAACCCTAACCCTAACCCTAACCCTAACCCTAACCCTAACCCTAACCCTAACCCTAACCCTAACCCTAACCCTAACCCTAACCCTAACCCTAACCCTAACCCTAACCCTAACCCTAACCCTAACCCTAACCCTAACCCTAACCCTAACCCTAACCCTAACCCTAACCCTAACCCTAACCCTAACCCTAACCCTAACCCTAACCCTAACCCTAACCCTAACCCTAACCCTAACCCTAACCCTAACCCTAACCCTAACCCTAACCCTAACCCTAACCCTAACCCTAACCCTAACCCTAACCCTAACCCTAACCCTAACCCTAACCCTAACCCTAACCCTAACCCTAACCCTAACCCTAACCCTAACCCTAACCCTAACCCTAACCCTAACCCTAACCCTAACCCTAACCCTAACCCTAACCCTAACCCTAACCCTAACCCTAACCCTAACCCTAACCCTAACCCTAACCCTAACCCTAACCCTAACCCTAACCCTAACCCTAACCCTAACCCTAACCCTAACCCTAACCCTAACCCTAACCCTAACCCTAACCCTAACCCTAACCCTAACCCTAACCCTAACCCTAACCCTAACCCTAACCCTAACCCTAACCCTAACCCTAACCCTAACCCTAACCCTAACCCTAACCCTAACCCTAACCCTAACCCTAACCCTAACCCTAACCCTAACCCTAACCCTAACCCTAACCCTAACCCTAACCCTAACCCTAACCCTAACCCTAACCCTAACCCTAACCCTAACCCTAACCCTAACCCTAACCCTAACCCTAACCCTAACCCTAACCCTAACCCTAACCCTAACCCTAACCCTAACCCTAACCCTAACCCTAACCCTAACCCTAACCCTAACCCTAACCCTAACCCTAACCCTAACCCTAACCCTAACCCTAACCCTAACCCTAACCCTAACCCTAACCCTAACCCTAACCCTAACCCTAACCCTAACCCTAACCCTAACCCTAACCCTAACCCTAACCCTAACCCTAACCCTAACCCTAACCCTAACCCTAACCCTAACCCTAACCCTAACCCTAACCCTAACCCTAACCCTAACCCTAACCCTAACCCTAACCCTAACCCTAACCCTAACCCTAACCCTAACCCTAACCCTAACCCTAACCCTAACCCTAACCCTAACCCTAACCCTAACCCTAACCCTAACCCTAACCCTAACCCTAACCCTAACCCTAACCCTAACCCTAACCCTAACCCTAACCCTAACCCTAACCCTAACCCTAACCCTAACCCTAACCCTAACCCTAACCCTAACCCTAACCCTAACCCTAACCCTAACCCTAACCCTAACCCTAACCCTAACCCTAACCCTAACCCTAACCCTAACCCTAACCCTAACCCTAACCCTAACCCTAACCCTAACCCTAACCCTAACCCTAACCCTAACCCTAACCCTAACCCTAACCCTAACCCTAACCCTAACCCTAACCCTAACCCTAACCCTAACCCTAACCCTAACCCTAACCCTAACCCTAACCCTAACCCTAACCCTAACCCTAACCCTAACCCTAACCCTAACCCTAACCCTAACCCTAACCCTAACCCTAACCCTAACCCTAACCCTAACCCTAACCCTAACCCTAACCCTAACCCTAACCCTAACCCTAACCCTAACCCTAACCCTAACCCTAACCCTAACCCTAACCCTAACCCTAACCCTAACCCTAACCCTAACCCTAACCCTAACCCTAACCCTAACCCTAACCCTAACCCTAACCCTAACCCTAACCCTAACCCTAACCCTAACCCTAACCCTAACCCTAACCCTAACCCTAACCCTAACCCTAACCCTAACCCTAACCCTAACCCTAACCCTAACCCTAACCCTAACCCTAACCCTAACCCTAACCCTAACCCTAACCCTAACCCTAACCCTAACCCTAACCCTAACCCTAACCCTAACCCTAACCCTAACCCTAACCCTAACCCTAACCCTAACCCTAACCCTAACCCTAACCCTAACCCTAACCCTAACCCTAACCCTAACCCTAACCCTAACCCTAACCCTAACCCTAACCCTAACCCTAACCCTAACCCTAACCCTAACCCTAACCCTAACCCTAACCCTAACCCTAACCCTAACCCTAACCCTAACCCTAACCCTAACCCTAACCCTAACCCTAACCCTAACCCTAACCCTAACCCTAACCCTAACCCTAACCCTAACCCTAACCCTAACCCTAACCCTAACCCTAACCCTAACCCTAACCCTAACCCTAACCCTAACCCTAACCCTAACCCTAACCCTAACCCTAACCCTAACCCTAACCCTAACCCTAACCCTAACCCTAACCCTAACCCTAACCCTAACCCTAACCCTAACCCTAACCCTAACCCTAACCCTAACCCTAACCCTAACCCTAACCCTAACCCTAACCCTAACCCTAACCCTAACCCTAACCCTAACCCTAACCCTAACCCTAACCCTAACCCTAACCCTAACCCTAACCCTAACCCTAACCCTAACCCTAACCCTAACCCTAACCCTAACCCTAACCCTAACCCTAACCCTAACCCTAACCCTAACCCTAACCCTAACCCTAACCCTAACCCTAACCCTAACCCTAACCCTAACCCTAACCCTAACCCTAACCCTAACCCTAACCCTAACCCTAACCCTAACCCTAACCCTAACCCTAACCCTAACCCTAACCCTAACCCTAACCCTAACCCTAACCCTAACCCTAACCCTAACCCTAACCCTAACCCTAACCCTAACCCTAACCCTAACCCTAACCCTAACCCTAACCCTAACCCTAACCCTAACCCTAACCCTAACCCTAACCCTAACCCTAACCCTAACCCTAACCCTAACCCTAACCCTAACCCTAACCCTAACCCTAACCCTAACCCTAACCCTAACCCTAACCCTAACCCTAACCCTAACCCTAACCCTAACCCTAACCCTAACCCTAACCCTAACCCTAACCCTAACCCTAACCCTAACCCTAACCCTAACCCTAACCCTAACCCTAACCCTAACCCTAACCCTAACCCTAACCCTAACCCTAACCCTAACCCTAACCCTAACCCTAACCCTAACCCTAACCCTAACCCTAACCCTAACCCTAACCCTAACCCTAACCCTAACCCTAACCCTAACCCTAACCCTAACCCTAACCCTAACCCTAACCCTAACCCTAACCCTAACCCTAACCCTAACCCTAACCCTAACCCTAACCCTAACCCTAACCCTAACCCTAACCCTAACCCTAACCCTAACCCTAACCCTAACCCTAACCCTAACCCTAACCCTAACCCTAACCCTAACCCTAACCCTAACCCTAACCCTAACCCTAACCCTAACCCTAACCCTAACCCTAACCCTAACCCTAACCCTAACCCTAACCCTAACCCTAACCCTAACCCTAACCCTAACCCTAACCCTAACCCTAACCCTAACCCTAACCCTAACCCTAACCCTAACCCTAACCCTAACCCTAACCCTAACCCTAACCCTAACCCTAACCCTAACCCTAACCCTAACCCTAACCCTAACCCTAACCCTAACCCTAACCCTAACCCTAACCCTAACCCTAACCCTAACCCTAACCCTAACCCTAACCCTAACCCTAACCCTAACCCTAACCCTAACCCTAACCCTAACCCTAACCCTAACCCTAACCCTAACCCTAACCCTAACCCTAACCCTAACCCTAACCCTAACCCTAACCCTAACCCTAACCCTAACCCTAACCCTAACCCTAACCCTAACCCTAACCCTAACCCTAACCCTAACCCTAACCCTAACCCTAACCCTAACCCTAACCCTAACCCTAACCCTAACCCTAACCCTAACCCTAACCCTAACCCTAACCCTAACCCTAACCCTAACCCTAACCCTAACCCTAACCCTAACCCTAACCCTAACCCTAACCCTAACCCTAACCCTAACCCTAACCCTAACCCTAACCCTAACCCTAACCCTAACCCTAACCCTAACCCTAACCCTAACCCTAACCCTAACCCTAACCCTAACCCTAACCCTAACCCTAACCCTAACCCTAACCCTAACCCTAACCCTAACCCTAACCCTAACCCTAACCCTAACCCTAACCCTAACCCTAACCCTAACCCTAACCCTAACCCTAACCCTAACCCTAACCCTAACCCTAACCCTAACCCTAACCCTAACCCTAACCCTAACCCTAACCCTAACCCTAACCCTAACCCTAACCCTAACCCTAACCCTAACCCTAACCCTAACCCTAACCCTAACCCTAACCCTAACCCTAACCCTAACCCTAACCCTAACCCTAACCCTAACCCTAACCCTAACCCTAACCCTAACCCTAACCCTAACCCTAACCCTAACCCTAACCCTAACCCTAACCCTAACCCTAACCCTAACCCTAACCCTAACCCTAACCCTAACCCTAACCCTAACCCTAACCCTAACCCTAACCCTAACCCTAACCCTAACCCTAACCCTAACCCTAACCCTAACCCTAACCCTAACCCTAACCCTAACCCTAACCCTAACCCTAACCCTAACCCTAACCCTAACCCTAACCCTAACCCTAACCCTAACCCTAACCCTAACCCTAACCCTAACCCTAACCCTAACCCTAACCCTAACCCTAACCCTAACCCTAACCCTAACCCTAACCCTAACCCTAACCCTAACCCTAACCCTAACCCTAACCCTAACCCTAACCCTAACCCTAACCCTAACCCTAACCCTAACCCTAACCCTAACCCTAACCCTAACCCTAACCCTAACCCTAACCCTAACCCTAACCCTAACCCTAACCCTAACCCTAACCCTAACCCTAACCCTAACCCTAACCCTAACCCTAACCCTAACCCTAACCCTAACCCTAACCCTAACCCTAACCCTAACCCTAACCCTAACCCTAACCCTAACCCTAACCCTAACCCTAACCCTAACCCTAACCCTAACCCTAACCCTAACCCTAACCCTAACCCTAACCCTAACCCTAACCCTAACCCTAACCCTAACCCTAACCCTAACCCTAACCCTAACCCTAACCCTAACCCTAACCCTAACCCTAACCCTAACCCTAACCCTAACCCTAACCCTAACCCTAACCCTAACCCTAACCCTAACCCTAACCCTAACCCTAACCCTAACCCTAACCCTAACCCTAACCCTAACCCTAACCCTAACCCTAACCCTAACCCTAACCCTAACCCTAACCCTAACCCTAACCCTAACCCTAACCCTAACCCTAACCCTAACCCTAACCCTAACCCTAACCCTAACCCTAACCCTAACCCTAACCCTAACCCTAACCCTAACCCTAACCCTAACCCTAACCCTAACCCTAACCCTAACCCTAACCCTAACCCTAACCCTAACCCTAACCCTAACCCTAACCCTAACCCTAACCCTAACCCTAACCCTAACCCTAACCCTAACCCTAACCCTAACCCTAACCCTAACCCTAACCCTAACCCTAACCCTAACCCTAACCCTAACCCTAACCCTAACCCTAACCCTAACCCTAACCCTAACCCTAACCCTAACCCTAACCCTAACCCTAACCCTAACCCTAACCCTAACCCTAACCCTAACCCTAACCCTAACCCTAACCCTAACCCTAACCCTAACCCTAACCCTAACCCTAACCCTAACCCTAACCCTAACCCTAACCCTAACCCTAACCCTAACCCTAACCCTAACCCTAACCCTAACCCTAACCCTAACCCTAACCCTAACCCTAACCCTAACCCTAACCCTAACCCTAACCCTAACCCTAACCCTAACCCTAACCCTAACCCTAACCCTAACCCTAACCCTAACCCTAACCCTAACCCTAACCCTAACCCTAACCCTAACCCTAACCCTAACCCTAACCCTAACCCTAACCCTAACCCTAACCCTAACCCTAACCCTAACCCTAACCCTAACCCTAACCCTAACCCTAACCCTAACCCTAACCCTAACCCTAACCCTAACCCTAACCCTAACCCTAACCCTAACCCTAACCCTAACCCTAACCCTAACCCTAACCCTAACCCTAACCCTAACCCTAACCCTAACCCTAACCCTAACCCTAACCCTAACCCTAACCCTAACCCTAACCCTAACCCTAACCCTAACCCTAACCCTAACCCTAACCCTAACCCTAACCCTAACCCTAACCCTAACCCTAACCCTAACCCTAACCCTAACCCTAACCCTAACCCTAACCCTAACCCTAACCCTAACCCTAACCCTAACCCTAACCCTAACCCTAACCCTAACCCTAACCCTAACCCTAACCCTAACCCTAACCCTAACCCTAACCCTAACCCTAACCCTAACCCTAACCCTAACCCTAACCCTAACCCTAACCCTAACCCTAACCCTAACCCTAACCCTAACCCTAACCCTAACCCTAACCCTAACCCTAACCCTAACCCTAACCCTAACCCTAACCCTAACCCTAACCCTAACCCTAACCCTAACCCTAACCCTAACCCTAACCCTAACCCTAACCCTAACCCTAACCCTAACCCTAACCCTAACCCTAACCCTAACCCTAACCCTAACCCTAACCCTAACCCTAACCCTAACCCTAACCCTAACCCTAACCCTAACCCTAACCCTAACCCTAACCCTAACCCTAACCCTAACCCTAACCCTAACCCTAACCCTAACCCTAACCCTAACCCTAACCCTAACCCTAACCCTAACCCTAACCCTAACCCTAACCCTAACCCTAACCCTAACCCTAACCCTAACCCTAACCCTAACCCTAACCCTAACCCTAACCCTAACCCTAACCCTAACCCTAACCCTAACCCTAACCCTAACCCTAACCCTAACCCTAACCCTAACCCTAACCCTAACCCTAACCCTAACCCTAACCCTAACCCTAACCCTAACCCTAACCCTAACCCTAACCCTAACCCTAACCCTAACCCTAACCCTAACCCTAACCCTAACCCTAACCCTAACCCTAACCCTAACCCTAACCCTAACCCTAACCCTAACCCTAACCCTAACCCTAACCCTAACCCTAACCCTAACCCTAACCCTAACCCTAACCCTAACCCTAACCCTAACCCTAACCCTAACCCTAACCCTAACCCTAACCCTAACCCTAACCCTAACCCTAACCCTAACCCTAACCCTAACCCTAACCCTAACCCTAACCCTAACCCTAACCCTAACCCTAACCCTAACCCTAACCCTAACCCTAACCCTAACCCTAACCCTAACCCTAACCCTAACCCTAACCCTAACCCTAACCCTAACCCTAACCCTAACCCTAACCCTAACCCTAACCCTAACCCTAACCCTAACCCTAACCCTAACCCTAACCCTAACCCTAACCCTAACCCTAACCCTAACCCTAACCCTAACCCTAACCCTAACCCTAACCCTAACCCTAACCCTAACCCTAACCCTAACCCTAACCCTAACCCTAACCCTAACCCTAACCCTAACCCTAACCCTAACCCTAACCCTAACCCTAACCCTAACCCTAACCCTAACCCTAACCCTAACCCTAACCCTAACCCTAACCCTAACCCTAACCCTAACCCTAACCCTAACCCTAACCCTAACCCTAACCCTAACCCTAACCCTAACCCTAACCCTAACCCTAACCCTAACCCTAACCCTAACCCTAACCCTAACCCTAACCCTAACCCTAACCCTAACCCTAACCCTAACCCTAACCCTAACCCTAACCCTAACCCTAACCCTAACCCTAACCCTAACCCTAACCCTAACCCTAACCCTAACCCTAACCCTAACCCTAACCCTAACCCTAACCCTAACCCTAACCCTAACCCTAACCCTAACCCTAACCCTAACCCTAACCCTAACCCTAACCCTAACCCTAACCCTAACCCTAACCCTAACCCTAACCCTAACCCTAACCCTAACCCTAACCCTAACCCTAACCCTAACCCTAACCCTAACCCTAACCCTAACCCTAACCCTAACCCTAACCCTAACCCTAACCCTAACCCTAACCCTAACCCTAACCCTAACCCTAACCCTAACCCTAACCCTAACCCTAACCCTAACCCTAACCCTAACCCTAACCCTAACCCTAACCCTAACCCTAACCCTAACCCTAACCCTAACCCTAACCCTAACCCTAACCCTAACCCTAACCCTAACCCTAACCCTAACCCTAACCCTAACCCTAACCCTAACCCTAACCCTAACCCTAACCCTAACCCTAACCCTAACCCTAACCCTAACCCTAACCCTAACCCTAACCCTAACCCTAACCCTAACCCTAACCCTAACCCTAACCCTAACCCTAACCCTAACCCTAACCCTAACCCTAACCCTAACCCTAACCCTAACCCTAACCCTAACCCTAACCCTAACCCTAACCCTAACCCTAACCCTAACCCTAACCCTAACCCTAACCCTAACCCTAACCCTAACCCTAACCCTAACCCTAACCCTAACCCTAACCCTAACCCTAACCCTAACCCTAACCCTAACCCTAACCCTAACCCTAACCCTAACCCTAACCCTAACCCTAACCCTAACCCTAACCCTAACCCTAACCCTAACCCTAACCCTAACCCTAACCCTAACCCTAACCCTAACCCTAACCCTAACCCTAACCCTAACCCTAACCCTAACCCTAACCCTAACCCTAACCCTAACCCTAACCCTAACCCTAACCCTAACCCTAACCCTAACCCTAACCCTAACCCTAACCCTAACCCTAACCCTAACCCTAACCCTAACCCTAACCCTAACCCTAACCCTAACCCTAACCCTAACCCTAACCCTAACCCTAACCCTAACCCTAACCCTAACCCTAACCCTAACCCTAACCCTAACCCTAACCCTAACCCTAACCCTAACCCTAACCCTAACCCTAACCCTAACCCTAACCCTAACCCTAACCCTAACCCTAACCCTAACCCTAACCCTAACCCTAACCCTAACCCTAACCCTAACCCTAACCCTAACCCTAACCCTAACCCTAACCCTAACCCTAACCCTAACCCTAACCCTAACCCTAACCCTAACCCTAACCCTAACCCTAACCCTAACCCTAACCCTAACCCTAACCCTAACCCTAACCCTAACCCTAACCCTAACCCTAACCCTAACCCTAACCCTAACCCTAACCCTAACCCTAACCCTAACCCTAACCCTAACCCTAACCCTAACCCTAACCCTAACCCTAACCCTAACCCTAACCCTAACCCTAACCCTAACCCTAACCCTAACCCTAACCCTAACCCTAACCCTAACCCTAACCCTAACCCTAACCCTAACCCTAACCCTAACCCTAACCCTAACCCTAACCCTAACCCTAACCCTAACCCTAACCCTAACCCTAACCCTAACCCTAACCCTAACCCTAACCCTAACCCTAACCCTAACCCTAACCCTAACCCTAACCCTAACCCTAACCCTAACCCTAACCCTAACCCTAACCCTAACCCTAACCCTAACCCTAACCCTAACCCTAACCCTAACCCTAACCCTAACCCTAACCCTAACCCTAACCCTAACCCTAACCCTAACCCTAACCCTAACCCTAACCCTAACCCTAACCCTAACCCTAACCCTAACCCTAACCCTAACCCTAACCCTAACCCTAACCCTAACCCTAACCCTAACCCTAACCCTAACCCTAACCCTAACCCTAACCCTAACCCTAACCCTAACCCTAACCCTAACCCTAACCCTAACCCTAACCCTAACCCTAACCCTAACCCTAACCCTAACCCTAACCCTAACCCTAACCCTAACCCTAACCCTAACCCTAACCCTAACCCTAACCCTAACCCTAACCCTAACCCTAACCCTAACCCTAACCCTAACCCTAACCCTAACCCTAACCCTAACCCTAACCCTAACCCTAACCCTAACCCTAACCCTAACCCTAACCCTAACCCTAACCCTAACCCTAACCCTAACCCTAACCCTAACCCTAACCCTAACCCTAACCCTAACCCTAACCCTAACCCTAACCCTAACCCTAACCCTAACCCTAACCCTAACCCTAACCCTAACCCTAACCCTAACCCTAACCCTAACCCTAACCCTAACCCTAACCCTAACCCTAACCCTAACCCTAACCCTAACCCTAACCCTAACCCTAACCCTAACCCTAACCCTAACCCTAACCCTAACCCTAACCCTAACCCTAACCCTAACCCTAACCCTAACCCTAACCCTAACCCTAACCCTAACCCTAACCCTAACCCTAACCCTAACCCTAACCCTAACCCTAACCCTAACCCTAACCCTAACCCTAACCCTAACCCTAACCCTAACCCTAACCCTAACCCTAACCCTAACCCTAACCCTAACCCTAACCCTAACCCTAACCCTAACCCTAACCCTAACCCTAACCCTAACCCTAACCCTAACCCTAACCCTAACCCTAACCCTAACCCTAACCCTAACCCTAACCCTAACCCTAACCCTAACCCTAACCCTAACCCTAACCCTAACCCTAACCCTAACCCTAACCCTAACCCTAACCCTAACCCTAACCCTAACCCTAACCCTAACCCTAACCCTAACCCTAACCCTAACCCTAACCCTAACCCTAACCCTAACCCTAACCCTAACCCTAACCCTAACCCTAACCCTAACCCTAACCCTAACCCTAACCCTAACCCTAACCCTAACCCTAACCCTAACCCTAACCCTAACCCTAACCCTAACCCTAACCCTAACCCTAACCCTAACCCTAACCCTAACCCTAACCCTAACCCTAACCCTAACCCTAACCCTAACCCTAACCCTAACCCTAACCCTAACCCTAACCCTAACCCTAACCCTAACCCTAACCCTAACCCTAACCCTAACCCTAACCCTAACCCTAACCCTAACCCTAACCCTAACCCTAACCCTAACCCTAACCCTAACCCTAACCCTAACCCTAACCCTAACCCTAACCCTAACCCTAACCCTAACCCTAACCCTAACCCTAACCCTAACCCTAACCCTAACCCTAACCCTAACCCTAACCCTAACCCTAACCCTAACCCTAACCCTAACCCTAACCCTAACCCTAACCCTAACCCTAACCCTAACCCTAACCCTAACCCTAACCCTAACCCTAACCCTAACCCTAACCCTAACCCTAACCCTAACCCTAACCCTAACCCTAACCCTAACCCTAACCCTAACCCTAACCCTAACCCTAACCCTAACCCTAACCCTAACCCTAACCCTAACCCTAACCCTAACCCTAACCCTAACCCTAACCCTAACCCTAACCCTAACCCTAACCCTAACCCTAACCCTAACCCTAACCCTAACCCTAACCCTAACCCTAACCCTAACCCTAACCCTAACCCTAACCCTAACCCTAACCCTAACCCTAACCCTAACCCTAACCCTAACCCTAACCCTAACCCTAACCCTAACCCTAACCCTAACCCTAACCCTAACCCTAACCCTAACCCTAACCCTAACCCTAACCCTAACCCTAACCCTAACCCTAACCCTAACCCTAACCCTAACCCTAACCCTAACCCTAACCCTAACCCTAACCCTAACCCTAACCCTAACCCTAACCCTAACCCTAACCCTAACCCTAACCCTAACCCTAACCCTAACCCTAACCCTAACCCTAACCCTAACCCTAACCCTAACCCTAACCCTAACCCTAACCCTAACCCTAACCCTAACCCTAACCCTAACCCTAACCCTAACCCTAACCCTAACCCTAACCCTAACCCTAACCCTAACCCTAACCCTAACCCTAACCCTAACCCTAACCCTAACCCTAACCCTAACCCTAACCCTAACCCTAACCCTAACCCTAACCCTAACCCTAACCCTAACCCTAACCCTAACCCTAACCCTAACCCTAACCCTAACCCTAACCCTAACCCTAACCCTAACCCTAACCCTAACCCTAACCCTAACCCTAACCCTAACCCTAACCCTAACCCTAACCCTAACCCTAACCCTAACCCTAACCCTAACCCTAACCCTAACCCTAACCCTAACCCTAACCCTAACCCTAACCCTAACCCTAACCCTAACCCTAACCCTAACCCTAACCCTAACCCTAACCCTAACCCTAACCCTAACCCTAACCCTAACCCTAACCCTAACCCTAACCCTAACCCTAACCCTAACCCTAACCCTAACCCTAACCCTAACCCTAACCCTAACCCTAACCCTAACCCTAACCCTAACCCTAACCCTAACCCTAACCCTAACCCTAACCCTAACCCTAACCCTAACCCTAACCCTAACCCTAACCCTAACCCTAACCCTAACCCTAACCCTAACCCTAACCCTAACCCTAACCCTAACCCTAACCCTAACCCTAACCCTAACCCTAACCCTAACCCTAACCCTAACCCTAACCCTAACCCTAACCCTAACCCTAACCCTAACCCTAACCCTAACCCTAACCCTAACCCTAACCCTAACCCTAACCCTAACCCTAACCCTAACCCTAACCCTAACCCTAACCCTAACCCTAACCCTAACCCTAACCCTAACCCTAACCCTAACCCTAACCCTAACCCTAACCCTAACCCTAACCCTAACCCTAACCCTAACCCTAACCCTAACCCTAACCCTAACCCTAACCCTAACCCTAACCCTAACCCTAACCCTAACCCTAACCCTAACCCTAACCCTAACCCTAACCCTAACCCTAACCCTAACCCTAACCCTAACCCTAACCCTAACCCTAACCCTAACCCTAACCCTAACCCTAACCCTAACCCTAACCCTAACCCTAACCCTAACCCTAACCCTAACCCTAACCCTAACCCTAACCCTAACCCTAACCCTAACCCTAACCCTAACCCTAACCCTAACCCTAACCCTAACCCTAACCCTAACCCTAACCCTAACCCTAACCCTAACCCTAACCCTAACCCTAACCCTAACCCTAACCCTAACCCTAACCCTAACCCTAACCCTAACCCTAACCCTAACCCTAACCCTAACCCTAACCCTAACCCTAACCCTAACCCTAACCCTAACCCTAACCCTAACCCTAACCCTAACCCTAACCCTAACCCTAACCCTAACCCTAACCCTAACCCTAACCCTAACCCTAACCCTAACCCTAACCCTAACCCTAACCCTAACCCTAACCCTAACCCTAACCCTAACCCTAACCCTAACCCTAACCCTAACCCTAACCCTAACCCTAACCCTAACCCTAACCCTAACCCTAACCCTAACCCTAACCCTAACCCTAACCCTAACCCTAACCCTAACCCTAACCCTAACCCTAACCCTAACCCTAACCCTAACCCTAACCCTAACCCTAACCCTAACCCTAACCCTAACCCTAACCCTAACCCTAACCCTAACCCTAACCCTAACCCTAACCCTAACCCTAACCCTAACCCTAACCCTAACCCTAACCCTAACCCTAACCCTAACCCTAACCCTAACCCTAACCCTAACCCTAACCCTAACCCTAACCCTAACCCTAACCCTAACCCTAACCCTAACCCTAACCCTAACCCTAACCCTAACCCTAACCCTAACCCTAACCCTAACCCTAACCCTAACCCTAACCCTAACCCTAACCCTAACCCTAACCCTAACCCTAACCCTAACCCTAACCCTAACCCTAACCCTAACCCTAACCCTAACCCTAACCCTAACCCTAACCCTAACCCTAACCCTAACCCTAACCCTAACCCTAACCCTAACCCTAACCCTAACCCTAACCCTAACCCTAACCCTAACCCTAACCCTAACCCTAACCCTAACCCTAACCCTAACCCTAACCCTAACCCTAACCCTAACCCTAACCCTAACCCTAACCCTAACCCTAACCCTAACCCTAACCCTAACCCTAACCCTAACCCTAACCCTAACCCTAACCCTAACCCTAACCCTAACCCTAACCCTAACCCTAACCCTAACCCTAACCCTAACCCTAACCCTAACCCTAACCCTAACCCTAACCCTAACCCTAACCCTAACCCTAACCCTAACCCTAACCCTAACCCTAACCCTAACCCTAACCCTAACCCTAACCCTAACCCTAACCCTAACCCTAACCCTAACCCTAACCCTAACCCTAACCCTAACCCTAACCCTAACCCTAACCCTAACCCTAACCCTAACCCTAACCCTAACCCTAACCCTAACCCTAACCCTAACCCTAACCCTAACCCTAACCCTAACCCTAACCCTAACCCTAACCCTAACCCTAACCCTAACCCTAACCCTAACCCTAACCCTAACCCTAACCCTAACCCTAACCCTAACCCTAACCCTAACCCTAACCCTAACCCTAACCCTAACCCTAACCCTAACCCTAACCCTAACCCTAACCCTAACCCTAACCCTAACCCTAACCCTAACCCTAACCCTAACCCTAACCCTAACCCTAACCCTAACCCTAACCCTAACCCTAACCCTAACCCTAACCCTAACCCTAACCCTAACCCTAACCCTAACCCTAACCCTAACCCTAACCCTAACCCTAACCCTAACCCTAACCCTAACCCTAACCCTAACCCTAACCCTAACCCTAACCCTAACCCTAACCCTAACCCTAACCCTAACCCTAACCCTAACCCTAACCCTAACCCTAACCCTAACCCTAACCCTAACCCTAACCCTAACCCTAACCCTAACCCTAACCCTAACCCTAACCCTAACCCTAACCCTAACCCTAACCCTAACCCTAACCCTAACCCTAACCCTAACCCTAACCCTAACCCTAACCCTAACCCTAACCCTAACCCTAACCCTAACCCTAACCCTAACCCTAACCCTAACCCTAACCCTAACCCTAACCCTAACCCTAACCCTAACCCTAACCCTAACCCTAACCCTAACCCTAACCCTAACCCTAACCCTAACCCTAACCCTAACCCTAACCCTAACCCTAACCCTAACCCTAACCCTAACCCTAACCCTAACCCTAACCCTAACCCTAACCCTAACCCTAACCCTAACCCTAACCCTAACCCTAACCCTAACCCTAACCCTAACCCTAACCCTAACCCTAACCCTAACCCTAACCCTAACCCTAACCCTAACCCTAACCCTAACCCTAACCCTAACCCTAACCCTAACCCTAACCCTAACCCTAACCCTAACCCTAACCCTAACCCTAACCCTAACCCTAACCCTAACCCTAACCCTAACCCTAACCCTAACCCTAACCCTAACCCTAACCCTAACCCTAACCCTAACCCTAACCCTAACCCTAACCCTAACCCTAACCCTAACCCTAACCCTAACCCTAACCCTAACCCTAACCCTAACCCTAACCCTAACCCTAACCCTAACCCTAACCCTAACCCTAACCCTAACCCTAACCCTAACCCTAACCCTAACCCTAACCCTAACCCTAACCCTAACCCTAACCCTAACCCTAACCCTAACCCTAACCCTAACCCTAACCCTAACCCTAACCCTAACCCTAACCCTAACCCTAACCCTAACCCTAACCCTAACCCTAACCCTAACCCTAACCCTAACCCTAACCCTAACCCTAACCCTAACCCTAACCCTAACCCTAACCCTAACCCTAACCCTAACCCTAACCCTAACCCTAACCCTAACCCTAACCCTAACCCTAACCCTAACCCTAACCCTAACCCTAACCCTAACCCTAACCCTAACCCTAACCCTAACCCTAACCCTAACCCTAACCCTAACCCTAACCCTAACCCTAACCCTAACCCTAACCCTAACCCTAACCCTAACCCTAACCCTAACCCTAACCCTAACCCTAACCCTAACCCTAACCCTAACCCTAACCCTAACCCTAACCCTAACCCTAACCCTAACCCTAACCCTAACCCTAACCCTAACCCTAACCCTAACCCTAACCCTAACCCTAACCCTAACCCTAACCCTAACCCTAACCCTAACCCTAACCCTAACCCTAACCCTAACCCTAACCCTAACCCTAACCCTAACCCTAACCCTAACCCTAACCCTAACCCTAACCCTAACCCTAACCCTAACCCTAACCCTAACCCTAACCCTAACCCTAACCCTAACCCTAACCCTAACCCTAACCCTAACCCTAACCCTAACCCTAACCCTAACCCTAACCCTAACCCTAACCCTAACCCTAACCCTAACCCTAACCCTAACCCTAACCCTAACCCTAACCCTAACCCTAACCCTAACCCTAACCCTAACCCTAACCCTAACCCTAACCCTAACCCTAACCCTAACCCTAACCCTAACCCTAACCCTAACCCTAACCCTAACCCTAACCCTAACCCTAACCCTAACCCTAACCCTAACCCTAACCCTAACCCTAACCCTAACCCTAACCCTAACCCTAACCCTAACCCTAACCCTAACCCTAACCCTAACCCTAACCCTAACCCTAACCCTAACCCTAACCCTAACCCTAACCCTAACCCTAACCCTAACCCTAACCCTAACCCTAACCCTAACCCTAACCCTAACCCTAACCCTAACCCTAACCCTAACCCTAACCCTAACCCTAACCCTAACCCTAACCCTAACCCTAACCCTAACCCTAACCCTAACCCTAACCCTAACCCTAACCCTAACCCTAACCCTAACCCTAACCCTAACCCTAACCCTAACCCTAACCCTAACCCTAACCCTAACCCTAACCCTAACCCTAACCCTAACCCTAACCCTAACCCTAACCCTAACCCTAACCCTAACCCTAACCCTAACCCTAACCCTAACCCTAACCCTAACCCTAACCCTAACCCTAACCCTAACCCTAACCCTAACCCTAACCCTAACCCTAACCCTAACCCTAACCCTAACCCTAACCCTAACCCTAACCCTAACCCTAACCCTAACCCTAACCCTAACCCTAACCCTAACCCTAACCCTAACCCTAACCCTAACCCTAACCCTAACCCTAACCCTAACCCTAACCCTAACCCTAACCCTAACCCTAACCCTAACCCTAACCCTAACCCTAACCCTAACCCTAACCCTAACCCTAACCCTAACCCTAACCCTAACCCTAACCCTAACCCTAACCCTAACCCTAACCCTAACCCTAACCCTAACCCTAACCCTAACCCTAACCCTAACCCTAACCCTAACCCTAACCCTAACCCTAACCCTAACCCTAACCCTAACCCTAACCCTAACCCTAACCCTAACCCTAACCCTAACCCTAACCCTAACCCTAACCCTAACCCTAACCCTAACCCTAACCCTAACCCTAACCCTAACCCTAACCCTAACCCTAACCCTAACCCTAACCCTAACCCTAACCCTAACCCTAACCCTAACCCTAACCCTAACCCTAACCCTAACCCTAACCCTAACCCTAACCCTAACCCTAACCCTAACCCTAACCCTAACCCTAACCCTAACCCTAACCCTAACCCTAACCCTAACCCTAACCCTAACCCTAACCCTAACCCTAACCCTAACCCTAACCCTAACCCTAACCCTAACCCTAACCCTAACCCTAACCCTAACCCTAACCCTAACCCTAACCCTAACCCTAACCCTAACCCTAACCCTAACCCTAACCCTAACCCTAACCCTAACCCTAACCCTAACCCTAACCCTAACCCTAACCCTAACCCTAACCCTAACCCTAACCCTAACCCTAACCCTAACCCTAACCCTAACCCTAACCCTAACCCTAACCCTAACCCTAACCCTAACCCTAACCCTAACCCTAACCCTAACCCTAACCCTAACCCTAACCCTAACCCTAACCCTAACCCTAACCCTAACCCTAACCCTAACCCTAACCCTAACCCTAACCCTAACCCTAACCCTAACCCTAACCCTAACCCTAACCCTAACCCTAACCCTAACCCTAACCCTAACCCTAACCCTAACCCTAACCCTAACCCTAACCCTAACCCTAACCCTAACCCTAACCCTAACCCTAACCCTAACCCTAACCCTAACCCTAACCCTAACCCTAACCCTAACCCTAACCCTAACCCTAACCCTAACCCTAACCCTAACCCTAACCCTAACCCTAACCCTAACCCTAACCCTAACCCTAACCCTAACCCTAACCCTAACCCTAACCCTAACCCTAACCCTAACCCTAACCCTAACCCTAACCCTAACCCTAACCCTAACCCTAACCCTAACCCTAACCCTAACCCTAACCCTAACCCTAACCCTAACCCTAACCCTAACCCTAACCCTAACCCTAACCCTAACCCTAACCCTAACCCTAACCCTAACCCTAACCCTAACCCTAACCCTAACCCTAACCCTAACCCTAACCCTAACCCTAACCCTAACCCTAACCCTAACCCTAACCCTAACCCTAACCCTAACCCTAACCCTAACCCTAACCCTAACCCTAACCCTAACCCTAACCCTAACCCTAACCCTAACCCTAACCCTAACCCTAACCCTAACCCTAACCCTAACCCTAACCCTAACCCTAACCCTAACCCTAACCCTAACCCTAACCCTAACCCTAACCCTAACCCTAACCCTAACCCTAACCCTAACCCTAACCCTAACCCTAACCCTAACCCTAACCCTAACCCTAACCCTAACCCTAACCCTAACCCTAACCCTAACCCTAACCCTAACCCTAACCCTAACCCTAACCCTAACCCTAACCCTAACCCTAACCCTAACCCTAACCCTAACCCTAACCCTAACCCTAACCCTAACCCTAACCCTAACCCTAACCCTAACCCTAACCCTAACCCTAACCCTAACCCTAACCCTAACCCTAACCCTAACCCTAACCCTAACCCTAACCCTAACCCTAACCCTAACCCTAACCCTAACCCTAACCCTAACCCTAACCCTAACCCTAACCCTAACCCTAACCCTAACCCTAACCCTAACCCTAACCCTAACCCTAACCCTAACCCTAACCCTAACCCTAACCCTAACCCTAACCCTAACCCTAACCCTAACCCTAACCCTAACCCTAACCCTAACCCTAACCCTAACCCTAACCCTAACCCTAACCCTAACCCTAACCCTAACCCTAACCCTAACCCTAACCCTAACCCTAACCCTAACCCTAACCCTAACCCTAACCCTAACCCTAACCCTAACCCTAACCCTAACCCTAACCCTAACCCTAACCCTAACCCTAACCCTAACCCTAACCCTAACCCTAACCCTAACCCTAACCCTAACCCTAACCCTAACCCTAACCCTAACCCTAACCCTAACCCTAACCCTAACCCTAACCCTAACCCTAACCCTAACCCTAACCCTAACCCTAACCCTAACCCTAACCCTAACCCTAACCCTAACCCTAACCCTAACCCTAACCCTAACCCTAACCCTAACCCTAACCCTAACCCTAACCCTAACCCTAACCCTAACCCTAACCCTAACCCTAACCCTAACCCTAACCCTAACCCTAACCCTAACCCTAACCCTAACCCTAACCCTAACCCTAACCCTAACCCTAACCCTAACCCTAACCCTAACCCTAACCCTAACCCTAACCCTAACCCTAACCCTAACCCTAACCCTAACCCTAACCCTAACCCTAACCCTAACCCTAACCCTAACCCTAACCCTAACCCTAACCCTAACCCTAACCCTAACCCTAACCCTAACCCTAACCCTAACCCTAACCCTAACCCTAACCCTAACCCTAACCCTAACCCTAACCCTAACCCTAACCCTAACCCTAACCCTAACCCTAACCCTAACCCTAACCCTAACCCTAACCCTAACCCTAACCCTAACCCTAACCCTAACCCTAACCCTAACCCTAACCCTAACCCTAACCCTAACCCTAACCCTAACCCTAACCCTAACCCTAACCCTAACCCTAACCCTAACCCTAACCCTAACCCTAACCCTAACCCTAACCCTAACCCTAACCCTAACCCTAACCCTAACCCTAACCCTAACCCTAACCCTAACCCTAACCCTAACCCTAACCCTAACCCTAACCCTAACCCTAACCCTAACCCTAACCCTAACCCTAACCCTAACCCTAACCCTAACCCTAACCCTAACCCTAACCCTAACCCTAACCCTAACCCTAACCCTAACCCTAACCCTAACCCTAACCCTAACCCTAACCCTAACCCTAACCCTAACCCTAACCCTAACCCTAACCCTAACCCTAACCCTAACCCTAACCCTAACCCTAACCCTAACCCTAACCCTAACCCTAACCCTAACCCTAACCCTAACCCTAACCCTAACCCTAACCCTAACCCTAACCCTAACCCTAACCCTAACCCTAACCCTAACCCTAACCCTAACCCTAACCCTAACCCTAACCCTAACCCTAACCCTAACCCTAACCCTAACCCTAACCCTAACCCTAACCCTAACCCTAACCCTAACCCTAACCCTAACCCTAACCCTAACCCTAACCCTAACCCTAACCCTAACCCTAACCCTAACCCTAACCCTAACCCTAACCCTAACCCTAACCCTAACCCTAACCCTAACCCTAACCCTAACCCTAACCCTAACCCTAACCCTAACCCTAACCCTAACCCTAACCCTAACCCTAACCCTAACCCTAACCCTAACCCTAACCCTAACCCTAACCCTAACCCTAACCCTAACCCTAACCCTAACCCTAACCCTAACCCTAACCCTAACCCTAACCCTAACCCTAACCCTAACCCTAACCCTAACCCTAACCCTAACCCTAACCCTAACCCTAACCCTAACCCTAACCCTAACCCTAACCCTAACCCTAACCCTAACCCTAACCCTAACCCTAACCCTAACCCTAACCCTAACCCTAACCCTAACCCTAACCCTAACCCTAACCCTAACCCTAACCCTAACCCTAACCCTAACCCTAACCCTAACCCTAACCCTAACCCTAACCCTAACCCTAACCCTAACCCTAACCCTAACCCTAACCCTAACCCTAACCCTAACCCTAACCCTAACCCTAACCCTAACCCTAACCCTAACCCTAACCCTAACCCTAACCCTAACCCTAACCCTAACCCTAACCCTAACCCTAACCCTAACCCTAACCCTAACCCTAACCCTAACCCTAACCCTAACCCTAACCCTAACCCTAACCCTAACCCTAACCCTAACCCTAACCCTAACCCTAACCCTAACCCTAACCCTAACCCTAACCCTAACCCTAACCCTAACCCTAACCCTAACCCTAACCCTAACCCTAACCCTAACCCTAACCCTAACCCTAACCCTAACCCTAACCCTAACCCTAACCCTAACCCTAACCCTAACCCTAACCCTAACCCTAACCCTAACCCTAACCCTAACCCTAACCCTAACCCTAACCCTAACCCTAACCCTAACCCTAACCCTAACCCTAACCCTAACCCTAACCCTAACCCTAACCCTAACCCTAACCCTAACCCTAACCCTAACCCTAACCCTAACCCTAACCCTAACCCTAACCCTAACCCTAACCCTAACCCTAACCCTAACCCTAACCCTAACCCTAACCCTAACCCTAACCCTAACCCTAACCCTAACCCTAACCCTAACCCTAACCCTAACCCTAACCCTAACCCTAACCCTAACCCTAACCCTAACCCTAACCCTAACCCTAACCCTAACCCTAACCCTAACCCTAACCCTAACCCTAACCCTAACCCTAACCCTAACCCTAACCCTAACCCTAACCCTAACCCTAACCCTAACCCTAACCCTAACCCTAACCCTAACCCTAACCCTAACCCTAACCCTAACCCTAACCCTAACCCTAACCCTAACCCTAACCCTAACCCTAACCCTAACCCTAACCCTAACCCTAACCCTAACCCTAACCCTAACCCTAACCCTAACCCTAACCCTAACCCTAACCCTAACCCTAACCCTAACCCTAACCCTAACCCTAACCCTAACCCTAACCCTAACCCTAACCCTAACCCTAACCCTAACCCTAACCCTAACCCTAACCCTAACCCTAACCCTAACCCTAACCCTAACCCTAACCCTAACCCTAACCCTAACCCTAACCCTAACCCTAACCCTAACCCTAACCCTAACCCTAACCCTAACCCTAACCCTAACCCTAACCCTAACCCTAACCCTAACCCTAACCCTAACCCTAACCCTAACCCTAACCCTAACCCTAACCCTAACCCTAACCCTAACCCTAACCCTAACCCTAACCCTAACCCTAACCCTAACCCTAACCCTAACCCTAACCCTAACCCTAACCCTAACCCTAACCCTAACCCTAACCCTAACCCTAACCCTAACCCTAACCCTAACCCTAACCCTAACCCTAACCCTAACCCTAACCCTAACCCTAACCCTAACCCTAACCCTAACCCTAACCCTAACCCTAACCCTAACCCTAACCCTAACCCTAACCCTAACCCTAACCCTAACCCTAACCCTAACCCTAACCCTAACCCTAACCCTAACCCTAACCCTAACCCTAACCCTAACCCTAACCCTAACCCTAACCCTAACCCTAACCCTAACCCTAACCCTAACCCTAACCCTAACCCTAACCCTAACCCTAACCCTAACCCTAACCCTAACCCTAACCCTAACCCTAACCCTAACCCTAACCCTAACCCTAACCCTAACCCTAACCCTAACCCTAACCCTAACCCTAACCCTAACCCTAACCCTAACCCTAACCCTAACCCTAACCCTAACCCTAACCCTAACCCTAACCCTAACCCTAACCCTAACCCTAACCCTAACCCTAACCCTAACCCTAACCCTAACCCTAACCCTAACCCTAACCCTAACCCTAACCCTAACCCTAACCCTAACCCTAACCCTAACCCTAACCCTAACCCTAACCCTAACCCTAACCCTAACCCTAACCCTAACCCTAACCCTAACCCTAACCCTAACCCTAACCCTAACCCTAACCCTAACCCTAACCCTAACCCTAACCCTAACCCTAACCCTAACCCTAACCCTAACCCTAACCCTAACCCTAACCCTAACCCTAACCCTAACCCTAACCCTAACCCTAACCCTAACCCTAACCCTAACCCTAACCCTAACCCTAACCCTAACCCTAACCCTAACCCTAACCCTAACCCTAACCCTAACCCTAACCCTAACCCTAACCCTAACCCTAACCCTAACCCTAACCCTAACCCTAACCCTAACCCTAACCCTAACCCTAACCCTAACCCTAACCCTAACCCTAACCCTAACCCTAACCCTAACCCTAACCCTAACCCTAACCCTAACCCTAACCCTAACCCTAACCCTAACCCTAACCCTAACCCTAACCCTAACCCTAACCCTAACCCTAACCCTAACCCTAACCCTAACCCTAACCCTAACCCTAACCCTAACCCTAACCCTAACCCTAACCCTAACCCTAACCCTAACCCTAACCCTAACCCTAACCCTAACCCTAACCCTAACCCTAACCCTAACCCTAACCCTAACCCTAACCCTAACCCTAACCCTAACCCTAACCCTAACCCTAACCCTAACCCTAACCCTAACCCTAACCCTAACCCTAACCCTAACCCTAACCCTAACCCTAACCCTAACCCTAACCCTAACCCTAACCCTAACCCTAACCCTAACCCTAACCCTAACCCTAACCCTAACCCTAACCCTAACCCTAACCCTAACCCTAACCCTAACCCTAACCCTAACCCTAACCCTAACCCTAACCCTAACCCTAACCCTAACCCTAACCCTAACCCTAACCCTAACCCTAACCCTAACCCTAACCCTAACCCTAACCCTAACCCTAACCCTAACCCTAACCCTAACCCTAACCCTAACCCTAACCCTAACCCTAACCCTAACCCTAACCCTAACCCTAACCCTAACCCTAACCCTAACCCTAACCCTAACCCTAACCCTAACCCTAACCCTAACCCTAACCCTAACCCTAACCCTAACCCTAACCCTAACCCTAACCCTAACCCTAACCCTAACCCTAACCCTAACCCTAACCCTAACCCTAACCCTAACCCTAACCCTAACCCTAACCCTAACCCTAACCCTAACCCTAACCCTAACCCTAACCCTAACCCTAACCCTAACCCTAACCCTAACCCTAACCCTAACCCTAACCCTAACCCTAACCCTAACCCTAACCCTAACCCTAACCCTAACCCTAACCCTAACCCTAACCCTAACCCTAACCCTAACCCTAACCCTAACCCTAACCCTAACCCTAACCCTAACCCTAACCCTAACCCTAACCCTAACCCTAACCCTAACCCTAACCCTAACCCTAACCCTAACCCTAACCCTAACCCTAACCCTAACCCTAACCCTAACCCTAACCCTAACCCTAACCCTAACCCTAACCCTAACCCTAACCCTAACCCTAACCCTAACCCTAACCCTAACCCTAACCCTAACCCTAACCCTAACCCTAACCCTAACCCTAACCCTAACCCTAACCCTAACCCTAACCCTAACCCTAACCCTAACCCTAACCCTAACCCTAACCCTAACCCTAACCCTAACCCTAACCCTAACCCTAACCCTAACCCTAACCCTAACCCTAACCCTAACCCTAACCCTAACCCTAACCCTAACCCTAACCCTAACCCTAACCCTAACCCTAACCCTAACCCTAACCCTAACCCTAACCCTAACCCTAACCCTAACCCTAACCCTAACCCTAACCCTAACCCTAACCCTAACCCTAACCCTAACCCTAACCCTAACCCTAACCCTAACCCTAACCCTAACCCTAACCCTAACCCTAACCCTAACCCTAACCCTAACCCTAACCCTAACCCTAACCCTAACCCTAACCCTAACCCTAACCCTAACCCTAACCCTAACCCTAACCCTAACCCTAACCCTAACCCTAACCCTAACCCTAACCCTAACCCTAACCCTAACCCTAACCCTAACCCTAACCCTAACCCTAACCCTAACCCTAACCCTAACCCTAACCCTAACCCTAACCCTAACCCTAACCCTAACCCTAACCCTAACCCTAACCCTAACCCTAACCCTAACCCTAACCCTAACCCTAACCCTAACCCTAACCCTAACCCTAACCCTAACCCTAACCCTAACCCTAACCCTAACCCTAACCCTAACCCTAACCCTAACCCTAACCCTAACCCTAACCCTAACCCTAACCCTAACCCTAACCCTAACCCTAACCCTAACCCTAACCCTAACCCTAACCCTAACCCTAACCCTAACCCTAACCCTAACCCTAACCCTAACCCTAACCCTAACCCTAACCCTAACCCTAACCCTAACCCTAACCCTAACCCTAACCCTAACCCTAACCCTAACCCTAACCCTAACCCTAACCCTAACCCTAACCCTAACCCTAACCCTAACCCTAACCCTAACCCTAACCCTAACCCTAACCCTAACCCTAACCCTAACCCTAACCCTAACCCTAACCCTAACCCTAACCCTAACCCTAACCCTAACCCTAACCCTAACCCTAACCCTAACCCTAACCCTAACCCTAACCCTAACCCTAACCCTAACCCTAACCCTAACCCTAACCCTAACCCTAACCCTAACCCTAACCCTAACCCTAACCCTAACCCTAACCCTAACCCTAACCCTAACCCTAACCCTAACCCTAACCCTAACCCTAACCCTAACCCTAACCCTAACCCTAACCCTAACCCTAACCCTAACCCTAACCCTAACCCTAACCCTAACCCTAACCCTAACCCTAACCCTAACCCTAACCCTAACCCTAACCCTAACCCTAACCCTAACCCTAACCCTAACCCTAACCCTAACCCTAACCCTAACCCTAACCCTAACCCTAACCCTAACCCTAACCCTAACCCTAACCCTAACCCTAACCCTAACCCTAACCCTAACCCTAACCCTAACCCTAACCCTAACCCTAACCCTAACCCTAACCCTAACCCTAACCCTAACCCTAACCCTAACCCTAACCCTAACCCTAACCCTAACCCTAACCCTAACCCTAACCCTAACCCTAACCCTAACCCTAACCCTAACCCTAACCCTAACCCTAACCCTAACCCTAACCCTAACCCTAACCCTAACCCTAACCCTAACCCTAACCCTAACCCTAACCCTAACCCTAACCCTAACCCTAACCCTAACCCTAACCCTAACCCTAACCCTAACCCTAACCCTAACCCTAACCCTAACCCTAACCCTAACCCTAACCCTAACCCTAACCCTAACCCTAACCCTAACCCTAACCCTAACCCTAACCCTAACCCTAACCCTAACCCTAACCCTAACCCTAACCCTAACCCTAACCCTAACCCTAACCCTAACCCTAACCCTAACCCTAACCCTAACCCTAACCCTAACCCTAACCCTAACCCTAACCCTAACCCTAACCCTAACCCTAACCCTAACCCTAACCCTAACCCTAACCCTAACCCTAACCCTAACCCTAACCCTAACCCTAACCCTAACCCTAACCCTAACCCTAACCCTAACCCTAACCCTAACCCTAACCCTAACCCTAACCCTAACCCTAACCCTAACCCTAACCCTAACCCTAACCCTAACCCTAACCCTAACCCTAACCCTAACCCTAACCCTAACCCTAACCCTAACCCTAACCCTAACCCTAACCCTAACCCTAACCCTAACCCTAACCCTAACCCTAACCCTAACCCTAACCCTAACCCTAACCCTAACCCTAACCCTAACCCTAACCCTAACCCTAACCCTAACCCTAACCCTAACCCTAACCCTAACCCTAACCCTAACCCTAACCCTAACCCTAACCCTAACCCTAACCCTAACCCTAACCCTAACCCTAACCCTAACCCTAACCCTAACCCTAACCCTAACCCTAACCCTAACCCTAACCCTAACCCTAACCCTAACCCTAACCCTAACCCTAACCCTAACCCTAACCCTAACCCTAACCCTAACCCTAACCCTAACCCTAACCCTAACCCTAACCCTAACCCTAACCCTAACCCTAACCCTAACCCTAACCCTAACCCTAACCCTAACCCTAACCCTAACCCTAACCCTAACCCTAACCCTAACCCTAACCCTAACCCTAACCCTAACCCTAACCCTAACCCTAACCCTAACCCTAACCCTAACCCTAACCCTAACCCTAACCCTAACCCTAACCCTAACCCTAACCCTAACCCTAACCCTAACCCTAACCCTAACCCTAACCCTAACCCTAACCCTAACCCTAACCCTAACCCTAACCCTAACCCTAACCCTAACCCTAACCCTAACCCTAACCCTAACCCTAACCCTAACCCTAACCCTAACCCTAACCCTAACCCTAACCCTAACCCTAACCCTAACCCTAACCCTAACCCTAACCCTAACCCTAACCCTAACCCTAACCCTAACCCTAACCCTAACCCTAACCCTAACCCTAACCCTAACCCTAACCCTAACCCTAACCCTAACCCTAACCCTAACCCTAACCCTAACCCTAACCCTAACCCTAACCCTAACCCTAACCCTAACCCTAACCCTAACCCTAACCCTAACCCTAACCCTAACCCTAACCCTAACCCTAACCCTAACCCTAACCCTAACCCTAACCCTAACCCTAACCCTAACCCTAACCCTAACCCTAACCCTAACCCTAACCCTAACCCTAACCCTAACCCTAACCCTAACCCTAACCCTAACCCTAACCCTAACCCTAACCCTAACCCTAACCCTAACCCTAACCCTAACCCTAACCCTAACCCTAACCCTAACCCTAACCCTAACCCTAACCCTAACCCTAACCCTAACCCTAACCCTAACCCTAACCCTAACCCTAACCCTAACCCTAACCCTAACCCTAACCCTAACCCTAACCCTAACCCTAACCCTAACCCTAACCCTAACCCTAACCCTAACCCTAACCCTAACCCTAACCCTAACCCTAACCCTAACCCTAACCCTAACCCTAACCCTAACCCTAACCCTAACCCTAACCCTAACCCTAACCCTAACCCTAACCCTAACCCTAACCCTAACCCTAACCCTAACCCTAACCCTAACCCTAACCCTAACCCTAACCCTAACCCTAACCCTAACCCTAACCCTAACCCTAACCCTAACCCTAACCCTAACCCTAACCCTAACCCTAACCCTAACCCTAACCCTAACCCTAACCCTAACCCTAACCCTAACCCTAACCCTAACCCTAACCCTAACCCTAACCCTAACCCTAACCCTAACCCTAACCCTAACCCTAACCCTAACCCTAACCCTAACCCTAACCCTAACCCTAACCCTAACCCTAACCCTAACCCTAACCCTAACCCTAACCCTAACCCTAACCCTAACCCTAACCCTAACCCTAACCCTAACCCTAACCCTAACCCTAACCCTAACCCTAACCCTAACCCTAACCCTAACCCTAACCCTAACCCTAACCCTAACCCTAACCCTAACCCTAACCCTAACCCTAACCCTAACCCTAACCCTAACCCTAACCCTAACCCTAACCCTAACCCTAACCCTAACCCTAACCCTAACCCTAACCCTAACCCTAACCCTAACCCTAACCCTAACCCTAACCCTAACCCTAACCCTAACCCTAACCCTAACCCTAACCCTAACCCTAACCCTAACCCTAACCCTAACCCTAACCCTAACCCTAACCCTAACCCTAACCCTAACCCTAACCCTAACCCTAACCCTAACCCTAACCCTAACCCTAACCCTAACCCTAACCCTAACCCTAACCCTAACCCTAACCCTAACCCTAACCCTAACCCTAACCCTAACCCTAACCCTAACCCTAACCCTAACCCTAACCCTAACCCTAACCCTAACCCTAACCCTAACCCTAACCCTAACCCTAACCCTAACCCTAACCCTAACCCTAACCCTAACCCTAACCCTAACCCTAACCCTAACCCTAACCCTAACCCTAACCCTAACCCTAACCCTAACCCTAACCCTAACCCTAACCCTAACCCTAACCCTAACCCTAACCCTAACCCTAACCCTAACCCTAACCCTAACCCTAACCCTAACCCTAACCCTAACCCTAACCCTAACCCTAACCCTAACCCTAACCCTAACCCTAACCCTAACCCTAACCCTAACCCTAACCCTAACCCTAACCCTAACCCTAACCCTAACCCTAACCCTAACCCTAACCCTAACCCTAACCCTAACCCTAACCCTAACCCTAACCCTAACCCTAACCCTAACCCTAACCCTAACCCTAACCCTAACCCTAACCCTAACCCTAACCCTAACCCTAACCCTAACCCTAACCCTAACCCTAACCCTAACCCTAACCCTAACCCTAACCCTAACCCTAACCCTAACCCTAACCCTAACCCTAACCCTAACCCTAACCCTAACCCTAACCCTAACCCTAACCCTAACCCTAACCCTAACCCTAACCCTAACCCTAACCCTAACCCTAACCCTAACCCTAACCCTAACCCTAACCCTAACCCTAACCCTAACCCTAACCCTAACCCTAACCCTAACCCTAACCCTAACCCTAACCCTAACCCTAACCCTAACCCTAACCCTAACCCTAACCCTAACCCTAACCCTAACCCTAACCCTAACCCTAACCCTAACCCTAACCCTAACCCTAACCCTAACCCTAACCCTAACCCTAACCCTAACCCTAACCCTAACCCTAACCCTAACCCTAACCCTAACCCTAACCCTAACCCTAACCCTAACCCTAACCCTAACCCTAACCCTAACCCTAACCCTAACCCTAACCCTAACCCTAACCCTAACCCTAACCCTAACCCTAACCCTAACCCTAACCCTAACCCTAACCCTAACCCTAACCCTAACCCTAACCCTAACCCTAACCCTAACCCTAACCCTAACCCTAACCCTAACCCTAACCCTAACCCTAACCCTAACCCTAACCCTAACCCTAACCCTAACCCTAACCCTAACCCTAACCCTAACCCTAACCCTAACCCTAACCCTAACCCTAACCCTAACCCTAACCCTAACCCTAACCCTAACCCTAACCCTAACCCTAACCCTAACCCTAACCCTAACCCTAACCCTAACCCTAACCCTAACCCTAACCCTAACCCTAACCCTAACCCTAACCCTAACCCTAACCCTAACCCTAACCCTAACCCTAACCCTAACCCTAACCCTAACCCTAACCCTAACCCTAACCCTAACCCTAACCCTAACCCTAACCCTAACCCTAACCCTAACCCTAACCCTAACCCTAACCCTAACCCTAACCCTAACCCTAACCCTAACCCTAACCCTAACCCTAACCCTAACCCTAACCCTAACCCTAACCCTAACCCTAACCCTAACCCTAACCCTAACCCTAACCCTAACCCTAACCCTAACCCTAACCCTAACCCTAACCCTAACCCTAACCCTAACCCTAACCCTAACCCTAACCCTAACCCTAACCCTAACCCTAACCCTAACCCTAACCCTAACCCTAACCCTAACCCTAACCCTAACCCTAACCCTAACCCTAACCCTAACCCTAACCCTAACCCTAACCCTAACCCTAACCCTAACCCTAACCCTAACCCTAACCCTAACCCTAACCCTAACCCTAACCCTAACCCTAACCCTAACCCTAACCCTAACCCTAACCCTAACCCTAACCCTAACCCTAACCCTAACCCTAACCCTAACCCTAACCCTAACCCTAACCCTAACCCTAACCCTAACCCTAACCCTAACCCTAACCCTAACCCTAACCCTAACCCTAACCCTAACCCTAACCCTAACCCTAACCCTAACCCTAACCCTAACCCTAACCCTAACCCTAACCCTAACCCTAACCCTAACCCTAACCCTAACCCTAACCCTAACCCTAACCCTAACCCTAACCCTAACCCTAACCCTAACCCTAACCCTAACCCTAACCCTAACCCTAACCCTAACCCTAACCCTAACCCTAACCCTAACCCTAACCCTAACCCTAACCCTAACCCTAACCCTAACCCTAACCCTAACCCTAACCCTAACCCTAACCCTAACCCTAACCCTAACCCTAACCCTAACCCTAACCCTAACCCTAACCCTAACCCTAACCCTAACCCTAACCCTAACCCTAACCCTAACCCTAACCCTAACCCTAACCCTAACCCTAACCCTAACCCTAACCCTAACCCTAACCCTAACCCTAACCCTAACCCTAACCCTAACCCTAACCCTAACCCTAACCCTAACCCTAACCCTAACCCTAACCCTAACCCTAACCCTAACCCTAACCCTAACCCTAACCCTAACCCTAACCCTAACCCTAACCCTAACCCTAACCCTAACCCTAACCCTAACCCTAACCCTAACCCTAACCCTAACCCTAACCCTAACCCTAACCCTAACCCTAACCCTAACCCTAACCCTAACCCTAACCCTAACCCTAACCCTAACCCTAACCCTAACCCTAACCCTAACCCTAACCCTAACCCTAACCCTAACCCTAACCCTAACCCTAACCCTAACCCTAACCCTAACCCTAACCCTAACCCTAACCCTAACCCTAACCCTAACCCTAACCCTAACCCTAACCCTAACCCTAACCCTAACCCTAACCCTAACCCTAACCCTAACCCTAACCCTAACCCTAACCCTAACCCTAACCCTAACCCTAACCCTAACCCTAACCCTAACCCTAACCCTAACCCTAACCCTAACCCTAACCCTAACCCTAACCCTAACCCTAACCCTAACCCTAACCCTAACCCTAACCCTAACCCTAACCCTAACCCTAACCCTAACCCTAACCCTAACCCTAACCCTAACCCTAACCCTAACCCTAACCCTAACCCTAACCCTAACCCTAACCCTAACCCTAACCCTAACCCTAACCCTAACCCTAACCCTAACCCTAACCCTAACCCTAACCCTAACCCTAACCCTAACCCTAACCCTAACCCTAACCCTAACCCTAACCCTAACCCTAACCCTAACCCTAACCCTAACCCTAACCCTAACCCTAACCCTAACCCTAACCCTAACCCTAACCCTAACCCTAACCCTAACCCTAACCCTAACCCTAACCCTAACCCTAACCCTAACCCTAACCCTAACCCTAACCCTAACCCTAACCCTAACCCTAACCCTAACCCTAACCCTAACCCTAACCCTAACCCTAACCCTAACCCTAACCCTAACCCTAACCCTAACCCTAACCCTAACCCTAACCCTAACCCTAACCCTAACCCTAACCCTAACCCTAACCCTAACCCTAACCCTAACCCTAACCCTAACCCTAACCCTAACCCTAACCCTAACCCTAACCCTAACCCTAACCCTAACCCTAACCCTAACCCTAACCCTAACCCTAACCCTAACCCTAACCCTAACCCTAACCCTAACCCTAACCCTAACCCTAACCCTAACCCTAACCCTAACCCTAACCCTAACCCTAACCCTAACCCTAACCCTAACCCTAACCCTAACCCTAACCCTAACCCTAACCCTAACCCTAACCCTAACCCTAACCCTAACCCTAACCCTAACCCTAACCCTAACCCTAACCCTAACCCTAACCCTAACCCTAACCCTAACCCTAACCCTAACCCTAACCCTAACCCTAACCCTAACCCTAACCCTAACCCTAACCCTAACCCTAACCCTAACCCTAACCCTAACCCTAACCCTAACCCTAACCCTAACCCTAACCCTAACCCTAACCCTAACCCTAACCCTAACCCTAACCCTAACCCTAACCCTAACCCTAACCCTAACCCTAACCCTAACCCTAACCCTAACCCTAACCCTAACCCTAACCCTAACCCTAACCCTAACCCTAACCCTAACCCTAACCCTAACCCTAACCCTAACCCTAACCCTAACCCTAACCCTAACCCTAACCCTAACCCTAACCCTAACCCTAACCCTAACCCTAACCCTAACCCTAACCCTAACCCTAACCCTAACCCTAACCCTAACCCTAACCCTAACCCTAACCCTAACCCTAACCCTAACCCTAACCCTAACCCTAACCCTAACCCTAACCCTAACCCTAACCCTAACCCTAACCCTAACCCTAACCCTAACCCTAACCCTAACCCTAACCCTAACCCTAACCCTAACCCTAACCCTAACCCTAACCCTAACCCTAACCCTAACCCTAACCCTAACCCTAACCCTAACCCTAACCCTAACCCTAACCCTAACCCTAACCCTAACCCTAACCCTAACCCTAACCCTAACCCTAACCCTAACCCTAACCCTAACCCTAACCCTAACCCTAACCCTAACCCTAACCCTAACCCTAACCCTAACCCTAACCCTAACCCTAACCCTAACCCTAACCCTAACCCTAACCCTAACCCTAACCCTAACCCTAACCCTAACCCTAACCCTAACCCTAACCCTAACCCTAACCCTAACCCTAACCCTAACCCTAACCCTAACCCTAACCCTAACCCTAACCCTAACCCTAACCCTAACCCTAACCCTAACCCTAACCCTAACCCTAACCCTAACCCTAACCCTAACCCTAACCCTAACCCTAACCCTAACCCTAACCCTAACCCTAACCCTAACCCTAACCCTAACCCTAACCCTAACCCTAACCCTAACCCTAACCCTAACCCTAACCCTAACCCTAACCCTAACCCTAACCCTAACCCTAACCCTAACCCTAACCCTAACCCTAACCCTAACCCTAACCCTAACCCTAACCCTAACCCTAACCCTAACCCTAACCCTAACCCTAACCCTAACCCTAACCCTAACCCTAACCCTAACCCTAACCCTAACCCTAACCCTAACCCTAACCCTAACCCTAACCCTAACCCTAACCCTAACCCTAACCCTAACCCTAACCCTAACCCTAACCCTAACCCTAACCCTAACCCTAACCCTAACCCTAACCCTAACCCTAACCCTAACCCTAACCCTAACCCTAACCCTAACCCTAACCCTAACCCTAACCCTAACCCTAACCCTAACCCTAACCCTAACCCTAACCCTAACCCTAACCCTAACCCTAACCCTAACCCTAACCCTAACCCTAACCCTAACCCTAACCCTAACCCTAACCCTAACCCTAACCCTAACCCTAACCCTAACCCTAACCCTAACCCTAACCCTAACCCTAACCCTAACCCTAACCCTAACCCTAACCCTAACCCTAACCCTAACCCTAACCCTAACCCTAACCCTAACCCTAACCCTAACCCTAACCCTAACCCTAACCCTAACCCTAACCCTAACCCTAACCCTAACCCTAACCCTAACCCTAACCCTAACCCTAACCCTAACCCTAACCCTAACCCTAACCCTAACCCTAACCCTAACCCTAACCCTAACCCTAACCCTAACCCTAACCCTAACCCTAACCCTAACCCTAACCCTAACCCTAACCCTAACCCTAACCCTAACCCTAACCCTAACCCTAACCCTAACCCTAACCCTAACCCTAACCCTAACCCTAACCCTAACCCTAACCCTAACCCTAACCCTAACCCTAACCCTAACCCTAACCCTAACCCTAACCCTAACCCTAACCCTAACCCTAACCCTAACCCTAACCCTAACCCTAACCCTAACCCTAACCCTAACCCTAACCCTAACCCTAACCCTAACCCTAACCCTAACCCTAACCCTAACCCTAACCCTAACCCTAACCCTAACCCTAACCCTAACCCTAACCCTAACCCTAACCCTAACCCTAACCCTAACCCTAACCCTAACCCTAACCCTAACCCTAACCCTAACCCTAACCCTAACCCTAACCCTAACCCTAACCCTAACCCTAACCCTAACCCTAACCCTAACCCTAACCCTAACCCTAACCCTAACCCTAACCCTAACCCTAACCCTAACCCTAACCCTAACCCTAACCCTAACCCTAACCCTAACCCTAACCCTAACCCTAACCCTAACCCTAACCCTAACCCTAACCCTAACCCTAACCCTAACCCTAACCCTAACCCTAACCCTAACCCTAACCCTAACCCTAACCCTAACCCTAACCCTAACCCTAACCCTAACCCTAACCCTAACCCTAACCCTAACCCTAACCCTAACCCTAACCCTAACCCTAACCCTAACCCTAACCCTAACCCTAACCCTAACCCTAACCCTAACCCTAACCCTAACCCTAACCCTAACCCTAACCCTAACCCTAACCCTAACCCTAACCCTAACCCTAACCCTAACCCTAACCCTAACCCTAACCCTAACCCTAACCCTAACCCTAACCCTAACCCTAACCCTAACCCTAACCCTAACCCTAACCCTAACCCTAACCCTAACCCTAACCCTAACCCTAACCCTAACCCTAACCCTAACCCTAACCCTAACCCTAACCCTAACCCTAACCCTAACCCTAACCCTAACCCTAACCCTAACCCTAACCCTAACCCTAACCCTAACCCTAACCCTAACCCTAACCCTAACCCTAACCCTAACCCTAACCCTAACCCTAACCCTAACCCTAACCCTAACCCTAACCCTAACCCTAACCCTAACCCTAACCCTAACCCTAACCCTAACCCTAACCCTAACCCTAACCCTAACCCTAACCCTAACCCTAACCCTAACCCTAACCCTAACCCTAACCCTAACCCTAACCCTAACCCTAACCCTAACCCTAACCCTAACCCTAACCCTAACCCTAACCCTAACCCTAACCCTAACCCTAACCCTAACCCTAACCCTAACCCTAACCCTAACCCTAACCCTAACCCTAACCCTAACCCTAACCCTAACCCTAACCCTAACCCTAACCCTAACCCTAACCCTAACCCTAACCCTAACCCTAACCCTAACCCTAACCCTAACCCTAACCCTAACCCTAACCCTAACCCTAACCCTAACCCTAACCCTAACCCTAACCCTAACCCTAACCCTAACCCTAACCCTAACCCTAACCCTAACCCTAACCCTAACCCTAACCCTAACCCTAACCCTAACCCTAACCCTAACCCTAACCCTAACCCTAACCCTAACCCTAACCCTAACCCTAACCCTAACCCTAACCCTAACCCTAACCCTAACCCTAACCCTAACCCTAACCCTAACCCTAACCCTAACCCTAACCCTAACCCTAACCCTAACCCTAACCCTAACCCTAACCCTAACCCTAACCCTAACCCTAACCCTAACCCTAACCCTAACCCTAACCCTAACCCTAACCCTAACCCTAACCCTAACCCTAACCCTAACCCTAACCCTAACCCTAACCCTAACCCTAACCCTAACCCTAACCCTAACCCTAACCCTAACCCTAACCCTAACCCTAACCCTAACCCTAACCCTAACCCTAACCCTAACCCTAACCCTAACCCTAACCCTAACCCTAACCCTAACCCTAACCCTAACCCTAACCCTAACCCTAACCCTAACCCTAACCCTAACCCTAACCCTAACCCTAACCCTAACCCTAACCCTAACCCTAACCCTAACCCTAACCCTAACCCTAACCCTAACCCTAACCCTAACCCTAACCCTAACCCTAACCCTAACCCTAACCCTAACCCTAACCCTAACCCTAACCCTAACCCTAACCCTAACCCTAACCCTAACCCTAACCCTAACCCTAACCCTAACCCTAACCCTAACCCTAACCCTAACCCTAACCCTAACCCTAACCCTAACCCTAACCCTAACCCTAACCCTAACCCTAACCCTAACCCTAACCCTAACCCTAACCCTAACCCTAACCCTAACCCTAACCCTAACCCTAACCCTAACCCTAACCCTAACCCTAACCCTAACCCTAACCCTAACCCTAACCCTAACCCTAACCCTAACCCTAACCCTAACCCTAACCCTAACCCTAACCCTAACCCTAACCCTAACCCTAACCCTAACCCTAACCCTAACCCTAACCCTAACCCTAACCCTAACCCTAACCCTAACCCTAACCCTAACCCTAACCCTAACCCTAACCCTAACCCTAACCCTAACCCTAACCCTAACCCTAACCCTAACCCTAACCCTAACCCTAACCCTAACCCTAACCCTAACCCTAACCCTAACCCTAACCCTAACCCTAACCCTAACCCTAACCCTAACCCTAACCCTAACCCTAACCCTAACCCTAACCCTAACCCTAACCCTAACCCTAACCCTAACCCTAACCCTAACCCTAACCCTAACCCTAACCCTAACCCTAACCCTAACCCTAACCCTAACCCTAACCCTAACCCTAACCCTAACCCTAACCCTAACCCTAACCCTAACCCTAACCCTAACCCTAACCCTAACCCTAACCCTAACCCTAACCCTAACCCTAACCCTAACCCTAACCCTAACCCTAACCCTAACCCTAACCCTAACCCTAACCCTAACCCTAACCCTAACCCTAACCCTAACCCTAACCCTAACCCTAACCCTAACCCTAACCCTAACCCTAACCCTAACCCTAACCCTAACCCTAACCCTAACCCTAACCCTAACCCTAACCCTAACCCTAACCCTAACCCTAACCCTAACCCTAACCCTAACCCTAACCCTAACCCTAACCCTAACCCTAACCCTAACCCTAACCCTAACCCTAACCCTAACCCTAACCCTAACCCTAACCCTAACCCTAACCCTAACCCTAACCCTAACCCTAACCCTAACCCTAACCCTAACCCTAACCCTAACCCTAACCCTAACCCTAACCCTAACCCTAACCCTAACCCTAACCCTAACCCTAACCCTAACCCTAACCCTAACCCTAACCCTAACCCTAACCCTAACCCTAACCCTAACCCTAACCCTAACCCTAACCCTAACCCTAACCCTAACCCTAACCCTAACCCTAACCCTAACCCTAACCCTAACCCTAACCCTAACCCTAACCCTAACCCTAACCCTAACCCTAACCCTAACCCTAACCCTAACCCTAACCCTAACCCTAACCCTAACCCTAACCCTAACCCTAACCCTAACCCTAACCCTAACCCTAACCCTAACCCTAACCCTAACCCTAACCCTAACCCTAACCCTAACCCTAACCCTAACCCTAACCCTAACCCTAACCCTAACCCTAACCCTAACCCTAACCCTAACCCTAACCCTAACCCTAACCCTAACCCTAACCCTAACCCTAACCCTAACCCTAACCCTAACCCTAACCCTAACCCTAACCCTAACCCTAACCCTAACCCTAACCCTAACCCTAACCCTAACCCTAACCCTAACCCTAACCCTAACCCTAACCCTAACCCTAACCCTAACCCTAACCCTAACCCTAACCCTAACCCTAACCCTAACCCTAACCCTAACCCTAACCCTAACCCTAACCCTAACCCTAACCCTAACCCTAACCCTAACCCTAACCCTAACCCTAACCCTAACCCTAACCCTAACCCTAACCCTAACCCTAACCCTAACCCTAACCCTAACCCTAACCCTAACCCTAACCCTAACCCTAACCCTAACCCTAACCCTAACCCTAACCCTAACCCTAACCCTAACCCTAACCCTAACCCTAACCCTAACCCTAACCCTAACCCTAACCCTAACCCTAACCCTAACCCTAACCCTAACCCTAACCCTAACCCTAACCCTAACCCTAACCCTAACCCTAACCCTAACCCTAACCCTAACCCTAACCCTAACCCTAACCCTAACCCTAACCCTAACCCTAACCCTAACCCTAACCCTAACCCTAACCCTAACCCTAACCCTAACCCTAACCCTAACCCTAACCCTAACCCTAACCCTAACCCTAACCCTAACCCTAACCCTAACCCTAACCCTAACCCTAACCCTAACCCTAACCCTAACCCTAACCCTAACCCTAACCCTAACCCTAACCCTAACCCTAACCCTAACCCTAACCCTAACCCTAACCCTAACCCTAACCCTAACCCTAACCCTAACCCTAACCCTAACCCTAACCCTAACCCTAACCCTAACCCTAACCCTAACCCTAACCCTAACCCTAACCCTAACCCTAACCCTAACCCTAACCCTAACCCTAACCCTAACCCTAACCCTAACCCTAACCCTAACCCTAACCCTAACCCTAACCCTAACCCTAACCCTAACCCTAACCCTAACCCTAACCCTAACCCTAACCCTAACCCTAACCCTAACCCTAACCCTAACCCTAACCCTAACCCTAACCCTAACCCTAACCCTAACCCTAACCCTAACCCTAACCCTAACCCTAACCCTAACCCTAACCCTAACCCTAACCCTAACCCTAACCCTAACCCTAACCCTAACCCTAACCCTAACCCTAACCCTAACCCTAACCCTAACCCTAACCCTAACCCTAACCCTAACCCTAACCCTAACCCTAACCCTAACCCTAACCCTAACCCTAACCCTAACCCTAACCCTAACCCTAACCCTAACCCTAACCCTAACCCTAACCCTAACCCTAACCCTAACCCTAACCCTAACCCTAACCCTAACCCTAACCCTAACCCTAACCCTAACCCTAACCCTAACCCTAACCCTAACCCTAACCCTAACCCTAACCCTAACCCTAACCCTAACCCTAACCCTAACCCTAACCCTAACCCTAACCCTAACCCTAACCCTAACCCTAACCCTAACCCTAACCCTAACCCTAACCCTAACCCTAACCCTAACCCTAACCCTAACCCTAACCCTAACCCTAACCCTAACCCTAACCCTAACCCTAACCCTAACCCTAACCCTAACCCTAACCCTAACCCTAACCCTAACCCTAACCCTAACCCTAACCCTAACCCTAACCCTAACCCTAACCCTAACCCTAACCCTAACCCTAACCCTAACCCTAACCCTAACCCTAACCCTAACCCTAACCCTAACCCTAACCCTAACCCTAACCCTAACCCTAACCCTAACCCTAACCCTAACCCTAACCCTAACCCTAACCCTAACCCTAACCCTAACCCTAACCCTAACCCTAACCCTAACCCTAACCCTAACCCTAACCCTAACCCTAACCCTAACCCTAACCCTAACCCTAACCCTAACCCTAACCCTAACCCTAACCCTAACCCTAACCCTAACCCTAACCCTAACCCTAACCCTAACCCTAACCCTAACCCTAACCCTAACCCTAACCCTAACCCTAACCCTAACCCTAACCCTAACCCTAACCCTAACCCTAACCCTAACCCTAACCCTAACCCTAACCCTAACCCTAACCCTAACCCTAACCCTAACCCTAACCCTAACCCTAACCCTAACCCTAACCCTAACCCTAACCCTAACCCTAACCCTAACCCTAACCCTAACCCTAACCCTAACCCTAACCCTAACCCTAACCCTAACCCTAACCCTAACCCTAACCCTAACCCTAACCCTAACCCTAACCCTAACCCTAACCCTAACCCTAACCCTAACCCTAACCCTAACCCTAACCCTAACCCTAACCCTAACCCTAACCCTAACCCTAACCCTAACCCTAACCCTAACCCTAACCCTAACCCTAACCCTAACCCTAACCCTAACCCTAACCCTAACCCTAACCCTAACCCTAACCCTAACCCTAACCCTAACCCTAACCCTAACCCTAACCCTAACCCTAACCCTAACCCTAACCCTAACCCTAACCCTAACCCTAACCCTAACCCTAACCCTAACCCTAACCCTAACCCTAACCCTAACCCTAACCCTAACCCTAACCCTAACCCTAACCCTAACCCTAACCCTAACCCTAACCCTAACCCTAACCCTAACCCTAACCCTAACCCTAACCCTAACCCTAACCCTAACCCTAACCCTAACCCTAACCCTAACCCTAACCCTAACCCTAACCCTAACCCTAACCCTAACCCTAACCCTAACCCTAACCCTAACCCTAACCCTAACCCTAACCCTAACCCTAACCCTAACCCTAACCCTAACCCTAACCCTAACCCTAACCCTAACCCTAACCCTAACCCTAACCCTAACCCTAACCCTAACCCTAACCCTAACCCTAACCCTAACCCTAACCCTAACCCTAACCCTAACCCTAACCCTAACCCTAACCCTAACCCTAACCCTAACCCTAACCCTAACCCTAACCCTAACCCTAACCCTAACCCTAACCCTAACCCTAACCCTAACCCTAACCCTAACCCTAACCCTAACCCTAACCCTAACCCTAACCCTAACCCTAACCCTAACCCTAACCCTAACCCTAACCCTAACCCTAACCCTAACCCTAACCCTAACCCTAACCCTAACCCTAACCCTAACCCTAACCCTAACCCTAACCCTAACCCTAACCCTAACCCTAACCCTAACCCTAACCCTAACCCTAACCCTAACCCTAACCCTAACCCTAACCCTAACCCTAACCCTAACCCTAACCCTAACCCTAACCCTAACCCTAACCCTAACCCTAACCCTAACCCTAACCCTAACCCTAACCCTAACCCTAACCCTAACCCTAACCCTAACCCTAACCCTAACCCTAACCCTAACCCTAACCCTAACCCTAACCCTAACCCTAACCCTAACCCTAACCCTAACCCTAACCCTAACCCTAACCCTAACCCTAACCCTAACCCTAACCCTAACCCTAACCCTAACCCTAACCCTAACCCTAACCCTAACCCTAACCCTAACCCTAACCCTAACCCTAACCCTAACCCTAACCCTAACCCTAACCCTAACCCTAACCCTAACCCTAACCCTAACCCTAACCCTAACCCTAACCCTAACCCTAACCCTAACCCTAACCCTAACCCTAACCCTAACCCTAACCCTAACCCTAACCCTAACCCTAACCCTAACCCTAACCCTAACCCTAACCCTAACCCTAACCCTAACCCTAACCCTAACCCTAACCCTAACCCTAACCCTAACCCTAACCCTAACCCTAACCCTAACCCTAACCCTAACCCTAACCCTAACCCTAACCCTAACCCTAACCCTAACCCTAACCCTAACCCTAACCCTAACCCTAACCCTAACCCTAACCCTAACCCTAACCCTAACCCTAACCCTAACCCTAACCCTAACCCTAACCCTAACCCTAACCCTAACCCTAACCCTAACCCTAACCCTAACCCTAACCCTAACCCTAACCCTAACCCTAACCCTAACCCTAACCCTAACCCTAACCCTAACCCTAACCCTAACCCTAACCCTAACCCTAACCCTAACCCTAACCCTAACCCTAACCCTAACCCTAACCCTAACCCTAACCCTAACCCTAACCCTAACCCTAACCCTAACCCTAACCCTAACCCTAACCCTAACCCTAACCCTAACCCTAACCCTAACCCTAACCCTAACCCTAACCCTAACCCTAACCCTAACCCTAACCCTAACCCTAACCCTAACCCTAACCCTAACCCTAACCCTAACCCTAACCCTAACCCTAACCCTAACCCTAACCCTAACCCTAACCCTAACCCTAACCCTAACCCTAACCCTAACCCTAACCCTAACCCTAACCCTAACCCTAACCCTAACCCTAACCCTAACCCTAACCCTAACCCTAACCCTAACCCTAACCCTAACCCTAACCCTAACCCTAACCCTAACCCTAACCCTAACCCTAACCCTAACCCTAACCCTAACCCTAACCCTAACCCTAACCCTAACCCTAACCCTAACCCTAACCCTAACCCTAACCCTAACCCTAACCCTAACCCTAACCCTAACCCTAACCCTAACCCTAACCCTAACCCTAACCCTAACCCTAACCCTAACCCTAACCCTAACCCTAACCCTAACCCTAACCCTAACCCTAACCCTAACCCTAACCCTAACCCTAACCCTAACCCTAACCCTAACCCTAACCCTAACCCTAACCCTAACCCTAACCCTAACCCTAACCCTAACCCTAACCCTAACCCTAACCCTAACCCTAACCCTAACCCTAACCCTAACCCTAACCCTAACCCTAACCCTAACCCTAACCCTAACCCTAACCCTAACCCTAACCCTAACCCTAACCCTAACCCTAACCCTAACCCTAACCCTAACCCTAACCCTAACCCTAACCCTAACCCTAACCCTAACCCTAACCCTAACCCTAACCCTAACCCTAACCCTAACCCTAACCCTAACCCTAACCCTAACCCTAACCCTAACCCTAACCCTAACCCTAACCCTAACCCTAACCCTAACCCTAACCCTAACCCTAACCCTAACCCTAACCCTAACCCTAACCCTAACCCTAACCCTAACCCTAACCCTAACCCTAACCCTAACCCTAACCCTAACCCTAACCCTAACCCTAACCCTAACCCTAACCCTAACCCTAACCCTAACCCTAACCCTAACCCTAACCCTAACCCTAACCCTAACCCTAACCCTAACCCTAACCCTAACCCTAACCCTAACCCTAACCCTAACCCTAACCCTAACCCTAACCCTAACCCTAACCCTAACCCTAACCCTAACCCTAACCCTAACCCTAACCCTAACCCTAACCCTAACCCTAACCCTAACCCTAACCCTAACCCTAACCCTAACCCTAACCCTAACCCTAACCCTAACCCTAACCCTAACCCTAACCCTAACCCTAACCCTAACCCTAACCCTAACCCTAACCCTAACCCTAACCCTAACCCTAACCCTAACCCTAACCCTAACCCTAACCCTAACCCTAACCCTAACCCTAACCCTAACCCTAACCCTAACCCTAACCCTAACCCTAACCCTAACCCTAACCCTAACCCTAACCCTAACCCTAACCCTAACCCTAACCCTAACCCTAACCCTAACCCTAACCCTAACCCTAACCCTAACCCTAACCCTAACCCTAACCCTAACCCTAACCCTAACCCTAACCCTAACCCTAACCCTAACCCTAACCCTAACCCTAACCCTAACCCTAACCCTAACCCTAACCCTAACCCTAACCCTAACCCTAACCCTAACCCTAACCCTAACCCTAACCCTAACCCTAACCCTAACCCTAACCCTAACCCTAACCCTAACCCTAACCCTAACCCTAACCCTAACCCTAACCCTAACCCTAACCCTAACCCTAACCCTAACCCTAACCCTAACCCTAACCCTAACCCTAACCCTAACCCTAACCCTAACCCTAACCCTAACCCTAACCCTAACCCTAACCCTAACCCTAACCCTAACCCTAACCCTAACCCTAACCCTAACCCTAACCCTAACCCTAACCCTAACCCTAACCCTAACCCTAACCCTAACCCTAACCCTAACCCTAACCCTAACCCTAACCCTAACCCTAACCCTAACCCTAACCCTAACCCTAACCCTAACCCTAACCCTAACCCTAACCCTAACCCTAACCCTAACCCTAACCCTAACCCTAACCCTAACCCTAACCCTAACCCTAACCCTAACCCTAACCCTAACCCTAACCCTAACCCTAACCCTAACCCTAACCCTAACCCTAACCCTAACCCTAACCCTAACCCTAACCCTAACCCTAACCCTAACCCTAACCCTAACCCTAACCCTAACCCTAACCCTAACCCTAACCCTAACCCTAACCCTAACCCTAACCCTAACCCTAACCCTAACCCTAACCCTAACCCTAACCCTAACCCTAACCCTAACCCTAACCCTAACCCTAACCCTAACCCTAACCCTAACCCTAACCCTAACCCTAACCCTAACCCTAACCCTAACCCTAACCCTAACCCTAACCCTAACCCTAACCCTAACCCTAACCCTAACCCTAACCCTAACCCTAACCCTAACCCTAACCCTAACCCTAACCCTAACCCTAACCCTAACCCTAACCCTAACCCTAACCCTAACCCTAACCCTAACCCTAACCCTAACCCTAACCCTAACCCTAACCCTAACCCTAACCCTAACCCTAACCCTAACCCTAACCCTAACCCTAACCCTAACCCTAACCCTAACCCTAACCCTAACCCTAACCCTAACCCTAACCCTAACCCTAACCCTAACCCTAACCCTAACCCTAACCCTAACCCTAACCCTAACCCTAACCCTAACCCTAACCCTAACCCTAACCCTAACCCTAACCCTAACCCTAACCCTAACCCTAACCCTAACCCTAACCCTAACCCTAACCCTAACCCTAACCCTAACCCTAACCCTAACCCTAACCCTAACCCTAACCCTAACCCTAACCCTAACCCTAACCCTAACCCTAACCCTAACCCTAACCCTAACCCTAACCCTAACCCTAACCCTAACCCTAACCCTAACCCTAACCCTAACCCTAACCCTAACCCTAACCCTAACCCTAACCCTAACCCTAACCCTAACCCTAACCCTAACCCTAACCCTAACCCTAACCCTAACCCTAACCCTAACCCTAACCCTAACCCTAACCCTAACCCTAACCCTAACCCTAACCCTAACCCTAACCCTAACCCTAACCCTAACCCTAACCCTAACCCTAACCCTAACCCTAACCCTAACCCTAACCCTAACCCTAACCCTAACCCTAACCCTAACCCTAACCCTAACCCTAACCCTAACCCTAACCCTAACCCTAACCCTAACCCTAACCCTAACCCTAACCCTAACCCTAACCCTAACCCTAACCCTAACCCTAACCCTAACCCTAACCCTAACCCTAACCCTAACCCTAACCCTAACCCTAACCCTAACCCTAACCCTAACCCTAACCCTAACCCTAACCCTAACCCTAACCCTAACCCTAACCCTAACCCTAACCCTAACCCTAACCCTAACCCTAACCCTAACCCTAACCCTAACCCTAACCCTAACCCTAACCCTAACCCTAACCCTAACCCTAACCCTAACCCTAACCCTAACCCTAACCCTAACCCTAACCCTAACCCTAACCCTAACCCTAACCCTAACCCTAACCCTAACCCTAACCCTAACCCTAACCCTAACCCTAACCCTAACCCTAACCCTAACCCTAACCCTAACCCTAACCCTAACCCTAACCCTAACCCTAACCCTAACCCTAACCCTAACCCTAACCCTAACCCTAACCCTAACCCTAACCCTAACCCTAACCCTAACCCTAACCCTAACCCTAACCCTAACCCTAACCCTAACCCTAACCCTAACCCTAACCCTAACCCTAACCCTAACCCTAACCCTAACCCTAACCCTAACCCTAACCCTAACCCTAACCCTAACCCTAACCCTAACCCTAACCCTAACCCTAACCCTAACCCTAACCCTAACCCTAACCCTAACCCTAACCCTAACCCTAACCCTAACCCTAACCCTAACCCTAACCCTAACCCTAACCCTAACCCTAACCCTAACCCTAACCCTAACCCTAACCCTAACCCTAACCCTAACCCTAACCCTAACCCTAACCCTAACCCTAACCCTAACCCTAACCCTAACCCTAACCCTAACCCTAACCCTAACCCTAACCCTAACCCTAACCCTAACCCTAACCCTAACCCTAACCCTAACCCTAACCCTAACCCTAACCCTAACCCTAACCCTAACCCTAACCCTAACCCTAACCCTAACCCTAACCCTAACCCTAACCCTAACCCTAACCCTAACCCTAACCCTAACCCTAACCCTAACCCTAACCCTAACCCTAACCCTAACCCTAACCCTAACCCTAACCCTAACCCTAACCCTAACCCTAACCCTAACCCTAACCCTAACCCTAACCCTAACCCTAACCCTAACCCTAACCCTAACCCTAACCCTAACCCTAACCCTAACCCTAACCCTAACCCTAACCCTAACCCTAACCCTAACCCTAACCCTAACCCTAACCCTAACCCTAACCCTAACCCTAACCCTAACCCTAACCCTAACCCTAACCCTAACCCTAACCCTAACCCTAACCCTAACCCTAACCCTAACCCTAACCCTAACCCTAACCCTAACCCTAACCCTAACCCTAACCCTAACCCTAACCCTAACCCTAACCCTAACCCTAACCCTAACCCTAACCCTAACCCTAACCCTAACCCTAACCCTAACCCTAACCCTAACCCTAACCCTAACCCTAACCCTAACCCTAACCCTAACCCTAACCCTAACCCTAACCCTAACCCTAACCCTAACCCTAACCCTAACCCTAACCCTAACCCTAACCCTAACCCTAACCCTAACCCTAACCCTAACCCTAACCCTAACCCTAACCCTAACCCTAACCCTAACCCTAACCCTAACCCTAACCCTAACCCTAACCCTAACCCTAACCCTAACCCTAACCCTAACCCTAACCCTAACCCTAACCCTAACCCTAACCCTAACCCTAACCCTAACCCTAACCCTAACCCTAACCCTAACCCTAACCCTAACCCTAACCCTAACCCTAACCCTAACCCTAACCCTAACCCTAACCCTAACCCTAACCCTAACCCTAACCCTAACCCTAACCCTAACCCTAACCCTAACCCTAACCCTAACCCTAACCCTAACCCTAACCCTAACCCTAACCCTAACCCTAACCCTAACCCTAACCCTAACCCTAACCCTAACCCTAACCCTAACCCTAACCCTAACCCTAACCCTAACCCTAACCCTAACCCTAACCCTAACCCTAACCCTAACCCTAACCCTAACCCTAACCCTAACCCTAACCCTAACCCTAACCCTAACCCTAACCCTAACCCTAACCCTAACCCTAACCCTAACCCTAACCCTAACCCTAACCCTAACCCTAACCCTAACCCTAACCCTAACCCTAACCCTAACCCTAACCCTAACCCTAACCCTAACCCTAACCCTAACCCTAACCCTAACCCTAACCCTAACCCTAACCCTAACCCTAACCCTAACCCTAACCCTAACCCTAACCCTAACCCTAACCCTAACCCTAACCCTAACCCTAACCCTAACCCTAACCCTAACCCTAACCCTAACCCTAACCCTAACCCTAACCCTAACCCTAACCCTAACCCTAACCCTAACCCTAACCCTAACCCTAACCCTAACCCTAACCCTAACCCTAACCCTAACCCTAACCCTAACCCTAACCCTAACCCTAACCCTAACCCTAACCCTAACCCTAACCCTAACCCTAACCCTAACCCTAACCCTAACCCTAACCCTAACCCTAACCCTAACCCTAACCCTAACCCTAACCCTAACCCTAACCCTAACCCTAACCCTAACCCTAACCCTAACCCTAACCCTAACCCTAACCCTAACCCTAACCCTAACCCTAACCCTAACCCTAACCCTAACCCTAACCCTAACCCTAACCCTAACCCTAACCCTAACCCTAACCCTAACCCTAACCCTAACCCTAACCCTAACCCTAACCCTAACCCTAACCCTAACCCTAACCCTAACCCTAACCCTAACCCTAACCCTAACCCTAACCCTAACCCTAACCCTAACCCTAACCCTAACCCTAACCCTAACCCTAACCCTAACCCTAACCCTAACCCTAACCCTAACCCTAACCCTAACCCTAACCCTAACCCTAACCCTAACCCTAACCCTAACCCTAACCCTAACCCTAACCCTAACCCTAACCCTAACCCTAACCCTAACCCTAACCCTAACCCTAACCCTAACCCTAACCCTAACCCTAACCCTAACCCTAACCCTAACCCTAACCCTAACCCTAACCCTAACCCTAACCCTAACCCTAACCCTAACCCTAACCCTAACCCTAACCCTAACCCTAACCCTAACCCTAACCCTAACCCTAACCCTAACCCTAACCCTAACCCTAACCCTAACCCTAACCCTAACCCTAACCCTAACCCTAACCCTAACCCTAACCCTAACCCTAACCCTAACCCTAACCCTAACCCTAACCCTAACCCTAACCCTAACCCTAACCCTAACCCTAACCCTAACCCTAACCCTAACCCTAACCCTAACCCTAACCCTAACCCTAACCCTAACCCTAACCCTAACCCTAACCCTAACCCTAACCCTAACCCTAACCCTAACCCTAACCCTAACCCTAACCCTAACCCTAACCCTAACCCTAACCCTAACCCTAACCCTAACCCTAACCCTAACCCTAACCCTAACCCTAACCCTAACCCTAACCCTAACCCTAACCCTAACCCTAACCCTAACCCTAACCCTAACCCTAACCCTAACCCTAACCCTAACCCTAACCCTAACCCTAACCCTAACCCTAACCCTAACCCTAACCCTAACCCTAACCCTAACCCTAACCCTAACCCTAACCCTAACCCTAACCCTAACCCTAACCCTAACCCTAACCCTAACCCTAACCCTAACCCTAACCCTAACCCTAACCCTAACCCTAACCCTAACCCTAACCCTAACCCTAACCCTAACCCTAACCCTAACCCTAACCCTAACCCTAACCCTAACCCTAACCCTAACCCTAACCCTAACCCTAACCCTAACCCTAACCCTAACCCTAACCCTAACCCTAACCCTAACCCTAACCCTAACCCTAACCCTAACCCTAACCCTAACCCTAACCCTAACCCTAACCCTAACCCTAACCCTAACCCTAACCCTAACCCTAACCCTAACCCTAACCCTAACCCTAACCCTAACCCTAACCCTAACCCTAACCCTAACCCTAACCCTAACCCTAACCCTAACCCTAACCCTAACCCTAACCCTAACCCTAACCCTAACCCTAACCCTAACCCTAACCCTAACCCTAACCCTAACCCTAACCCTAACCCTAACCCTAACCCTAACCCTAACCCTAACCCTAACCCTAACCCTAACCCTAACCCTAACCCTAACCCTAACCCTAACCCTAACCCTAACCCTAACCCTAACCCTAACCCTAACCCTAACCCTAACCCTAACCCTAACCCTAACCCTAACCCTAACCCTAACCCTAACCCTAACCCTAACCCTAACCCTAACCCTAACCCTAACCCTAACCCTAACCCTAACCCTAACCCTAACCCTAACCCTAACCCTAACCCTAACCCTAACCCTAACCCTAACCCTAACCCTAACCCTAACCCTAACCCTAACCCTAACCCTAACCCTAACCCTAACCCTAACCCTAACCCTAACCCTAACCCTAACCCTAACCCTAACCCTAACCCTAACCCTAACCCTAACCCTAACCCTAACCCTAACCCTAACCCTAACCCTAACCCTAACCCTAACCCTAACCCTAACCCTAACCCTAACCCTAACCCTAACCCTAACCCTAACCCTAACCCTAACCCTAACCCTAACCCTAACCCTAACCCTAACCCTAACCCTAACCCTAACCCTAACCCTAACCCTAACCCTAACCCTAACCCTAACCCTAACCCTAACCCTAACCCTAACCCTAACCCTAACCCTAACCCTAACCCTAACCCTAACCCTAACCCTAACCCTAACCCTAACCCTAACCCTAACCCTAACCCTAACCCTAACCCTAACCCTAACCCTAACCCTAACCCTAACCCTAACCCTAACCCTAACCCTAACCCTAACCCTAACCCTAACCCTAACCCTAACCCTAACCCTAACCCTAACCCTAACCCTAACCCTAACCCTAACCCTAACCCTAACCCTAACCCTAACCCTAACCCTAACCCTAACCCTAACCCTAACCCTAACCCTAACCCTAACCCTAACCCTAACCCTAACCCTAACCCTAACCCTAACCCTAACCCTAACCCTAACCCTAACCCTAACCCTAACCCTAACCCTAACCCTAACCCTAACCCTAACCCTAACCCTAACCCTAACCCTAACCCTAACCCTAACCCTAACCCTAACCCTAACCCTAACCCTAACCCTAACCCTAACCCTAACCCTAACCCTAACCCTAACCCTAACCCTAACCCTAACCCTAACCCTAACCCTAACCCTAACCCTAACCCTAACCCTAACCCTAACCCTAACCCTAACCCTAACCCTAACCCTAACCCTAACCCTAACCCTAACCCTAACCCTAACCCTAACCCTAACCCTAACCCTAACCCTAACCCTAACCCTAACCCTAACCCTAACCCTAACCCTAACCCTAACCCTAACCCTAACCCTAACCCTAACCCTAACCCTAACCCTAACCCTAACCCTAACCCTAACCCTAACCCTAACCCTAACCCTAACCCTAACCCTAACCCTAACCCTAACCCTAACCCTAACCCTAACCCTAACCCTAACCCTAACCCTAACCCTAACCCTAACCCTAACCCTAACCCTAACCCTAACCCTAACCCTAACCCTAACCCTAACCCTAACCCTAACCCTAACCCTAACCCTAACCCTAACCCTAACCCTAACCCTAACCCTAACCCTAACCCTAACCCTAACCCTAACCCTAACCCTAACCCTAACCCTAACCCTAACCCTAACCCTAACCCTAACCCTAACCCTAACCCTAACCCTAACCCTAACCCTAACCCTAACCCTAACCCTAACCCTAACCCTAACCCTAACCCTAACCCTAACCCTAACCCTAACCCTAACCCTAACCCTAACCCTAACCCTAACCCTAACCCTAACCCTAACCCTAACCCTAACCCTAACCCTAACCCTAACCCTAACCCTAACCCTAACCCTAACCCTAACCCTAACCCTAACCCTAACCCTAACCCTAACCCTAACCCTAACCCTAACCCTAACCCTAACCCTAACCCTAACCCTAACCCTAACCCTAACCCTAACCCTAACCCTAACCCTAACCCTAACCCTAACCCTAACCCTAACCCTAACCCTAACCCTAACCCTAACCCTAACCCTAACCCTAACCCTAACCCTAACCCTAACCCTAACCCTAACCCTAACCCTAACCCTAACCCTAACCCTAACCCTAACCCTAACCCTAACCCTAACCCTAACCCTAACCCTAACCCTAACCCTAACCCTAACCCTAACCCTAACCCTAACCCTAACCCTAACCCTAACCCTAACCCTAACCCTAACCCTAACCCTAACCCTAACCCTAACCCTAACCCTAACCCTAACCCTAACCCTAACCCTAACCCTAACCCTAACCCTAACCCTAACCCTAACCCTAACCCTAACCCTAACCCTAACCCTAACCCTAACCCTAACCCTAACCCTAACCCTAACCCTAACCCTAACCCTAACCCTAACCCTAACCCTAACCCTAACCCTAACCCTAACCCTAACCCTAACCCTAACCCTAACCCTAACCCTAACCCTAACCCTAACCCTAACCCTAACCCTAACCCTAACCCTAACCCTAACCCTAACCCTAACCCTAACCCTAACCCTAACCCTAACCCTAACCCTAACCCTAACCCTAACCCTAACCCTAACCCTAACCCTAACCCTAACCCTAACCCTAACCCTAACCCTAACCCTAACCCTAACCCTAACCCTAACCCTAACCCTAACCCTAACCCTAACCCTAACCCTAACCCTAACCCTAACCCTAACCCTAACCCTAACCCTAACCCTAACCCTAACCCTAACCCTAACCCTAACCCTAACCCTAACCCTAACCCTAACCCTAACCCTAACCCTAACCCTAACCCTAACCCTAACCCTAACCCTAACCCTAACCCTAACCCTAACCCTAACCCTAACCCTAACCCTAACCCTAACCCTAACCCTAACCCTAACCCTAACCCTAACCCTAACCCTAACCCTAACCCTAACCCTAACCCTAACCCTAACCCTAACCCTAACCCTAACCCTAACCCTAACCCTAACCCTAACCCTAACCCTAACCCTAACCCTAACCCTAACCCTAACCCTAACCCTAACCCTAACCCTAACCCTAACCCTAACCCTAACCCTAACCCTAACCCTAACCCTAACCCTAACCCTAACCCTAACCCTAACCCTAACCCTAACCCTAACCCTAACCCTAACCCTAACCCTAACCCTAACCCTAACCCTAACCCTAACCCTAACCCTAACCCTAACCCTAACCCTAACCCTAACCCTAACCCTAACCCTAACCCTAACCCTAACCCTAACCCTAACCCTAACCCTAACCCTAACCCTAACCCTAACCCTAACCCTAACCCTAACCCTAACCCTAACCCTAACCCTAACCCTAACCCTAACCCTAACCCTAACCCTAACCCTAACCCTAACCCTAACCCTAACCCTAACCCTAACCCTAACCCTAACCCTAACCCTAACCCTAACCCTAACCCTAACCCTAACCCTAACCCTAACCCTAACCCTAACCCTAACCCTAACCCTAACCCTAACCCTAACCCTAACCCTAACCCTAACCCTAACCCTAACCCTAACCCTAACCCTAACCCTAACCCTAACCCTAACCCTAACCCTAACCCTAACCCTAACCCTAACCCTAACCCTAACCCTAACCCTAACCCTAACCCTAACCCTAACCCTAACCCTAACCCTAACCCTAACCCTAACCCTAACCCTAACCCTAACCCTAACCCTAACCCTAACCCTAACCCTAACCCTAACCCTAACCCTAACCCTAACCCTAACCCTAACCCTAACCCTAACCCTAACCCTAACCCTAACCCTAACCCTAACCCTAACCCTAACCCTAACCCTAACCCTAACCCTAACCCTAACCCTAACCCTAACCCTAACCCTAACCCTAACCCTAACCCTAACCCTAACCCTAACCCTAACCCTAACCCTAACCCTAACCCTAACCCTAACCCTAACCCTAACCCTAACCCTAACCCTAACCCTAACCCTAACCCTAACCCTAACCCTAACCCTAACCCTAACCCTAACCCTAACCCTAACCCTAACCCTAACCCTAACCCTAACCCTAACCCTAACCCTAACCCTAACCCTAACCCTAACCCTAACCCTAACCCTAACCCTAACCCTAACCCTAACCCTAACCCTAACCCTAACCCTAACCCTAACCCTAACCCTAACCCTAACCCTAACCCTAACCCTAACCCTAACCCTAACCCTAACCCTAACCCTAACCCTAACCCTAACCCTAACCCTAACCCTAACCCTAACCCTAACCCTAACCCTAACCCTAACCCTAACCCTAACCCTAACCCTAACCCTAACCCTAACCCTAACCCTAACCCTAACCCTAACCCTAACCCTAACCCTAACCCTAACCCTAACCCTAACCCTAACCCTAACCCTAACCCTAACCCTAACCCTAACCCTAACCCTAACCCTAACCCTAACCCTAACCCTAACCCTAACCCTAACCCTAACCCTAACCCTAACCCTAACCCTAACCCTAACCCTAACCCTAACCCTAACCCTAACCCTAACCCTAACCCTAACCCTAACCCTAACCCTAACCCTAACCCTAACCCTAACCCTAACCCTAACCCTAACCCTAACCCTAACCCTAACCCTAACCCTAACCCTAACCCTAACCCTAACCCTAACCCTAACCCTAACCCTAACCCTAACCCTAACCCTAACCCTAACCCTAACCCTAACCCTAACCCTAACCCTAACCCTAACCCTAACCCTAACCCTAACCCTAACCCTAACCCTAACCCTAACCCTAACCCTAACCCTAACCCTAACCCTAACCCTAACCCTAACCCTAACCCTAACCCTAACCCTAACCCTAACCCTAACCCTAACCCTAACCCTAACCCTAACCCTAACCCTAACCCTAACCCTAACCCTAACCCTAACCCTAACCCTAACCCTAACCCTAACCCTAACCCTAACCCTAACCCTAACCCTAACCCTAACCCTAACCCTAACCCTAACCCTAACCCTAACCCTAACCCTAACCCTAACCCTAACCCTAACCCTAACCCTAACCCTAACCCTAACCCTAACCCTAACCCTAACCCTAACCCTAACCCTAACCCTAACCCTAACCCTAACCCTAACCCTAACCCTAACCCTAACCCTAACCCTAACCCTAACCCTAACCCTAACCCTAACCCTAACCCTAACCCTAACCCTAACCCTAACCCTAACCCTAACCCTAACCCTAACCCTAACCCTAACCCTAACCCTAACCCTAACCCTAACCCTAACCCTAACCCTAACCCTAACCCTAACCCTAACCCTAACCCTAACCCTAACCCTAACCCTAACCCTAACCCTAACCCTAACCCTAACCCTAACCCTAACCCTAACCCTAACCCTAACCCTAACCCTAACCCTAACCCTAACCCTAACCCTAACCCTAACCCTAACCCTAACCCTAACCCTAACCCTAACCCTAACCCTAACCCTAACCCTAACCCTAACCCTAACCCTAACCCTAACCCTAACCCTAACCCTAACCCTAACCCTAACCCTAACCCTAACCCTAACCCTAACCCTAACCCTAACCCTAACCCTAACCCTAACCCTAACCCTAACCCTAACCCTAACCCTAACCCTAACCCTAACCCTAACCCTAACCCTAACCCTAACCCTAACCCTAACCCTAACCCTAACCCTAACCCTAACCCTAACCCTAACCCTAACCCTAACCCTAACCCTAACCCTAACCCTAACCCTAACCCTAACCCTAACCCTAACCCTAACCCTAACCCTAACCCTAACCCTAACCCTAACCCTAACCCTAACCCTAACCCTAACCCTAACCCTAACCCTAACCCTAACCCTAACCCTAACCCTAACCCTAACCCTAACCCTAACCCTAACCCTAACCCTAACCCTAACCCTAACCCTAACCCTAACCCTAACCCTAACCCTAACCCTAACCCTAACCCTAACCCTAACCCTAACCCTAACCCTAACCCTAACCCTAACCCTAACCCTAACCCTAACCCTAACCCTAACCCTAACCCTAACCCTAACCCTAACCCTAACCCTAACCCTAACCCTAACCCTAACCCTAACCCTAACCCTAACCCTAACCCTAACCCTAACCCTAACCCTAACCCTAACCCTAACCCTAACCCTAACCCTAACCCTAACCCTAACCCTAACCCTAACCCTAACCCTAACCCTAACCCTAACCCTAACCCTAACCCTAACCCTAACCCTAACCCTAACCCTAACCCTAACCCTAACCCTAACCCTAACCCTAACCCTAACCCTAACCCTAACCCTAACCCTAACCCTAACCCTAACCCTAACCCTAACCCTAACCCTAACCCTAACCCTAACCCTAACCCTAACCCTAACCCTAACCCTAACCCTAACCCTAACCCTAACCCTAACCCTAACCCTAACCCTAACCCTAACCCTAACCCTAACCCTAACCCTAACCCTAACCCTAACCCTAACCCTAACCCTAACCCTAACCCTAACCCTAACCCTAACCCTAACCCTAACCCTAACCCTAACCCTAACCCTAACCCTAACCCTAACCCTAACCCTAACCCTAACCCTAACCCTAACCCTAACCCTAACCCTAACCCTAACCCTAACCCTAACCCTAACCCTAACCCTAACCCTAACCCTAACCCTAACCCTAACCCTAACCCTAACCCTAACCCTAACCCTAACCCTAACCCTAACCCTAACCCTAACCCTAACCCTAACCCTAACCCTAACCCTAACCCTAACCCTAACCCTAACCCTAACCCTAACCCTAACCCTAACCCTAACCCTAACCCTAACCCTAACCCTAACCCTAACCCTAACCCTAACCCTAACCCTAACCCTAACCCTAACCCTAACCCTAACCCTAACCCTAACCCTAACCCTAACCCTAACCCTAACCCTAACCCTAACCCTAACCCTAACCCTAACCCTAACCCTAACCCTAACCCTAACCCTAACCCTAACCCTAACCCTAACCCTAACCCTAACCCTAACCCTAACCCTAACCCTAACCCTAACCCTAACCCTAACCCTAACCCTAACCCTAACCCTAACCCTAACCCTAACCCTAACCCTAACCCTAACCCTAACCCTAACCCTAACCCTAACCCTAACCCTAACCCTAACCCTAACCCTAACCCTAACCCTAACCCTAACCCTAACCCTAACCCTAACCCTAACCCTAACCCTAACCCTAACCCTAACCCTAACCCTAACCCTAACCCTAACCCTAACCCTAACCCTAACCCTAACCCTAACCCTAACCCTAACCCTAACCCTAACCCTAACCCTAACCCTAACCCTAACCCTAACCCTAACCCTAACCCTAACCCTAACCCTAACCCTAACCCTAACCCTAACCCTAACCCTAACCCTAACCCTAACCCTAACCCTAACCCTAACCCTAACCCTAACCCTAACCCTAACCCTAACCCTAACCCTAACCCTAACCCTAACCCTAACCCTAACCCTAACCCTAACCCTAACCCTAACCCTAACCCTAACCCTAACCCTAACCCTAACCCTAACCCTAACCCTAACCCTAACCCTAACCCTAACCCTAACCCTAACCCTAACCCTAACCCTAACCCTAACCCTAACCCTAACCCTAACCCTAACCCTAACCCTAACCCTAACCCTAACCCTAACCCTAACCCTAACCCTAACCCTAACCCTAACCCTAACCCTAACCCTAACCCTAACCCTAACCCTAACCCTAACCCTAACCCTAACCCTAACCCTAACCCTAACCCTAACCCTAACCCTAACCCTAACCCTAACCCTAACCCTAACCCTAACCCTAACCCTAACCCTAACCCTAACCCTAACCCTAACCCTAACCCTAACCCTAACCCTAACCCTAACCCTAACCCTAACCCTAACCCTAACCCTAACCCTAACCCTAACCCTAACCCTAACCCTAACCCTAACCCTAACCCTAACCCTAACCCTAACCCTAACCCTAACCCTAACCCTAACCCTAACCCTAACCCTAACCCTAACCCTAACCCTAACCCTAACCCTAACCCTAACCCTAACCCTAACCCTAACCCTAACCCTAACCCTAACCCTAACCCTAACCCTAACCCTAACCCTAACCCTAACCCTAACCCTAACCCTAACCCTAACCCTAACCCTAACCCTAACCCTAACCCTAACCCTAACCCTAACCCTAACCCTAACCCTAACCCTAACCCTAACCCTAACCCTAACCCTAACCCTAACCCTAACCCTAACCCTAACCCTAACCCTAACCCTAACCCTAACCCTAACCCTAACCCTAACCCTAACCCTAACCCTAACCCTAACCCTAACCCTAACCCTAACCCTAACCCTAACCCTAACCCTAACCCTAACCCTAACCCTAACCCTAACCCTAACCCTAACCTAACCCTAACCCTAACCCTAACCCTAACCCTAACCCTAACCCTAACCCTAACCCTAACCCTAACCCTAACCCTAACCCTAACCCTAACCCTAACCCTAACCCTAACCCTAACCCTAACCCTAACCCTAACCCTAACCCTAACCCTAACCCTAACCCTAACCCTAACCCTAACCCTAACCCTAACCCTAACCCTAACCCTAACCCTAACCCTAACCCTAACCCTAACCCTAACCCTAACCCTAACCCTAACCCTAACCCTAACCCTAACCCTAACCCTAACCCTAACCCTAACCCTAACCCTAACCCTAACCCTAACCCTAACCCTAACCCTAACCCTAACCCTAACCCTAACCCTAACCCTAACCCTAACCCTAACCCTAACCCTAACCCTAACCCTAACCCTAACCCTAACCCTAACCCTAACCCTAACCCTAACCCTAACCCTAACCCTAACCCTAACCCTAACCCTAACCCTAACCCTAACCCTAACCCTAACCCTAACCCTAACCCTAACCCTAACCCTAACCCTAACCCTAACCCTAACCCTAACCCTAACCCTAACCCTAACCCTAACCCTAACCCTAACCCTAACCCTAACCCTAACCCTAACCCTAACCCTAACCCTAACCCTAACCCTAACCCTAACCCTAACCCTAACCCTAACCCTAACCCTAACCCTAACCCTAACCCTAACCCTAACCCTAACCCTAACCCTAACCCTAACCCTAACCCTAACCCTAACCCTAACCCTAACCCTAACCCTAACCCTAACCCTAACCCTAACCCTAACCCTAACCCTAACCCTAACCCTAACCCTAACCCTAACCCTAACCCTAACCCTAACCCTAACCCTAACCCTAACCCTAACCCTAACCCTAACCCTAACCCTAACCCTAACCCTAACCCTAACCCTAACCCTAACCCTAACCCTAACCCTAACCCTAACCCTAACCCTAACCCTAACCCTAACCCTAACCCTAACCCTAACCCTAACCCTAACCCTAACCCTAACCCTAACCCTAACCCTAACCCTAACCCTAACCCTAACCCTAACCCTAACCCTAACCCTAACCCTAACCCTAACCCTAACCCTAACCCTAACCCTAACCCTAACCCTAACCCTAACCCTAACCCTAACCCTAACCCTAACCCTAACCCTAACCCTAACCCTAACCCTAACCCTAACCCTAACCCTAACCCTAACCCTAACCCTAACCCTAACCCTAACCCTAACCCTAACCCTAACCCTAACCCTAACCCTAACCCTAACCCTAACCCTAACCCTAACCCTAACCCTAACCCTAACCCTAACCCTAACCCTAACCCTAACCCTAACCCTAACCCTAACCCTAACCCTAACCCTAACCCTAACCCTAACCCTAACCCTAACCCTAACCCTAACCCTAACCCTAACCCTAACCCTAACCCTAACCCTAACCCTAACCCTAACCCTAACCCTAACCCTAACCCTAACCCTAACCCTAACCCTAACCCTAACCCTAACCCTAACCCTAACCCTAACCCTAACCCTAACCCTAACCCTAACCCTAACCCTAACCCTAACCCTAACCCTAACCCTAACCCTAACCCTAACCCTAACCCTAACCCTAACCCTAACCCTAACCCTAACCCTAACCCTAACCCTAACCCTAACCCTAACCCTAACCCTAACCCTAACCCTAACCCTAACCCTAACCCTAACCCTAACCCTAACCCTAACCCTAACCCTAACCCTAACCCTAACCCTAACCCTAACCCTAACCCTAACCCTAACCCTAACCCTAACCCTAACCCTAACCCTAACCCTAACCCTAACCCTAACCCTAACCCTAACCCTAACCCTAACCCTAACCCTAACCCTAACCCTAACCCTAACCCTAACCCTAACCCTAACCCTAACCCTAACCCTAACCCTAACCCTAACCCTAACCCTAACCCTAACCCTAACCCTAACCCTAACCCTAACCCTAACCCTAACCCTAACCCTAACCCTAACCCTAACCCTAACCCTAACCCTAACCCTAACCCTAACCCTAACCCTAACCCTAACCCTAACCCTAACCCTAACCCTAACCCTAACCCTAACCCTAACCCTAACCCTAACCCTAACCCTAACCCTAACCCTAACCCTAACCCTAACCCTAACCCTAACCCTAACCCTAACCCTAACCCTAACCCTAACCCTAACCCTAACCCTAACCCTAACCCTAACCCTAACCCTAACCCTAACCCTAACCCTAACCCTAACCCTAACCCTAACCCTAACCCTAACCCTAACCCTAACCCTAACCCTAACCCTAACCCTAACCCTAACCCTAACCCTAACCCTAACCCTAACCCTAACCCTAACCCTAACCCTAACCCTAACCCTAACCCTAACCCTAACCCTAACCCTAACCCTAACCCTAACCCTAACCCTAACCCTAACCCTAACCCTAACCCTAACCCTAACCCTAACCCTAACCCTAACCCTAACCCTAACCCTAACCCTAACCCTAACCCTAACCCTAACCCTAACCCTAACCCTAACCCTAACCCTAACCCTAACCCTAACCCTAACCCTAACCCTAACCCTAACCCTAACCCTAACCCTAACCCTAACCCTAACCCTAACCCTAACCCTAACCCTAACCCTAACCCTAACCCTAACCCTAACCCTAACCCTAACCCTAACCCTAACCCTAACCCTAACCCTAACCCTAACCCTAACCCTAACCCTAACCCTAACCCTAACCCTAACCCTAACCCTAACCCTAACCCTAACCCTAACCCTAACCCTAACCCTAACCCTAACCCTAACCCTAACCCTAACCCTAACCCTAACCCTAACCCTAACCCTAACCCTAACCCTAACCCTAACCCTAACCCTAACCCTAACCCTAACCCTAACCCTAACCCTAACCCTAACCCTAACCCTAACCCTAACCCTAACCCTAACCCTAACCCTAACCCTAACCCTAACCCTAACCCTAACCCTAACCCTAACCCTAACCCTAACCCTAACCCTAACCCTAACCCTAACCCTAACCCTAACCCTAACCCTAACCCTAACCCTAACCCTAACCCTAACCCTAACCCTAACCCTAACCCTAACCCTAACCCTAACCCTAACCCTAACCCTAACCCTAACCCTAACCCTAACCCTAACCCTAACCCTAACCCTAACCCTAACCCTAACCCTAACCCTAACCCTAACCCTAACCCTAACCCTAACCCTAACCCTAACCCTAACCCTAACCCTAACCCTAACCCTAACCCTAACCCTAACCCTAACCCTAACCCTAACCCTAACCCTAACCCTAACCCTAACCCTAACCCTAACCCTAACCCTAACCCTAACCCTAACCCTAACCCTAACCCTAACCCTAACCCTAACCCTAACCCTAACCCTAACCCTAACCCTAACCCTAACCCTAACCCTAACCCTAACCCTAACCCTAACCCTAACCCTAACCCTAACCCTAACCCTAACCCTAACCCTAACCCTAACCCTAACCCTAACCCTAACCCTAACCCTAACCCTAACCCTAACCCTAACCCTAACCCTAACCCTAACCCTAACCCTAACCCTAACCCTAACCCTAACCCTAACCCTAACCCTAACCCTAACCCTAACCCTAACCCTAACCCTAACCCTAACCCTAACCCTAACCCTAACCCTAACCCTAACCCTAACCCTAACCCTAACCCTAACCCTAACCCTAACCCTAACCCTAACCCTAACCCTAACCCTAACCCTAACCCTAACCCTAACCCTAACCCTAACCCTAACCCTAACCCTAACCCTAACCCTAACCCTAACCCTAACCCTAACCCTAACCCTAACCCTAACCCTAACCCTAACCCTAACCCTAACCCTAACCCTAACCCTAACCCTAACCCTAACCCTAACCCTAACCCTAACCCTAACCCTAACCCTAACCCTAACCCTAACCCTAACCCTAACCCTAACCCTAACCCTAACCCTAACCCTAACCCTAACCCTAACCCTAACCCTAACCCTAACCCTAACCCTAACCCTAACCCTAACCCTAACCCTAACCCTAACCCTAACCCTAACCCTAACCCTAACCCTAACCCTAACCCTAACCCTAACCCTAACCCTAACCCTAACCCTAACCCTAACCCTAACCCTAACCCTAACCCTAACCCTAACCCTAACCCTAACCCTAACCCTAACCCTAACCCTAACCCTAACCCTAACCCTAACCCTAACCCTAACCCTAACCCTAACCCTAACCCTAACCCTAACCCTAACCCTAACCCTAACCCTAACCCTAACCCTAACCCTAACCCTAACCCTAACCCTAACCCTAACCCTAACCCTAACCCTAACCCTAACCCTAACCCTAACCCTAACCCTAACCCTAACCCTAACCCTAACCCTAACCCTAACCCTAACCCTAACCCTAACCCTAACCCTAACCCTAACCCTAACCCTAACCCTAACCCTAACCCTAACCCTAACCCTAACCCTAACCCTAACCCTAACCCTAACCCTAACCCTAACCCTAACCCTAACCCTAACCCTAACCCTAACCCTAACCCTAACCCTAACCCTAACCCTAACCCTAACCCTAACCCTAACCCTAACCCTAACCCTAACCCTAACCCTAACCCTAACCCTAACCCTAACCCTAACCCTAACCCTAACCCTAACCCTAACCCTAACCCTAACCCTAACCCTAACCCTAACCCTAACCCTAACCCTAACCCTAACCCTAACCCTAACCCTAACCCTAACCCTAACCCTAACCCTAACCCTAACCCTAACCCTAACCCTAACCCTAACCCTAACCCTAACCCTAACCCTAACCCTAACCCTAACCCTAACCCTAACCCTAACCCTAACCCTAACCCTAACCCTAACCCTAACCCTAACCCTAACCCTAACCCTAACCCTAACCCTAACCCTAACCCTAACCCTAACCCTAACCCTAACCCTAACCCTAACCCTAACCCTAACCCTAACCCTAACCCTAACCCTAACCCTAACCCTAACCCTAACCCTAACCCTAACCCTAACCCTAACCCTAACCCTAACCCTAACCCTAACCCTAACCCTAACCCTAACCCTAACCCTAACCCTAACCCTAACCCTAACCCTAACCCTAACCCTAACCCTAACCCTAACCCTAACCCTAACCCTAACCCTAACCCTAACCCTAACCCTAACCCTAACCCTAACCCTAACCCTAACCCTAACCCTAACCCTAACCCTAACCCTAACCCTAACCCTAACCCTAACCCTAACCCTAACCCTAACCCTAACCCTAACCCTAACCCTAACCCTAACCCTAACCCTAACCCTAACCCTAACCCTAACCCTAACCCTAACCCTAACCCTAACCCTAACCCTAACCCTAACCCTAACCCTAACCCTAACCCTAACCCTAACCCTAACCCTAACCCTAACCCTAACCCTAACCCTAACCCTAACCCTAACCCTAACCCTAACCCTAACCCTAACCCTAACCCTAACCCTAACCCTAACCCTAACCCTAACCCTAACCCTAACCCTAACCCTAACCCTAACCCTAACCCTAACCCTAACCCTAACCCTAACCCTAACCCTAACCCTAACCCTAACCCTAACCCTAACCCTAACCCTAACCCTAACCCTAACCCTAACCCTAACCCTAACCCTAACCCTAACCCTAACCCTAACCCTAACCCTAACCCTAACCCTAACCCTAACCCTAACCCTAACCCTAACCCTAACCCTAACCCTAACCCTAACCCTAACCCTAACCCTAACCCTAACCCTAACCCTAACCCTAACCCTAACCCTAACCCTAACCCTAACCCTAACCCTAACCCTAACCCTAACCCTAACCCTAACCCTAACCCTAACCCTAACCCTAACCCTAACCCTAACCCTAACCCTAACCCTAACCCTAACCCTAACCCTAACCCTAACCCTAACCCTAACCCTAACCCTAACCCTAACCCTAACCCTAACCCTAACCCTAACCCTAACCCTAACCCTAACCCTAACCCTAACCCTAACCCTAACCCTAACCCTAACCCTAACCCTAACCCTAACCCTAACCCTAACCCTAACCCTAACCCTAACCCTAACCCTAACCCTAACCCTAACCCTAACCCTAACCCTAACCCTAACCCTAACCCTAACCCTAACCCTAACCCTAACCCTAACCCTAACCCTAACCCTAACCCTAACCCTAACCCTAACCCTAACCCTAACCCTAACCCTAACCCTAACCCTAACCCTAACCCTAACCCTAACCCTAACCCTAACCCTAACCCTAACCCTAACCCTAACCCTAACCCTAACCCTAACCCTAACCCTAACCCTAACCCTAACCCTAACCCTAACCCTAACCCTAACCCTAACCCTAACCCTAACCCTAACCCTAACCCTAACCCTAACCCTAACCCTAACCCTAACCCTAACCCTAACCCTAACCCTAACCCTAACCCTAACCCTAACCCTAACCCTAACCCTAACCCTAACCCTAACCCTAACCCTAACCCTAACCCTAACCCTAACCCTAACCCTAACCCTAACCCTAACCCTAACCCTAACCCTAACCCTAACCCTAACCCTAACCCTAACCCTAACCCTAACCCTAACCCTAACCCTAACCCTAACCCTAACCCTAACCCTAACCCTAACCCTAACCCTAACCCTAACCCTAACCCTAACCCTAACCCTAACCCTAACCCTAACCCTAACCCTAACCCTAACCCTAACCCTAACCCTAACCCTAACCCTAACCCTAACCCTAACCCTAACCCTAACCCTAACCCTAACCCTAACCCTAACCCTAACCCTAACCCTAACCCTAACCCTAACCCTAACCCTAACCCTAACCCTAACCCTAACCCTAACCCTAACCCTAACCCTAACCCTAACCCTAACCCTAACCCTAACCCTAACCCTAACCCTAACCCTAACCCTAACCCTAACCCTAACCCTAACCCTAACCCTAACCCTAACCCTAACCCTAACCCTAACCCTAACCCTAACCCTAACCCTAACCCTAACCCTAACCCTAACCCTAACCCTAACCCTAACCCTAACCCTAACCCTAACCCTAACCCTAACCCTAACCCTAACCCTAACCCTAACCCTAACCCTAACCCTAACCCTAACCCTAACCCTAACCCTAACCCTAACCCTAACCCTAACCCTAACCCTAACCCTAACCCTAACCCTAACCCTAACCCTAACCCTAACCCTAACCCTAACCCTAACCCTAACCCTAACCCTAACCCTAACCCTAACCCTAACCCTAACCCTAACCCTAACCCTAACCCTAACCCTAACCCTAACCCTAACCCTAACCCTAACCCTAACCCTAACCCTAACCCTAACCCTAACCCTAACCCTAACCCTAACCCTAACCCTAACCCTAACCCTAACCCTAACCCTAACCCTAACCCTAACCCTAACCCTAACCCTAACCCTAACCCTAACCCTAACCCTAACCCTAACCCTAACCCTAACCCTAACCCTAACCCTAACCCTAACCCTAACCCTAACCCTAACCCTAACCCTAACCCTAACCCTAACCCTAACCCTAACCCTAACCCTAACCCTAACCCTAACCCTAACCCTAACCCTAACCCTAACCCTAACCCTAACCCTAACCCTAACCCTAACCCTAACCCTAACCCTAACCCTAACCCTAACCCTAACCCTAACCCTAACCCTAACCCTAACCCTAACCCTAACCCTAACCCTAACCCTAACCCTAACCCTAACCCTAACCCTAACCCTAACCCTAACCCTAACCCTAACCCTAACCCTAACCCTAACCCTAACCCTAACCCTAACCCTAACCCTAACCCTAACCCTAACCCTAACCCTAACCCTAACCCTAACCCTAACCCTAACCCTAACCCTAACCCTAACCCTAACCCTAACCCTAACCCTAACCCTAACCCTAACCCTAACCCTAACCCTAACCCTAACCCTAACCCTAACCCTAACCCTAACCCTAACCCTAACCCTAACCCTAACCCTAACCCTAACCCTAACCCTAACCCTAACCCTAACCCTAACCCTAACCCTAACCCTAACCCTAACCCTAACCCTAACCCTAACCCTAACCCTAACCCTAACCCTAACCCTAACCCTAACCCTAACCCTAACCCTAACCCTAACCCTAACCCTAACCCTAACCCTAACCCTAACCCTAACCCTAACCCTAACCCTAACCCTAACCCTAACCCTAACCCTAACCCTAACCCTAACCCTAACCCTAACCCTAACCCTAACCCTAACCCTAACCCTAACCCTAACCCTAACCCTAACCCTAACCCTAACCCTAACCCTAACCCTAACCCTAACCCTAACCCTAACCCTAACCCTAACCCTAACCCTAACCCTAACCCTAACCCTAACCCTAACCCTAACCCTAACCCTAACCCTAACCCTAACCCTAACCCTAACCCTAACCCTAACCCTAACCCTAACCCTAACCCTAACCCTAACCCTAACCCTAACCCTAACCCTAACCCTAACCCTAACCCTAACCCTAACCCTAACCCTAACCCTAACCCTAACCCTAACCCTAACCCTAACCCTAACCCTAACCCTAACCCTAACCCTAACCCTAACCCTAACCCTAACCCTAACCCTAACCCTAACCCTAACCCTAACCCTAACCCTAACCCTAACCCTAACCCTAACCCTAACCCTAACCCTAACCCTAACCCTAACCCTAACCCTAACCCTAACCCTAACCCTAACCCTAACCCTAACCCTAACCCTAACCCTAACCCTAACCCTAACCCTAACCCTAACCCTAACCCTAACCCTAACCCTAACCCTAACCCTAACCCTAACCCTAACCCTAACCCTAACCCTAACCCTAACCCTAACCCTAACCCTAACCCTAACCCTAACCCTAACCCTAACCCTAACCCTAACCCTAACCCTAACCCTAACCCTAACCCTAACCCTAACCCTAACCCTAACCCTAACCCTAACCCTAACCCTAACCCTAACCCTAACCCTAACCCTAACCCTAACCCTAACCCTAACCCTAACCCTAACCCTAACCCTAACCCTAACCCTAACCCTAACCCTAACCCTAACCCTAACCCTAACCCTAACCCTAACCCTAACCCTAACCCTAACCCTAACCCTAACCCTAACCCTAACCCTAACCCTAACCCTAACCCTAACCCTAACCCTAACCCTAACCCTAACCCTAACCCTAACCCTAACCCTAACCCTAACCCTAACCCTAACCCTAACCCTAACCCTAACCCTAACCCTAACCCTAACCCTAACCCTAACCCTAACCCTAACCCTAACCCTAACCCTAACCCTAACCCTAACCCTAACCCTAACCCTAACCCTAACCCTAACCCTAACCCTAACCCTAACCCTAACCCTAACCCTAACCCTAACCCTAACCCTAACCCTAACCCTAACCCTAACCCTAACCCTAACCCTAACCCTAACCCTAACCCTAACCCTAACCCTAACCCTAACCCTAACCCTAACCCTAACCCTAACCCTAACCCTAACCCTAACCCTAACCCTAACCCTAACCCTAACCCTAACCCTAACCCTAACCCTAACCCTAACCCTAACCCTAACCCTAACCCTAACCCTAACCCTAACCCTAACCCTAACCCTAACCCTAACCCTAACCCTAACCCTAACCCTAACCCTAACCCTAACCCTAACCCTAACCCTAACCCTAACCCTAACCCTAACCCTAACCCTAACCCTAACCCTAACCCTAACCCTAACCCTAACCCTAACCCTAACCCTAACCCTAACCCTAACCCTAACCCTAACCCTAACCCTAACCCTAACCCTAACCCTAACCCTAACCCTAACCCTAACCCTAACCCTAACCCTAACCCTAACCCTAACCCTAACCCTAACCCTAACCCTAACCCTAACCCTAACCCTAACCCTAACCCTAACCCTAACCCTAACCCTAACCCTAACCCTAACCCTAACCCTAACCCTAACCCTAACCCTAACCCTAACCCTAACCCTAACCCTAACCCTAACCCTAACCCTAACCCTAACCCTAACCCTAACCCTAACCCTAACCCTAACCCTAACCCTAACCCTAACCCTAACCCTAACCCTAACCCTAACCCTAACCCTAACCCTAACCCTAACCCTAACCCTAACCCTAACCCTAACCCTAACCCTAACCCTAACCCTAACCCTAACCCTAACCCTAACCCTAACCCTAACCCTAACCCTAACCCTAACCCTAACCCTAACCCTAACCCTAACCCTAACCCTAACCCTAACCCTAACCCTAACCCTAACCCTAACCCTAACCCTAACCCTAACCCTAACCCTAACCCTAACCCTAACCCTAACCCTAACCCTAACCCTAACCCTAACCCTAACCCTAACCCTAACCCTAACCCTAACCCTAACCCTAACCCTAACCCTAACCCTAACCCTAACCCTAACCCTAACCCTAACCCTAACCCTAACCCTAACCCTAACCCTAACCCTAACCCTAACCCTAACCCTAACCCTAACCCTAACCCTAACCCTAACCCTAACCCTAACCCTAACCCTAACCCTAACCCTAACCCTAACCCTAACCCTAACCCTAACCCTAACCCTAACCCTAACCCTAACCCTAACCCTAACCCTAACCCTAACCCTAACCCTAACCCTAACCCTAACCCTAACCCTAACCCTAACCCTAACCCTAACCCTAACCCTAACCCTAACCCTAACCCTAACCCTAACCCTAACCCTAACCCTAACCCTAACCCTAACCCTAACCCTAACCCTAACCCTAACCCTAACCCTAACCCTAACCCTAACCCTAACCCTAACCCTAACCCTAACCCTAACCCTAACCCTAACCCTAACCCTAACCCTAACCCTAACCCTAACCCTAACCCTAACCCTAACCCTAACCCTAACCCTAACCCTAACCCTAACCCTAACCCTAACCCTAACCCTAACCCTAACCCTAACCCTAACCCTAACCCTAACCCTAACCCTAACCCTAACCCTAACCCTAACCCTAACCCTAACCCTAACCCTAACCCTAACCCTAACCCTAACCCTAACCCTAACCCTAACCCTAACCCTAACCCTAACCCTAACCCTAACCCTAACCCTAACCCTAACCCTAACCCTAACCCTAACCCTAACCCTAACCCTAACCCTAACCCTAACCCTAACCCTAACCCTAACCCTAACCCTAACCCTAACCCTAACCCTAACCCTAACCCTAACCCTAACCCTAACCCTAACCCTAACCCTAACCCTAACCCTAACCCTAACCCTAACCCTAACCCTAACCCTAACCCTAACCCTAACCCTAACCCTAACCCTAACCCTAACCCTAACCCTAACCCTAACCCTAACCCTAACCCTAACCCTAACCCTAACCCTAACCCTAACCCTAACCCTAACCCTAACCCTAACCCTAACCCTAACCCTAACCCTAACCCTAACCCTAACCCTAACCCTAACCCTAACCCTAACCCTAACCCTAACCCTAACCCTAACCCTAACCCTAACCCTAACCCTAACCCTAACCCTAACCCTAACCCTAACCCTAACCCTAACCCTAACCCTAACCCTAACCCTAACCCTAACCCTAACCCTAACCCTAACCCTAACCCTAACCCTAACCCTAACCCTAACCCTAACCCTAACCCTAACCCTAACCCTAACCCTAACCCTAACCCTAACCCTAACCCTAACCCTAACCCTAACCCTAACCCTAACCCTAACCCTAACCCTAACCCTAACCCTAACCCTAACCCTAACCCTAACCCTAACCCTAACCCTAACCCTAACCCTAACCCTAACCCTAACCCTAACCCTAACCCTAACCCTAACCCTAACCCTAACCCTAACCCTAACCCTAACCCTAACCCTAACCCTAACCCTAACCCTAACCCTAACCCTAACCCTAACCCTAACCCTAACCCTAACCCTAACCCTAACCCTAACCCTAACCCTAACCCTAACCCTAACCCTAACCCTAACCCTAACCCTAACCCTAACCCTAACCCTAACCCTAACCCTAACCCTAACCCTAACCCTAACCCTAACCCTAACCCTAACCCTAACCCTAACCCTAACCCTAACCCTAACCCTAACCCTAACCCTAACCCTAACCCTAACCCTAACCCTAACCCTAACCCTAACCCTAACCCTAACCCTAACCCTAACCCTAACCCTAACCCTAACCCTAACCCTAACCCTAACCCTAACCCTAACCCTAACCCTAACCCTAACCCTAACCCTAACCCTAACCCTAACCCTAACCCTAACCCTAACCCTAACCCTAACCCTAACCCTAACCCTAACCCTAACCCTAACCCTAACCCTAACCCTAACCCTAACCCTAACCCTAACCCTAACCCTAACCCTAACCCTAACCCTAACCCTAACCCTAACCCTAACCCTAACCCTAACCCTAACCCTAACCCTAACCCTAACCCTAACCCTAACCCTAACCCTAACCCTAACCCTAACCCTAACCCTAACCCTAACCCTAACCCTAACCCTAACCCTAACCCTAACCCTAACCCTAACCCTAACCCTAACCCTAACCCTAACCCTAACCCTAACCCTAACCCTAACCCTAACCCTAACCCTAACCCTAACCCTAACCCTAACCCTAACCCTAACCCTAACCCTAACCCTAACCCTAACCCTAACCCTAACCCTAACCCTAACCCTAACCCTAACCCTAACCCTAACCCTAACCCTAACCCTAACCCTAACCCTAACCCTAACCCTAACCCTAACCCTAACCCTAACCCTAACCCTAACCCTAACCCTAACCCTAACCCTAACCCTAACCCTAACCCTAACCCTAACCCTAACCCTAACCCTAACCCTAACCCTAACCCTAACCCTAACCCTAACCCTAACCCTAACCCTAACCCTAACCCTAACCCTAACCCTAACCCTAACCCTAACCCTAACCCTAACCCTAACCCTAACCCTAACCCTAACCCTAACCCTAACCCTAACCCTAACCCTAACCCTAACCCTAACCCTAACCCTAACCCTAACCCTAACCCTAACCCTAACCCTAACCCTAACCCTAACCCTAACCCTAACCCTAACCCTAACCCTAACCCTAACCCTAACCCTAACCCTAACCCTAACCCTAACCCTAACCCTAACCCTAACCCTAACCCTAACCCTAACCCTAACCCTAACCCTAACCCTAACCCTAACCCTAACCCTAACCCTAACCCTAACCCTAACCCTAACCCTAACCCTAACCCTAACCCTAACCCTAACCCTAACCCTAACCCTAACCCTAACCCTAACCCTAACCCTAACCCTAACCCTAACCCTAACCCTAACCCTAACCCTAACCCTAACCCTAACCCTAACCCTAACCCTAACCCTAACCCTAACCCTAACCCTAACCCTAACCCTAACCCTAACCCTAACCCTAACCCTAACCCTAACCCTAACCCTAACCCTAACCCTAACCCTAACCCTAACCCTAACCCTAACCCTAACCCTAACCCTAACCCTAACCCTAACCCTAACCCTAACCCTAACCCTAACCCTAACCCTAACCCTAACCCTAACCCTAACCCTAACCCTAACCCTAACCCTAACCCTAACCCTAACCCTAACCCTAACCCTAACCCTAACCCTAACCCTAACCCTAACCCTAACCCTAACCCTAACCCTAACCCTAACCCTAACCCTAACCCTAACCCTAACCCTAACCCTAACCCTAACCCTAACCCTAACCCTAACCCTAACCCTAACCCTAACCCTAACCCTAACCCTAACCCTAACCCTAACCCTAACCCTAACCCTAACCCTAACCCTAACCCTAACCCTAACCCTAACCCTAACCCTAACCCTAACCCTAACCCTAACCCTAACCCTAACCCTAACCCTAACCCTAACCCTAACCCTAACCCTAACCCTAACCCTAACCCTAACCCTAACCCTAACCCTAACCCTAACCCTAACCCTAACCCTAACCCTAACCCTAACCCTAACCCTAACCCTAACCCTAACCCTAACCCTAACCCTAACCCTAACCCTAACCCTAACCCTAACCCTAACCCTAACCCTAACCCTAACCCTAACCCTAACCCTAACCCTAACCCTAACCCTAACCCTAACCCTAACCCTAACCCTAACCCTAACCCTAACCCTAACCCTAACCCTAACCCTAACCCTAACCCTAACCCTAACCCTAACCCTAACCCTAACCCTAACCCTAACCCTAACCCTAACCCTAACCCTAACCCTAACCCTAACCCTAACCCTAACCCTAACCCTAACCCTAACCCTAACCCTAACCCTAACCCTAACCCTAACCCTAACCCTAACCCTAACCCTAACCCTAACCCTAACCCTAACCCTAACCCTAACCCTAACCCTAACCCTAACCCTAACCCTAACCCTAACCCTAACCCTAACCCTAACCCTAACCCTAACCCTAACCCTAACCCTAACCCTAACCCTAACCCTAACCCTAACCCTAACCCTAACCCTAACCCTAACCCTAACCCTAACCCTAACCCTAACCCTAACCCTAACCCTAACCCTAACCCTAACCCTAACCCTAACCCTAACCCTAACCCTAACCCTAACCCTAACCCTAACCCTAACCCTAACCCTAACCCTAACCCTAACCCTAACCCTAACCCTAACCCTAACCCTAACCCTAACCCTAACCCTAACCCTAACCCTAACCCTAACCCTAACCCTAACCCTAACCCTAACCCTAACCCTAACCCTAACCCTAACCCTAACCCTAACCCTAACCCTAACCCTAACCCTAACCCTAACCCTAACCCTAACCCTAACCCTAACCCTAACCCTAACCCTAACCCTAACCCTAACCCTAACCCTAACCCTAACCCTAACCCTAACCCTAACCCTAACCCTAACCCTAACCCTAACCCTAACCCTAACCCTAACCCTAACCCTAACCCTAACCCTAACCCTAACCCTAACCCTAACCCTAACCCTAACCCTAACCCTAACCCTAACCCTAACCCTAACCCTAACCCTAACCCTAACCCTAACCCTAACCCTAACCCTAACCCTAACCCTAACCCTAACCCTAACCCTAACCCTAACCCTAACCCTAACCCTAACCCTAACCCTAACCCTAACCCTAACCCTAACCCTAACCCTAACCCTAACCCTAACCCTAACCCTAACCCTAACCCTAACCCTAACCCTAACCCTAACCCTAACCCTAACCCTAACCCTAACCCTAACCCTAACCCTAACCCTAACCCTAACCCTAACCCTAACCCTAACCCTAACCCTAACCCTAACCCTAACCCTAACCCTAACCCTAACCCTAACCCTAACCCTAACCCTAACCCTAACCCTAACCCTAACCCTAACCCTAACCCTAACCCTAACCCTAACCCTAACCCTAACCCTAACCCTAACCCTAACCCTAACCCTAACCCTAACCCTAACCCTAACCCTAACCCTAACCCTAACCCTAACCCTAACCCTAACCCTAACCCTAACCCTAACCCTAACCCTAACCCTAACCCTAACCCTAACCCTAACCCTAACCCTAACCCTAACCCTAACCCTAACCCTAACCCTAACCCTAACCCTAACCCTAACCCTAACCCTAACCCTAACCCTAACCCTAACCCTAACCCTAACCCTAACCCTAACCCTAACCCTAACCCTAACCCTAACCCTAACCCTAACCCTAACCCTAACCCTAACCCTAACCCTAACCCTAACCCTAACCCTAACCCTAACCCTAACCCTAACCCTAACCCTAACCCTAACCCTAACCCTAACCCTAACCCTAACCCTAACCCTAACCCTAACCCTAACCCTAACCCTAACCCTAACCCTAACCCTAACCCTAACCCTAACCCTAACCCTAACCCTAACCCTAACCCTAACCCTAACCCTAACCCTAACCCTAACCCTAACCCTAACCCTAACCCTAACCCTAACCCTAACCCTAACCCTAACCCTAACCCTAACCCTAACCCTAACCCTAACCCTAACCCTAACCCTAACCCTAACCCTAACCCTAACCCTAACCCTAACCCTAACCCTAACCCTAACCCTAACCCTAACCCTAACCCTAACCCTAACCCTAACCCTAACCCTAACCCTAACCCTAACCCTAACCCTAACCCTAACCCTAACCCTAACCCTAACCCTAACCCTAACCCTAACCCTAACCCTAACCCTAACCCTAACCCTAACCCTAACCCTAACCCTAACCCTAACCCTAACCCTAACCCTAACCCTAACCCTAACCCTAACCCTAACCCTAACCCTAACCCTAACCCTAACCCTAACCCTAACCCTAACCCTAACCCTAACCCTAACCCTAACCCTAACCCTAACCCTAACCCTAACCCTAACCCTAACCCTAACCCTAACCCTAACCCTAACCCTAACCCTAACCCTAACCCTAACCCTAACCCTAACCCTAACCCTAACCCTAACCCTAACCCTAACCCTAACCCTAACCCTAACCCTAACCCTAACCCTAACCCTAACCCTAACCCTAACCCTAACCCTAACCCTAACCCTAACCCTAACCCTAACCCTAACCCTAACCCTAACCCTAACCCTAACCCTAACCCTAACCCTAACCCTAACCCTAACCCTAACCCTAACCCTAACCCTAACCCTAACCCTAACCCTAACCCTAACCCTAACCCTAACCCTAACCCTAACCCTAACCCTAACCCTAACCCTAACCCTAACCCTAACCCTAACCCTAACCCTAACCCTAACCCTAACCCTAACCCTAACCCTAACCCTAACCCTAACCCTAACCCTAACCCTAACCCTAACCCTAACCCTAACCCTAACCCTAACCCTAACCCTAACCCTAACCCTAACCCTAACCCTAACCCTAACCCTAACCCTAACCCTAACCCTAACCCTAACCCTAACCCTAACCCTAACCCTAACCCTAACCCTAACCCTAACCCTAACCCTAACCCTAACCCTAACCCTAACCCTAACCCTAACCCTAACCCTAACCCTAACCCTAACCCTAACCCTAACCCTAACCCTAACCCTAACCCTAACCCTAACCCTAACCCTAACCCTAACCCTAACCCTAACCCTAACCCTAACCCTAACCCTAACCCTAACCCTAACCCTAACCCTAACCCTAACCCTAACCCTAACCCTAACCCTAACCCTAACCCTAACCCTAACCCTAACCCTAACCCTAACCCTAACCCTAACCCTAACCCTAACCCTAACCCTAACCCTAACCCTAACCCTAACCCTAACCCTAACCCTAACCCTAACCCTAACCCTAACCCTAACCCTAACCCTAACCCTAACCCTAACCCTAACCCTAACCCTAACCCTAACCCTAACCCTAACCCTAACCCTAACCCTAACCCTAACCCTAACCCTAACCCTAACCCTAACCCTAACCCTAACCCTAACCCTAACCCTAACCCTAACCCTAACCCTAACCCTAACCCTAACCCTAACCCTAACCCTAACCCTAACCCTAACCCTAACCCTAACCCTAACCCTAACCCTAACCCTAACCCTAACCCTAACCCTAACCCTAACCCTAACCCTAACCCTAACCCTAACCCTAACCCTAACCCTAACCCTAACCCTAACCCTAACCCTAACCCTAACCCTAACCCTAACCCTAACCCTAACCCTAACCCTAACCCTAACCCTAACCCTAACCCTAACCCTAACCCTAACCCTAACCCTAACCCTAACCCTAACCCTAACCCTAACCCTAACCCTAACCCTAACCCTAACCCTAACCCTAACCCTAACCCTAACCCTAACCCTAACCCTAACCCTAACCCTAACCCTAACCCTAACCCTAACCCTAACCCTAACCCTAACCCTAACCCTAACCCTAACCCTAACCCTAACCCTAACCCTAACCCTAACCCTAACCCTAACCCTAACCCTAACCCTAACCCTAACCCTAACCCTAACCCTAACCCTAACCCTAACCCTAACCCTAACCCTAACCCTAACCCTAACCCTAACCCTAACCCTAACCCTAACCCTAACCCTAACCCTAACCCTAACCCTAACCCTAACCCTAACCCTAACCCTAACCCTAACCCTAACCCTAACCCTAACCCTAACCCTAACCCTAACCCTAACCCTAACCCTAACCCTAACCCTAACCCTAACCCTAACCCTAACCCTAACCCTAACCCTAACCCTAACCCTAACCCTAACCCTAACCCTAACCCTAACCCTAACCCTAACCCTAACCCTAACCCTAACCCTAACCCTAACCCTAACCCTAACCCTAACCCTAACCCTAACCCTAACCCTAACCCTAACCCTAACCCTAACCCTAACCCTAACCCTAACCCTAACCCTAACCCTAACCCTAACCCTAACCCTAACCCTAACCCTAACCCTAACCCTAACCCTAACCCTAACCCTAACCCTAACCCTAACCCTAACCCTAACCCTAACCCTAACCCTAACCCTAACCCTAACCCTAACCCTAACCCTAACCCTAACCCTAACCCTAACCCTAACCCTAACCCTAACCCTAACCCTAACCCTAACCCTAACCCTAACCCTAACCCTAACCCTAACCCTAACCCTAACCCTAACCCTAACCCTAACCCTAACCCTAACCCTAACCCTAACCCTAACCCTAACCCTAACCCTAACCCTAACCCTAACCCTAACCCTAACCCTAACCCTAACCCTAACCCTAACCCTAACCCTAACCCTAACCCTAACCCTAACCCTAACCCTAACCCTAACCCTAACCCTAACCCTAACCCTAACCCTAACCCTAACCCTAACCCTAACCCTAACCCTAACCCTAACCCTAACCCTAACCCTAACCCTAACCCTAACCCTAACCCTAACCCTAACCCTAACCCTAACCCTAACCCTAACCCTAACCCTAACCCTAACCCTAACCCTAACCCTAACCCTAACCCTAACCCTAACCCTAACCCTAACCCTAACCCTAACCCTAACCCTAACCCTAACCCTAACCCTAACCCTAACCCTAACCCTAACCCTAACCCTAACCCTAACCCTAACCCTAACCCTAACCCTAACCCTAACCCTAACCCTAACCCTAACCCTAACCCTAACCCTAACCCTAACCCTAACCCTAACCCTAACCCTAACCCTAACCCTAACCCTAACCCTAACCCTAACCCTAACCCTAACCCTAACCCTAACCCTAACCCTAACCCTAACCCTAACCCTAACCCTAACCCTAACCCTAACCCTAACCCTAACCCTAACCCTAACCCTAACCCTAACCCTAACCCTAACCCTAACCCTAACCCTAACCCTAACCCTAACCCTAACCCTAACCCTAACCCTAACCCTAACCCTAACCCTAACCCTAACCCTAACCCTAACCCTAACCCTAACCCTAACCCTAACCCTAACCCTAACCCTAACCCTAACCCTAACCCTAACCCTAACCCTAACCCTAACCCTAACCCTAACCCTAACCCTAACCCTAACCCTAACCCTAACCCTAACCCTAACCCTAACCCTAACCCTAACCCTAACCCTAACCCTAACCCTAACCCTAACCCTAACCCTAACCCTAACCCTAACCCTAACCCTAACCCTAACCCTAACCCTAACCCTAACCCTAACCCTAACCCTAACCCTAACCCTAACCCTAACCCTAACCCTAACCCTAACCCTAACCCTAACCCTAACCCTAACCCTAACCCTAACCCTAACCCTAACCCTAACCCTAACCCTAACCCTAACCCTAACCCTAACCCTAACCCTAACCCTAACCCTAACCCTAACCCTAACCCTAACCCTAACCCTAACCCTAACCCTAACCCTAACCCTAACCCTAACCCTAACCCTAACCCTAACCCTAACCCTAACCCTAACCCTAACCCTAACCCTAACCCTAACCCTAACCCTAACCCTAACCCTAACCCTAACCCTAACCCTAACCCTAACCCTAACCCTAACCCTAACCCTAACCCTAACCCTAACCCTAACCCTAACCCTAACCCTAACCCTAACCCTAACCCTAACCCTAACCCTAACCCTAACCCTAACCCTAACCCTAACCCTAACCCTAACCCTAACCCTAACCCTAACCCTAACCCTAACCCTAACCCTAACCCTAACCCTAACCCTAACCCTAACCCTAACCCTAACCCTAACCCTAACCCTAACCCTAACCCTAACCCTAACCCTAACCCTAACCCTAACCCTAACCCTAACCCTAACCCTAACCCTAACCCTAACCCTAACCCTAACCCTAACCCTAACCCTAACCCTAACCCTAACCCTAACCCTAACCCTAACCCTAACCCTAACCCTAACCCTAACCCTAACCCTAACCCTAACCCTAACCCTAACCCTAACCCTAACCCTAACCCTAACCCTAACCCTAACCCTAACCCTAACCCTAACCCTAACCCTAACCCTAACCCTAACCCTAACCCTAACCCTAACCCTAACCCTAACCCTAACCCTAACCCTAACCCTAACCCTAACCCTAACCCTAACCCTAACCCTAACCCTAACCCTAACCCTAACCCTAACCCTAACCCTAACCCTAACCCTAACCCTAACCCTAACCCTAACCCTAACCCTAACCCTAACCCTAACCCTAACCCTAACCCTAACCCTAACCCTAACCCTAACCCTAACCCTAACCCTAACCCTAACCCTAACCCTAACCCTAACCCTAACCCTAACCCTAACCCTAACCCTAACCCTAACCCTAACCCTAACCCTAACCCTAACCCTAACCCTAACCCTAACCCTAACCCTAACCCTAACCCTAACCCTAACCCTAACCCTAACCCTAACCCTAACCCTAACCCTAACCCTAACCCTAACCCTAACCCTAACCCTAACCCTAACCCTAACCCTAACCCTAACCCTAACCCTAACCCTAACCCTAACCCTAACCCTAACCCTAACCCTAACCCTAACCCTAACCCTAACCCTAACCCTAACCCTAACCCTAACCCTAACCCTAACCCTAACCCTAACCCTAACCCTAACCCTAACCCTAACCCTAACCCTAACCCTAACCCTAACCCTAACCCTAACCCTAACCCTAACCCTAACCCTAACCCTAACCCTAACCCTAACCCTAACCCTAACCCTAACCCTAACCCTAACCCTAACCCTAACCCTAACCCTAACCCTAACCCTAACCCTAACCCTAACCCTAACCCTAACCCTAACCCTAACCCTAACCCTAACCCTAACCCTAACCCTAACCCTAACCCTAACCCTAACCCTAACCCTAACCCTAACCCTAACCCTAACCCTAACCCTAACCCTAACCCTAACCCTAACCCTAACCCTAACCCTAACCCTAACCCTAACCCTAACCCTAACCCTAACCCTAACCCTAACCCTAACCCTAACCCTAACCCTAACCCTAACCCTAACCCTAACCCTAACCCTAACCCTAACCCTAACCCTAACCCTAACCCTAACCCTAACCCTAACCCTAACCCTAACCCTAACCCTAACCCTAACCCTAACCCTAACCCTAACCCTAACCCTAACCCTAACCCTAACCCTAACCCTAACCCTAACCCTAACCCTAACCCTAACCCTAACCCTAACCCTAACCCTAACCCTAACCCTAACCCTAACCCTAACCCTAACCCTAACCCTAACCCTAACCCTAACCCTAACCCTAACCCTAACCCTAACCCTAACCCTAACCCTAACCCTAACCCTAACCCTAACCCTAACCCTAACCCTAACCCTAACCCTAACCCTAACCCTAACCCTAACCCTAACCCTAACCCTAACCCTAACCCTAACCCTAACCCTAACCCTAACCCTAACCCTAACCCTAACCCTAACCCTAACCCTAACCCTAACCCTAACCCTAACCCTAACCCTAACCCTAACCCTAACCCTAACCCTAACCCTAACCCTAACCCTAACCCTAACCCTAACCCTAACCCTAACCCTAACCCTAACCCTAACCCTAACCCTAACCCTAACCCTAACCCTAACCCTAACCCTAACCCTAACCCTAACCCTAACCCTAACCCTAACCCTAACCCTAACCCTAACCCTAACCCTAACCCTAACCCTAACCCTAACCCTAACCCTAACCCTAACCCTAACCCTAACCCTAACCCTAACCCTAACCCTAACCCTAACCCTAACCCTAACCCTAACCCTAACCCTAACCCTAACCCTAACCCTAACCCTAACCCTAACCCTAACCCTAACCCTAACCCTAACCCTAACCCTAACCCTAACCCTAACCCTAACCCTAACCCTAACCCTAACCCTAACCCTAACCCTAACCCTAACCCTAACCCTAACCCTAACCCTAACCCTAACCCTAACCCTAACCCTAACCCTAACCCTAACCCTAACCCTAACCCTAACCCTAACCCTAACCCTAACCCTAACCCTAACCCTAACCCTAACCCTAACCCTAACCCTAACCCTAACCCTAACCCTAACCCTAACCCTAACCCTAACCCTAACCCTAACCCTAACCCTAACCCTAACCCTAACCCTAACCCTAACCCTAACCCTAACCCTAACCCTAACCCTAACCCTAACCCTAACCCTAACCCTAACCCTAACCCTAACCCTAACCCTAACCCTAACCCTAACCCTAACCCTAACCCTAACCCTAACCCTAACCCTAACCCTAACCCTAACCCTAACCCTAACCCTAACCCTAACCCTAACCCTAACCCTAACCCTAACCCTAACCCTAACCCTAACCCTAACCCTAACCCTAACCCTAACCCTAACCCTAACCCTAACCCTAACCCTAACCCTAACCCTAACCCTAACCCTAACCCTAACCCTAACCCTAACCCTAACCCTAACCCTAACCCTAACCCTAACCCTAACCCTAACCCTAACCCTAACCCTAACCCTAACCCTAACCCTAACCCTAACCCTAACCCTAACCCTAACCCTAACCCTAACCCTAACCCTAACCCTAACCCTAACCCTAACCCTAACCCTAACCCTAACCCTAACCCTAACCCTAACCCTAACCCTAACCCTAACCCTAACCCTAACCCTAACCCTAACCCTAACCCTAACCCTAACCCTAACCCTAACCCTAACCCTAACCCTAACCCTAACCCTAACCCTAACCCTAACCCTAACCCTAACCCTAACCCTAACCCTAACCCTAACCCTAACCCTAACCCTAACCCTAACCCTAACCCTAACCCTAACCCTAACCCTAACCCTAACCCTAACCCTAACCCTAACCCTAACCCTAACCCTAACCCTAACCCTAACCCTAACCCTAACCCTAACCCTAACCCTAACCCTAACCCTAACCCTAACCCTAACCCTAACCCTAACCCTAACCCTAACCCTAACCCTAACCCTAACCCTAACCCTAACCCTAACCCTAACCCTAACCCTAACCCTAACCCTAACCCTAACCCTAACCCTAACCCTAACCCTAACCCTAACCCTAACCCTAACCCTAACCCTAACCCTAACCCTAACCCTAACCCTAACCCTAACCCTAACCCTAACCCTAACCCTAACCCTAACCCTAACCCTAACCCTAACCCTAACCCTAACCCTAACCCTAACCCTAACCCTAACCCTAACCCTAACCCTAACCCTAACCCTAACCCTAACCCTAACCCTAACCCTAACCCTAACCCTAACCCTAACCCTAACCCTAACCCTAACCCTAACCCTAACCCTAACCCTAACCCTAACCCTAACCCTAACCCTAACCCTAACCCTAACCCTAACCCTAACCCTAACCCTAACCCTAACCCTAACCCTAACCCTAACCCTAACCCTAACCCTAACCCTAACCCTAACCCTAACCCTAACCCTAACCCTAACCCTAACCCTAACCCTAACCCTAACCCTAACCCTAACCCTAACCCTAACCCTAACCCTAACCCTAACCCTAACCCTAACCCTAACCCTAACCCTAACCCTAACCCTAACCCTAACCCTAACCCTAACCCTAACCCTAACCCTAACCCTAACCCTAACCCTAACCCTAACCCTAACCCTAACCCTAACCCTAACCCTAACCCTAACCCTAACCCTAACCCTAACCCTAACCCTAACCCTAACCCTAACCCTAACCCTAACCCTAACCCTAACCCTAACCCTAACCCTAACCCTAACCCTAACCCTAACCCTAACCCTAACCCTAACCCTAACCCTAACCCTAACCCTAACCCTAACCCTAACCCTAACCCTAACCCTAACCCTAACCCTAACCCTAACCCTAACCCTAACCCTAACCCTAACCCTAACCCTAACCCTAACCCTAACCCTAACCCTAACCCTAACCCTAACCCTAACCCTAACCCTAACCCTAACCCTAACCCTAACCCTAACCCTAACCCTAACCCTAACCCTAACCCTAACCCTAACCCTAACCCTAACCCTAACCCTAACCCTAACCCTAACCCTAACCCTAACCCTAACCCTAACCCTAACCCTAACCCTAACCCTAACCCTAACCCTAACCCTAACCCTAACCCTAACCCTAACCCTAACCCTAACCCTAACCCTAACCCTAACCCTAACCCTAACCCTAACCCTAACCCTAACCCTAACCCTAACCCTAACCCTAACCCTAACCCTAACCCTAACCCTAACCCTAACCCTAACCCTAACCCTAACCCTAACCCTAACCCTAACCCTAACCCTAACCCTAACCCTAACCCTAACCCTAACCCTAACCCTAACCCTAACCCTAACCCTAACCCTAACCCTAACCCTAACCCTAACCCTAACCCTAACCCTAACCCTAACCCTAACCCTAACCCTAACCCTAACCCTAACCCTAACCCTAACCCTAACCCTAACCCTAACCCTAACCCTAACCCTAACCCTAACCCTAACCCTAACCCTAACCCTAACCCTAACCCTAACCCTAACCCTAACCCTAACCCTAACCCTAACCCTAACCCTAACCCTAACCCTAACCCTAACCCTAACCCTAACCCTAACCCTAACCCTAACCCTAACCCTAACCCTAACCCTAACCCTAACCCTAACCCTAACCCTAACCCTAACCCTAACCCTAACCCTAACCCTAACCCTAACCCTAACCCTAACCCTAACCCTAACCCTAACCCTAACCCTAACCCTAACCCTAACCCTAACCCTAACCCTAACCCTAACCCTAACCCTAACCCTAACCCTAACCCTAACCCTAACCCTAACCCTAACCCTAACCCTAACCCTAACCCTAACCCTAACCCTAACCCTAACCCTAACCCTAACCCTAACCCTAACCCTAACCCTAACCCTAACCCTAACCCTAACCCTAACCCTAACCCTAACCCTAACCCTAACCCTAACCCTAACCCTAACCCTAACCCTAACCCTAACCCTAACCCTAACCCTAACCCTAACCCTAACCCTAACCCTAACCCTAACCCTAACCCTAACCCTAACCCTAACCCTAACCCTAACCCTAACCCTAACCCTAACCCTAACCCTAACCCTAACCCTAACCCTAACCCTAACCCTAACCCTAACCCTAACCCTAACCCTAACCCTAACCCTAACCCTAACCCTAACCCTAACCCTAACCCTAACCCTAACCCTAACCCTAACCCTAACCCTAACCCTAACCCTAACCCTAACCCTAACCCTAACCCTAACCCTAACCCTAACCCTAACCCTAACCCTAACCCTAACCCTAACCCTAACCCTAACCCTAACCCTAACCCTAACCCTAACCCTAACCCTAACCCTAACCCTAACCCTAACCCTAACCCTAACCCTAACCCTAACCCTAACCCTAACCCTAACCCTAACCCTAACCCTAACCCTAACCCTAACCCTAACCCTAACCCTAACCCTAACCCTAACCCTAACCCTAACCCTAACCCTAACCCTAACCCTAACCCTAACCCTAACCCTAACCCTAACCCTAACCCTAACCCTAACCCTAACCCTAACCCTAACCCTAACCCTAACCCTAACCCTAACCCTAACCCTAACCCTAACCCTAACCCTAACCCTAACCCTAACCCTAACCCTAACCCTAACCCTAACCCTAACCCTAACCCTAACCCTAACCCTAACCCTAACCCTAACCCTAACCCTAACCCTAACCCTAACCCTAACCCTAACCCTAACCCTAACCCTAACCCTAACCCTAACCCTAACCCTAACCCTAACCCTAACCCTAACCCTAACCCTAACCCTAACCCTAACCCTAACCCTAACCCTAACCCTAACCCTAACCCTAACCCTAACCCTAACCCTAACCCTAACCCTAACCCTAACCCTAACCCTAACCCTAACCCTAACCCTAACCCTAACCCTAACCCTAACCCTAACCCTAACCCTAACCCTAACCCTAACCCTAACCCTAACCCTAACCCTAACCCTAACCCTAACCCTAACCCTAACCCTAACCCTAACCCTAACCCTAACCCTAACCCTAACCCTAACCCTAACCCTAACCCTAACCCTAACCCTAACCCTAACCCTAACCCTAACCCTAACCCTAACCCTAACCCTAACCCTAACCCTAACCCTAACCCTAACCCTAACCCTAACCCTAACCCTAACCCTAACCCTAACCCTAACCCTAACCCTAACCCTAACCCTAACCCTAACCCTAACCCTAACCCTAACCCTAACCCTAACCCTAACCCTAACCCTAACCCTAACCCTAACCCTAACCCTAACCCTAACCCTAACCCTAACCCTAACCCTAACCCTAACCCTAACCCTAACCCTAACCCTAACCCTAACCCTAACCCTAACCCTAACCCTAACCCTAACCCTAACCCTAACCCTAACCCTAACCCTAACCCTAACCCTAACCCTAACCCTAACCCTAACCCTAACCCTAACCCTAACCCTAACCCTAACCCTAACCCTAACCCTAACCCTAACCCTAACCCTAACCCTAACCCTAACCCTAACCCTAACCCTAACCCTAACCCTAACCCTAACCCTAACCCTAACCCTAACCCTAACCCTAACCCTAACCCTAACCCTAACCCTAACCCTAACCCTAACCCTAACCCTAACCCTAACCCTAACCCTAACCCTAACCCTAACCCTAACCCTAACCCTAACCCTAACCCTAACCCTAACCCTAACCCTAACCCTAACCCTAACCCTAACCCTAACCCTAACCCTAACCCTAACCCTAACCCTAACCCTAACCCTAACCCTAACCCTAACCCTAACCCTAACCCTAACCCTAACCCTAACCCTAACCCTAACCCTAACCCTAACCCTAACCCTAACCCTAACCCTAACCCTAACCCTAACCCTAACCCTAACCCTAACCCTAACCCTAACCCTAACCCTAACCCTAACCCTAACCCTAACCCTAACCCTAACCCTAACCCTAACCCTAACCCTAACCCTAACCCTAACCCTAACCCTAACCCTAACCCTAACCCTAACCCTAACCCTAACCCTAACCCTAACCCTAACCCTAACCCTAACCCTAACCCTAACCCTAACCCTAACCCTAACCCTAACCCTAACCCTAACCCTAACCCTAACCCTAACCCTAACCCTAACCCTAACCCTAACCCTAACCCTAACCCTAACCCTAACCCTAACCCTAACCCTAACCCTAACCCTAACCCTAACCCTAACCCTAACCCTAACCCTAACCCTAACCCTAACCCTAACCCTAACCCTAACCCTAACCCTAACCCTAACCCTAACCCTAACCCTAACCCTAACCCTAACCCTAACCCTAACCCTAACCCTAACCCTAACCCTAACCCTAACCCTAACCCTAACCCTAACCCTAACCCTAACCCTAACCCTAACCCTAACCCTAACCCTAACCCTAACCCTAACCCTAACCCTAACCCTAACCCTAACCCTAACCCTAACCCTAACCCTAACCCTAACCCTAACCCTAACCCTAACCCTAACCCTAACCCTAACCCTAACCCTAACCCTAACCCTAACCCTAACCCTAACCCTAACCCTAACCCTAACCCTAACCCTAACCCTAACCCTAACCCTAACCCTAACCCTAACCCTAACCCTAACCCTAACCCTAACCCTAACCCTAACCCTAACCCTAACCCTAACCCTAACCCTAACCCTAACCCTAACCCTAACCCTAACCCTAACCCTAACCCTAACCCTAACCCTAACCCTAACCCTAACCCTAACCCTAACCCTAACCCTAACCCTAACCCTAACCCTAACCCTAACCCTAACCCTAACCCTAACCCTAACCCTAACCCTAACCCTAACCCTAACCCTAACCCTAACCCTAACCCTAACCCTAACCCTAACCCTAACCCTAACCCTAACCCTAACCCTAACCCTAACCCTAACCCTAACCCTAACCCTAACCCTAACCCTAACCCTAACCCTAACCCTAACCCTAACCCTAACCCTAACCCTAACCCTAACCCTAACCCTAACCCTAACCCTAACCCTAACCCTAACCCTAACCCTAACCCTAACCCTAACCCTAACCCTAACCCTAACCCTAACCCTAACCCTAACCCTAACCCTAACCCTAACCCTAACCCTAACCCTAACCCTAACCCTAACCCTAACCCTAACCCTAACCCTAACCCTAACCCTAACCCTAACCCTAACCCTAACCCTAACCCTAACCCTAACCCTAACCCTAACCCTAACCCTAACCCTAACCCTAACCCTAACCCTAACCCTAACCCTAACCCTAACCCTAACCCTAACCCTAACCCTAACCCTAACCCTAACCCTAACCCTAACCCTAACCCTAACCCTAACCCTAACCCTAACCCTAACCCTAACCCTAACCCTAACCCTAACCCTAACCCTAACCCTAACCCTAACCCTAACCCTAACCCTAACCCTAACCCTAACCCTAACCCTAACCCTAACCCTAACCCTAACCCTAACCCTAACCCTAACCCTAACCCTAACCCTAACCCTAACCCTAACCCTAACCCTAACCCTAACCCTAACCCTAACCCTAACCCTAACCCTAACCCTAACCCTAACCCTAACCCTAACCCTAACCCTAACCCTAACCCTAACCCTAACCCTAACCCTAACCCTAACCCTAACCCTAACCCTAACCCTAACCCTAACCCTAACCCTAACCCTAACCCTAACCCTAACCCTAACCCTAACCCTAACCCTAACCCTAACCCTAACCCTAACCCTAACCCTAACCCTAACCCTAACCCTAACCCTAACCCTAACCCTAACCCTAACCCTAACCCTAACCCTAACCCTAACCCTAACCCTAACCCTAACCCTAACCCTAACCCTAACCCTAACCCTAACCCTAACCCTAACCCTAACCCTAACCCTAACCCTAACCCTAACCCTAACCCTAACCCTAACCCTAACCCTAACCCTAACCCTAACCCTAACCCTAACCCTAACCCTAACCCTAACCCTAACCCTAACCCTAACCCTAACCCTAACCCTAACCCTAACCCTAACCCTAACCCTAACCCTAACCCTAACCCTAACCCTAACCCTAACCCTAACCCTAACCCTAACCCTAACCCTAACCCTAACCCTAACCCTAACCCTAACCCTAACCCTAACCCTAACCCTAACCCTAACCCTAACCCTAACCCTAACCCTAACCCTAACCCTAACCCTAACCCTAACCCTAACCCTAACCCTAACCCTAACCCTAACCCTAACCCTAACCCTAACCCTAACCCTAACCCTAACCCTAACCCTAACCCTAACCCTAACCCTAACCCTAACCCTAACCCTAACCCTAACCCTAACCCTAACCCTAACCCTAACCCTAACCCTAACCCTAACCCTAACCCTAACCCTAACCCTAACCCTAACCCTAACCCTAACCCTAACCCTAACCCTAACCCTAACCCTAACCCTAACCCTAACCCTAACCCTAACCCTAACCCTAACCCTAACCCTAACCCTAACCCTAACCCTAACCCTAACCCTAACCCTAACCCTAACCCTAACCCTAACCCTAACCCTAACCCTAACCCTAACCCTAACCCTAACCCTAACCCTAACCCTAACCCTAACCCTAACCCTAACCCTAACCCTAACCCTAACCCTAACCCTAACCCTAACCCTAACCCTAACCCTAACCCTAACCCTAACCCTAACCCTAACCCTAACCCTAACCCTAACCCTAACCCTAACCCTAACCCTAACCCTAACCCTAACCCTAACCCTAACCCTAACCCTAACCCTAACCCTAACCCTAACCCTAACCCTAACCCTAACCCTAACCCTAACCCTAACCCTAACCCTAACCCTAACCCTAACCCTAACCCTAACCCTAACCCTAACCCTAACCCTAACCCTAACCCTAACCCTAACCCTAACCCTAACCCTAACCCTAACCCTAACCCTAACCCTAACCCTAACCCTAACCCTAACCCTAACCCTAACCCTAACCCTAACCCTAACCCTAACCCTAACCCTAACCCTAACCCTAACCCTAACCCTAACCCTAACCCTAACCCTAACCCTAACCCTAACCCTAACCCTAACCCTAACCCTAACCCTAACCCTAACCCTAACCCTAACCCTAACCCTAACCCTAACCCTAACCCTAACCCTAACCCTAACCCTAACCCTAACCCTAACCCTAACCCTAACCCTAACCCTAACCCTAACCCTAACCCTAACCCTAACCCTAACCCTAACCCTAACCCTAACCCTAACCCTAACCCTAACCCTAACCCTAACCCTAACCCTAACCCTAACCCTAACCCTAACCCTAACCCTAACCCTAACCCTAACCCTAACCCTAACCCTAACCCTAACCCTAACCCTAACCCTAACCCTAACCCTAACCCTAACCCTAACCCTAACCCTAACCCTAACCCTAACCCTAACCCTAACCCTAACCCTAACCCTAACCCTAACCCTAACCCTAACCCTAACCCTAACCCTAACCCTAACCCTAACCCTAACCCTAACCCTAACCCTAACCCTAACCCTAACCCTAACCCTAACCCTAACCCTAACCCTAACCCTAACCCTAACCCTAACCCTAACCCTAACCCTAACCCTAACCCTAACCCTAACCCTAACCCTAACCCTAACCCTAACCCTAACCCTAACCCTAACCCTAACCCTAACCCTAACCCTAACCCTAACCCTAACCCTAACCCTAACCCTAACCCTAACCCTAACCCTAACCCTAACCCTAACCCTAACCCTAACCCTAACCCTAACCCTAACCCTAACCCTAACCCTAACCCTAACCCTAACCCTAACCCTAACCCTAACCCTAACCCTAACCCTAACCCTAACCCTAACCCTAACCCTAACCCTAACCCTAACCCTAACCCTAACCCTAACCCTAACCCTAACCCTAACCCTAACCCTAACCCTAACCCTAACCCTAACCCTAACCCTAACCCTAACCCTAACCCTAACCCTAACCCTAACCCTAACCCTAACCCTAACCCTAACCCTAACCCTAACCCTAACCCTAACCCTAACCCTAACCCTAACCCTAACCCTAACCCTAACCCTAACCCTAACCCTAACCCTAACCCTAACCCTAACCCTAACCCTAACCCTAACCCTAACCCTAACCCTAACCCTAACCCTAACCCTAACCCTAACCCTAACCCTAACCCTAACCCTAACCCTAACCCTAACCCTAACCCTAACCCTAACCCTAACCCTAACCCTAACCCTAACCCTAACCCTAACCCTAACCCTAACCCTAACCCTAACCCTAACCCTAACCCTAACCCTAACCCTAACCCTAACCCTAACCCTAACCCTAACCCTAACCCTAACCCTAACCCTAACCCTAACCCTAACCCTAACCCTAACCCTAACCCTAACCCTAACCCTAACCCTAACCCTAACCCTAACCCTAACCCTAACCCTAACCCTAACCCTAACCCTAACCCTAACCCTAACCCTAACCCTAACCCTAACCCTAACCCTAACCCTAACCCTAACCCTAACCCTAACCCTAACCCTAACCCTAACCCTAACCCTAACCCTAACCCTAACCCTAACCCTAACCCTAACCCTAACCCTAACCCTAACCCTAACCCTAACCCTAACCCTAACCCTAACCCTAACCCTAACCCTAACCCTAACCCTAACCCTAACCCTAACCCTAACCCTAACCCTAACCCTAACCCTAACCCTAACCCTAACCCTAACCCTAACCCTAACCCTAACCCTAACCCTAACCCTAACCCTAACCCTAACCCTAACCCTAACCCTAACCCTAACCCTAACCCTAACCCTAACCCTAACCCTAACCCTAACCCTAACCCTAACCCTAACCCTAACCCTAACCCTAACCCTAACCCTAACCCTAACCCTAACCCTAACCCTAACCCTAACCCTAACCCTAACCCTAACCCTAACCCTAACCCTAACCCTAACCCTAACCCTAACCCTAACCCTAACCCTAACCCTAACCCTAACCCTAACCCTAACCCTAACCCTAACCCTAACCCTAACCCTAACCCTAACCCTAACCCTAACCCTAACCCTAACCCTAACCCTAACCCTAACCCTAACCCTAACCCTAACCCTAACCCTAACCCTAACCCTAACCCTAACCCTAACCCTAACCCTAACCCTAACCCTAACCCTAACCCTAACCCTAACCCTAACCCTAACCCTAACCCTAACCCTAACCCTAACCCTAACCCTAACCCTAACCCTAACCCTAACCCTAACCCTAACCCTAACCCTAACCCTAACCCTAACCCTAACCCTAACCCTAACCCTAACCCTAACCCTAACCCTAACCCTAACCCTAACCCTAACCCTAACCCTAACCCTAACCCTAACCCTAACCCTAACCCTAACCCTAACCCTAACCCTAACCCTAACCCTAACCCTAACCCTAACCCTAACCCTAACCCTAACCCTAACCCTAACCCTAACCCTAACCCTAACCCTAACCCTAACCCTAACCCTAACCCTAACCCTAACCCTAACCCTAACCCTAACCCTAACCCTAACCCTAACCCTAACCCTAACCCTAACCCTAACCCTAACCCTAACCCTAACCCTAACCCTAACCCTAACCCTAACCCTAACCCTAACCCTAACCCTAACCCTAACCCTAACCCTAACCCTAACCCTAACCCTAACCCTAACCCTAACCCTAACCCTAACCCTAACCCTAACCCTAACCCTAACCCTAACCCTAACCCTAACCCTAACCCTAACCCTAACCCTAACCCTAACCCTAACCCTAACCCTAACCCTAACCCTAACCCTAACCCTAACCCTAACCCTAACCCTAACCCTAACCCTAACCCTAACCCTAACCCTAACCCTAACCCTAACCCTAACCCTAACCCTAACCCTAACCCTAACCCTAACCCTAACCCTAACCCTAACCCTAACCCTAACCCTAACCCTAACCCTAACCCTAACCCTAACCCTAACCCTAACCCTAACCCTAACCCTAACCCTAACCCTAACCCTAACCCTAACCCTAACCCTAACCCTAACCCTAACCCTAACCCTAACCCTAACCCTAACCCTAACCCTAACCCTAACCCTAACCCTAACCCTAACCCTAACCCTAACCCTAACCCTAACCCTAACCCTAACCCTAACCCTAACCCTAACCCTAACCCTAACCCTAACCCTAACCCTAACCCTAACCCTAACCCTAACCCTAACCCTAACCCTAACCCTAACCCTAACCCTAACCCTAACCCTAACCCTAACCCTAACCCTAACCCTAACCCTAACCCTAACCCTAACCCTAACCCTAACCCTAACCCTAACCCTAACCCTAACCCTAACCCTAACCCTAACCCTAACCCTAACCCTAACCCTAACCCTAACCCTAACCCTAACCCTAACCCTAACCCTAACCCTAACCCTAACCCTAACCCTAACCCTAACCCTAACCCTAACCCTAACCCTAACCCTAACCCTAACCCTAACCCTAACCCTAACCCTAACCCTAACCCTAACCCTAACCCTAACCCTAACCCTAACCCTAACCCTAACCCTAACCCTAACCCTAACCCTAACCCTAACCCTAACCCTAACCCTAACCCTAACCCTAACCCTAACCCTAACCCTAACCCTAACCCTAACCCTAACCCTAACCCTAACCCTAACCCTAACCCTAACCCTAACCCTAACCCTAACCCTAACCCTAACCCTAACCCTAACCCTAACCCTAACCCTAACCCTAACCCTAACCCTAACCCTAACCCTAACCCTAACCCTAACCCTAACCCTAACCCTAACCCTAACCCTAACCCTAACCCTAACCCTAACCCTAACCCTAACCCTAACCCTAACCCTAACCCTAACCCTAACCCTAACCCTAACCCTAACCCTAACCCTAACCCTAACCCTAACCCTAACCCTAACCCTAACCCTAACCCTAACCCTAACCCTAACCCTAACCCTAACCCTAACCCTAACCCTAACCCTAACCCTAACCCTAACCCTAACCCTAACCCTAACCCTAACCCTAACCCTAACCCTAACCCTAACCCTAACCCTAACCCTAACCCTAACCCTAACCCTAACCCTAACCCTAACCCTAACCCTAACCCTAACCCTAACCCTAACCCTAACCCTAACCCTAACCCTAACCCTAACCCTAACCCTAACCCTAACCCTAACCCTAACCCTAACCCTAACCCTAACCCTAACCCTAACCCTAACCCTAACCCTAACCCTAACCCTAACCCTAACCCTAACCCTAACCCTAACCCTAACCCTAACCCTAACCCTAACCCTAACCCTAACCCTAACCCTAACCCTAACCCTAACCCTAACCCTAACCCTAACCCTAACCCTAACCCTAACCCTAACCCTAACCCTAACCCTAACCCTAACCCTAACCCTAACCCTAACCCTAACCCTAACCCTAACCCTAACCCTAACCCTAACCCTAACCCTAACCCTAACCCTAACCCTAACCCTAACCCTAACCCTAACCCTAACCCTAACCCTAACCCTAACCCTAACCCTAACCCTAACCCTAACCCTAACCCTAACCCTAACCCTAACCCTAACCCTAACCCTAACCCTAACCCTAACCCTAACCCTAACCCTAACCCTAACCCTAACCCTAACCCTAACCCTAACCCTAACCCTAACCCTAACCCTAACCCTAACCCTAACCCTAACCCTAACCCTAACCCTAACCCTAACCCTAACCCTAACCCTAACCCTAACCCTAACCCTAACCCTAACCCTAACCCTAACCCTAACCCTAACCCTAACCCTAACCCTAACCCTAACCCTAACCCTAACCCTAACCCTAACCCTAACCCTAACCCTAACCCTAACCCTAACCCTAACCCTAACCCTAACCCTAACCCTAACCCTAACCCTAACCCTAACCCTAACCCTAACCCTAACCCTAACCCTAACCCTAACCCTAACCCTAACCCTAACCCTAACCCTAACCCTAACCCTAACCCTAACCCTAACCCTAACCCTAACCCTAACCCTAACCCTAACCCTAACCCTAACCCTAACCCTAACCCTAACCCTAACCCTAACCCTAACCCTAACCCTAACCCTAACCCTAACCCTAACCCTAACCCTAACCCTAACCCTAACCCTAACCCTAACCCTAACCCTAACCCTAACCCTAACCCTAACCCTAACCCTAACCCTAACCCTAACCCTAACCCTAACCCTAACCCTAACCCTAACCCTAACCCTAACCCTAACCCTAACCCTAACCCTAACCCTAACCCTAACCCTAACCCTAACCCTAACCCTAACCCTAACCCTAACCCTAACCCTAACCCTAACCCTAACCCTAACCCTAACCCTAACCCTAACCCTAACCCTAACCCTAACCCTAACCCTAACCCTAACCCTAACCCTAACCCTAACCCTAACCCTAACCCTAACCCTAACCCTAACCCTAACCCTAACCCTAACCCTAACCCTAACCCTAACCCTAACCCTAACCCTAACCCTAACCCTAACCCTAACCCTAACCCTAACCCTAACCCTAACCCTAACCCTAACCCTAACCCTAACCCTAACCCTAACCCTAACCCTAACCCTAACCCTAACCCTAACCCTAACCCTAACCCTAACCCTAACCCTAACCCTAACCCTAACCCTAACCCTAACCCTAACCCTAACCCTAACCCTAACCCTAACCCTAACCCTAACCCTAACCCTAACCCTAACCCTAACCCTAACCCTAACCCTAACCCTAACCCTAACCCTAACCCTAACCCTAACCCTAACCCTAACCCTAACCCTAACCCTAACCCTAACCCTAACCCTAACCCTAACCCTAACCCTAACCCTAACCCTAACCCTAACCCTAACCCTAACCCTAACCCTAACCCTAACCCTAACCCTAACCCTAACCCTAACCCTAACCCTAACCCTAACCCTAACCCTAACCCTAACCCTAACCCTAACCCTAACCCTAACCCTAACCCTAACCCTAACCCTAACCCTAACCCTAACCCTAACCCTAACCCTAACCCTAACCCTAACCCTAACCCTAACCCTAACCCTAACCCTAACCCTAACCCTAACCCTAACCCTAACCCTAACCCTAACCCTAACCCTAACCCTAACCCTAACCCTAACCCTAACCCTAACCCTAACCCTAACCCTAACCCTAACCCTAACCCTAACCCTAACCCTAACCCTAACCCTAACCCTAACCCTAACCCTAACCCTAACCCTAACCCTAACCCTAACCCTAACCCTAACCCTAACCCTAACCCTAACCCTAACCCTAACCCTAACCCTAACCCTAACCCTAACCCTAACCCTAACCCTAACCCTAACCCTAACCCTAACCCTAACCCTAACCCTAACCCTAACCCTAACCCTAACCCTAACCCTAACCCTAACCCTAACCCTAACCCTAACCCTAACCCTAACCCTAACCCTAACCCTAACCCTAACCCTAACCCTAACCCTAACCCTAACCCTAACCCTAACCCTAACCCTAACCCTAACCCTAACCCTAACCCTAACCCTAACCCTAACCCTAACCCTAACCCTAACCCTAACCCTAACCCTAACCCTAACCCTAACCCTAACCCTAACCCTAACCCTAACCCTAACCCTAACCCTAACCCTAACCCTAACCCTAACCCTAACCCTAACCCTAACCCTAACCCTAACCCTAACCCTAACCCTAACCCTAACCCTAACCCTAACCCTAACCCTAACCCTAACCCTAACCCTAACCCTAACCCTAACCCTAACCCTAACCCTAACCCTAACCCTAACCCTAACCCTAACCCTAACCCTAACCCTAACCCTAACCCTAACCCTAACCCTAACCCTAACCCTAACCCTAACCCTAACCCTAACCCTAACCCTAACCCTAACCCTAACCCTAACCCTAACCCTAACCCTAACCCTAACCCTAACCCTAACCCTAACCCTAACCCTAACCCTAACCCTAACCCTAACCCTAACCCTAACCCTAACCCTAACCCTAACCCTAACCCTAACCCTAACCCTAACCCTAACCCTAACCCTAACCCTAACCCTAACCCTAACCCTAACCCTAACCCTAACCCTAACCCTAACCCTAACCCTAACCCTAACCCTAACCCTAACCCTAACCCTAACCCTAACCCTAACCCTAACCCTAACCCTAACCCTAACCCTAACCCTAACCCTAACCCTAACCCTAACCCTAACCCTAACCCTAACCCTAACCCTAACCCTAACCCTAACCCTAACCCTAACCCTAACCCTAACCCTAACCCTAACCCTAACCCTAACCCTAACCCTAACCCTAACCCTAACCCTAACCCTAACCCTAACCCTAACCCTAACCCTAACCCTAACCCTAACCCTAACCCTAACCCTAACCCTAACCCTAACCCTAACCCTAACCCTAACCCTAACCCTAACCCTAACCCTAACCCTAACCCTAACCCTAACCCTAACCCTAACCCTAACCCTAACCCTAACCCTAACCCTAACCCTAACCCTAACCCTAACCCTAACCCTAACCCTAACCCTAACCCTAACCCTAACCCTAACCCTAACCCTAACCCTAACCCTAACCCTAACCCTAACCCTAACCCTAACCCTAACCCTAACCCTAACCCTAACCCTAACCCTAACCCTAACCCTAACCCTAACCCTAACCCTAACCCTAACCCTAACCCTAACCCTAACCCTAACCCTAACCCTAACCCTAACCCTAACCCTAACCCTAACCCTAACCCTAACCCTAACCCTAACCCTAACCCTAACCCTAACCCTAACCCTAACCCTAACCCTAACCCTAACCCTAACCCTAACCCTAACCCTAACCCTAACCCTAACCCTAACCCTAACCCTAACCCTAACCCTAACCCTAACCCTAACCCTAACCCTAACCCTAACCCTAACCCTAACCCTAACCCTAACCCTAACCCTAACCCTAACCCTAACCCTAACCCTAACCCTAACCCTAACCCTAACCCTAACCCTAACCCTAACCCTAACCCTAACCCTAACCCTAACCCTAACCCTAACCCTAACCCTAACCCTAACCCTAACCCTAACCCTAACCCTAACCCTAACCCTAACCCTAACCCTAACCCTAACCCTAACCCTAACCCTAACCCTAACCCTAACCCTAACCCTAACCCTAACCCTAACCCTAACCCTAACCCTAACCCTAACCCTAACCCTAACCCTAACCCTAACCCTAACCCTAACCCTAACCCTAACCCTAACCCTAACCCTAACCCTAACCCTAACCCTAACCCTAACCCTAACCCTAACCCTAACCCTAACCCTAACCCTAACCCTAACCCTAACCCTAACCCTAACCCTAACCCTAACCCTAACCCTAACCCTAACCCTAACCCTAACCCTAACCCTAACCCTAACCCTAACCCTAACCCTAACCCTAACCCTAACCCTAACCCTAACCCTAACCCTAACCCTAACCCTAACCCTAACCCTAACCCTAACCCTAACCCTAACCCTAACCCTAACCCTAACCCTAACCCTAACCCTAACCCTAACCCTAACCCTAACCCTAACCCTAACCCTAACCCTAACCCTAACCCTAACCCTAACCCTAACCCTAACCCTAACCCTAACCCTAACCCTAACCCTAACCCTAACCCTAACCCTAACCCTAACCCTAACCCTAACCCTAACCCTAACCCTAACCCTAACCCTAACCCTAACCCTAACCCTAACCCTAACCCTAACCCTAACCCTAACCCTAACCCTAACCCTAACCCTAACCCTAACCCTAACCCTAACCCTAACCCTAACCCTAACCCTAACCCTAACCCTAACCCTAACCCTAACCCTAACCCTAACCCTAACCCTAACCCTAACCCTAACCCTAACCCTAACCCTAACCCTAACCCTAACCCTAACCCTAACCCTAACCCTAACCCTAACCCTAACCCTAACCCTAACCCTAACCCTAACCCTAACCCTAACCCTAACCCTAACCCTAACCCTAACCCTAACCCTAACCCTAACCCTAACCCTAACCCTAACCCTAACCCTAACCCTAACCCTAACCCTAACCCTAACCCTAACCCTAACCCTAACCCTAACCCTAACCCTAACCCTAACCCTAACCCTAACCCTAACCCTAACCCTAACCCTAACCCTAACCCTAACCCTAACCCTAACCCTAACCCTAACCCTAACCCTAACCCTAACCCTAACCCTAACCCTAACCCTAACCCTAACCCTAACCCTAACCCTAACCCTAACCCTAACCCTAACCCTAACCCTAACCCTAACCCTAACCCTAACCCTAACCCTAACCCTAACCCTAACCCTAACCCTAACCCTAACCCTAACCCTAACCCTAACCCTAACCCTAACCCTAACCCTAACCCTAACCCTAACCCTAACCCTAACCCTAACCCTAACCCTAACCCTAACCCTAACCCTAACCCTAACCCTAACCCTAACCCTAACCCTAACCCTAACCCTAACCCTAACCCTAACCCTAACCCTAACCCTAACCCTAACCCTAACCCTAACCCTAACCCTAACCCTAACCCTAACCCTAACCCTAACCCTAACCCTAACCCTAACCCTAACCCTAACCCTAACCCTAACCCTAACCCTAACCCTAACCCTAACCCTAACCCTAACCCTAACCCTAACCCTAACCCTAACCCTAACCCTAACCCTAACCCTAACCCTAACCCTAACCCTAACCCTAACCCTAACCCTAACCCTAACCCTAACCCTAACCCTAACCCTAACCCTAACCCTAACCCTAACCCTAACCCTAACCCTAACCCTAACCCTAACCCTAACCCTAACCCTAACCCTAACCCTAACCCTAACCCTAACCCTAACCCTAACCCTAACCCTAACCCTAACCCTAACCCTAACCCTAACCCTAACCCTAACCCTAACCCTAACCCTAACCCTAACCCTAACCCTAACCCTAACCCTAACCCTAACCCTAACCCTAACCCTAACCCTAACCCTAACCCTAACCCTAACCCTAACCCTAACCCTAACCCTAACCCTAACCCTAACCCTAACCCTAACCCTAACCCTAACCCTAACCCTAACCCTAACCCTAACCCTAACCCTAACCCTAACCCTAACCCTAACCCTAACCCTAACCCTAACCCTAACCCTAACCCTAACCCTAACCCTAACCCTAACCCTAACCCTAACCCTAACCCTAACCCTAACCCTAACCCTAACCCTAACCCTAACCCTAACCCTAACCCTAACCCTAACCCTAACCCTAACCCTAACCCTAACCCTAACCCTAACCCTAACCCTAACCCTAACCCTAACCCTAACCCTAACCCTAACCCTAACCCTAACCCTAACCCTAACCCTAACCCTAACCCTAACCCTAACCCTAACCCTAACCCTAACCCTAACCCTAACCCTAACCCTAACCCTAACCCTAACCCTAACCCTAACCCTAACCCTAACCCTAACCCTAACCCTAACCCTAACCCTAACCCTAACCCTAACCCTAACCCTAACCCTAACCCTAACCCTAACCCTAACCCTAACCCTAACCCTAACCCTAACCCTAACCCTAACCCTAACCCTAACCCTAACCCTAACCCTAACCCTAACCCTAACCCTAACCCTAACCCTAACCCTAACCCTAACCCTAACCCTAACCCTAACCCTAACCCTAACCCTAACCCTAACCCTAACCCTAACCCTAACCCTAACCCTAACCCTAACCCTAACCCTAACCCTAACCCTAACCCTAACCCTAACCCTAACCCTAACCCTAACCCTAACCCTAACCCTAACCCTAACCCTAACCCTAACCCTAACCCTAACCCTAACCCTAACCCTAACCCTAACCCTAACCCTAACCCTAACCCTAACCCTAACCCTAACCCTAACCCTAACCCTAACCCTAACCCTAACCCTAACCCTAACCCTAACCCTAACCCTAACCCTAACCCTAACCCTAACCCTAACCCTAACCCTAACCCTAACCCTAACCCTAACCCTAACCCTAACCCTAACCCTAACCCTAACCCTAACCCTAACCCTAACCCTAACCCTAACCCTAACCCTAACCCTAACCCTAACCCTAACCCTAACCCTAACCCTAACCCTAACCCTAACCCTAACCCTAACCCTAACCCTAACCCTAACCCTAACCCTAACCCTAACCCTAACCCTAACCCTAACCCTAACCCTAACCCTAACCCTAACCCTAACCCTAACCCTAACCCTAACCCTAACCCTAACCCTAACCCTAACCCTAACCCTAACCCTAACCCTAACCCTAACCCTAACCCTAACCCTAACCCTAACCCTAACCCTAACCCTAACCCTAACCCTAACCCTAACCCTAACCCTAACCCTAACCCTAACCCTAACCCTAACCCTAACCCTAACCCTAACCCTAACCCTAACCCTAACCCTAACCCTAACCCTAACCCTAACCCTAACCCTAACCCTAACCCTAACCCTAACCCTAACCCTAACCCTAACCCTAACCCTAACCCTAACCCTAACCCTAACCCTAACCCTAACCCTAACCCTAACCCTAACCCTAACCCTAACCCTAACCCTAACCCTAACCCTAACCCTAACCCTAACCCTAACCCTAACCCTAACCCTAACCCTAACCCTAACCCTAACCCTAACCCTAACCCTAACCCTAACCCTAACCCTAACCCTAACCCTAACCCTAACCCTAACCCTAACCCTAACCCTAACCCTAACCCTAACCCTAACCCTAACCCTAACCCTAACCCTAACCCTAACCCTAACCCTAACCCTAACCCTAACCCTAACCCTAACCCTAACCCTAACCCTAACCCTAACCCTAACCCTAACCCTAACCCTAACCCTAACCCTAACCCTAACCCTAACCCTAACCCTAACCCTAACCCTAACCCTAACCCTAACCCTAACCCTAACCCTAACCCTAACCCTAACCCTAACCCTAACCCTAACCCTAACCCTAACCCTAACCCTAACCCTAACCCTAACCCTAACCCTAACCCTAACCCTAACCCTAACCCTAACCCTAACCCTAACCCTAACCCTAACCCTAACCCTAACCCTAACCCTAACCCTAACCCTAACCCTAACCCTAACCCTAACCCTAACCCTAACCCTAACCCTAACCCTAACCCTAACCCTAACCCTAACCCTAACCCTAACCCTAACCCTAACCCTAACCCTAACCCTAACCCTAACCCTAACCCTAACCCTAACCCTAACCCTAACCCTAACCCTAACCCTAACCCTAACCCTAACCCTAACCCTAACCCTAACCCTAACCCTAACCCTAACCCTAACCCTAACCCTAACCCTAACCCTAACCCTAACCCTAACCCTAACCCTAACCCTAACCCTAACCCTAACCCTAACCCTAACCCTAACCCTAACCCTAACCCTAACCCTAACCCTAACCCTAACCCTAACCCTAACCCTAACCCTAACCCTAACCCTAACCCTAACCCTAACCCTAACCCTAACCCTAACCCTAACCCTAACCCTAACCCTAACCCTAACCCTAACCCTAACCCTAACCCTAACCCTAACCCTAACCCTAACCCTAACCCTAACCCTAACCCTAACCCTAACCCTAACCCTAACCCTAACCCTAACCCTAACCCTAACCCTAACCCTAACCCTAACCCTAACCCTAACCCTAACCCTAACCCTAACCCTAACCCTAACCCTAACCCTAACCCTAACCCTAACCCTAACCCTAACCCTAACCCTAACCCTAACCCTAACCCTAACCCTAACCCTAACCCTAACCCTAACCCTAACCCTAACCCTAACCCTAACCCTAACCCTAACCCTAACCCTAACCCTAACCCTAACCCTAACCCTAACCCTAACCCTAACCCTAACCCTAACCCTAACCCTAACCCTAACCCTAACCCTAACCCTAACCCTAACCCTAACCCTAACCCTAACCCTAACCCTAACCCTAACCCTAACCCTAACCCTAACCCTAACCCTAACCCTAACCCTAACCCTAACCCTAACCCTAACCCTAACCCTAACCCTAACCCTAACCCTAACCCTAACCCTAACCCTAACCCTAACCCTAACCCTAACCCTAACCCTAACCCTAACCCTAACCCTAACCCTAACCCTAACCCTAACCCTAACCCTAACCCTAACCCTAACCCTAACCCTAACCCTAACCCTAACCCTAACCCTAACCCTAACCCTAACCCTAACCCTAACCCTAACCCTAACCCTAACCCTAACCCTAACCCTAACCCTAACCCTAACCCTAACCCTAACCCTAACCCTAACCCTAACCCTAACCCTAACCCTAACCCTAACCCTAACCCTAACCCTAACCCTAACCCTAACCCTAACCCTAACCCTAACCCTAACCCTAACCCTAACCCTAACCCTAACCCTAACCCTAACCCTAACCCTAACCCTAACCCTAACCCTAACCCTAACCCTAACCCTAACCCTAACCCTAACCCTAACCCTAACCCTAACCCTAACCCTAACCCTAACCCTAACCCTAACCCTAACCCTAACCCTAACCCTAACCCTAACCCTAACCCTAACCCTAACCCTAACCCTAACCCTAACCCTAACCCTAACCCTAACCCTAACCCTAACCCTAACCCTAACCCTAACCCTAACCCTAACCCTAACCCTAACCCTAACCCTAACCCTAACCCTAACCCTAACCCTAACCCTAACCCTAACCCTAACCCTAACCCTAACCCTAACCCTAACCCTAACCCTAACCCTAACCCTAACCCTAACCCTAACCCTAACCCTAACCCTAACCCTAACCCTAACCCTAACCCTAACCCTAACCCTAACCCTAACCCTAACCCTAACCCTAACCCTAACCCTAACCCTAACCCTAACCCTAACCCTAACCCTAACCCTAACCCTAACCCTAACCCTAACCCTAACCCTAACCCTAACCCTAACCCTAACCCTAACCCTAACCCTAACCCTAACCCTAACCCTAACCCTAACCCTAACCCTAACCCTAACCCTAACCCTAACCCTAACCCTAACCCTAACCCTAACCCTAACCCTAACCCTAACCCTAACCCTAACCCTAACCCTAACCCTAACCCTAACCCTAACCCTAACCCTAACCCTAACCCTAACCCTAACCCTAACCCTAACCCTAACCCTAACCCTAACCCTAACCCTAACCCTAACCCTAACCCTAACCCTAACCCTAACCCTAACCCTAACCCTAACCCTAACCCTAACCCTAACCCTAACCCTAACCCTAACCCTAACCCTAACCCTAACCCTAACCCTAACCCTAACCCTAACCCTAACCCTAACCCTAACCCTAACCCTAACCCTAACCCTAACCCTAACCCTAACCCTAACCCTAACCCTAACCCTAACCCTAACCCTAACCCTAACCCTAACCCTAACCCTAACCCTAACCCTAACCCTAACCCTAACCCTAACCCTAACCCTAACCCTAACCCTAACCCTAACCCTAACCCTAACCCTAACCCTAACCCTAACCCTAACCCTAACCCTAACCCTAACCCTAACCCTAACCCTAACCCTAACCCTAACCCTAACCCTAACCCTAACCCTAACCCTAACCCTAACCCTAACCCTAACCCTAACCCTAACCCTAACCCTAACCCTAACCCTAACCCTAACCCTAACCCTAACCCTAACCCTAACCCTAACCCTAACCCTAACCCTAACCCTAACCCTAACCCTAACCCTAACCCTAACCCTAACCCTAACCCTAACCCTAACCCTAACCCTAACCCTAACCCTAACCCTAACCCTAACCCTAACCCTAACCCTAACCCTAACCCTAACCCTAACCCTAACCCTAACCCTAACCCTAACCCTAACCCTAACCCTAACCCTAACCCTAACCCTAACCCTAACCCTAACCCTAACCCTAACCCTAACCCTAACCCTAACCCTAACCCTAACCCTAACCCTAACCCTAACCCTAACCCTAACCCTAACCCTAACCCTAACCCTAACCCTAACCCTAACCCTAACCCTAACCCTAACCCTAACCCTAACCCTAACCCTAACCCTAACCCTAACCCTAACCCTAACCCTAACCCTAACCCTAACCCTAACCCTAACCCTAACCCTAACCCTAACCCTAACCCTAACCCTAACCCTAACCCTAACCCTAACCCTAACCCTAACCCTAACCCTAACCCTAACCCTAACCCTAACCCTAACCCTAACCCTAACCCTAACCCTAACCCTAACCCTAACCCTAACCCTAACCCTAACCCTAACCCTAACCCTAACCCTAACCCTAACCCTAACCCTAACCCTAACCCTAACCCTAACCCTAACCCTAACCCTAACCCTAACCCTAACCCTAACCCTAACCCTAACCCTAACCCTAACCCTAACCCTAACCCTAACCCTAACCCTAACCCTAACCCTAACCCTAACCCTAACCCTAACCCTAACCCTAACCCTAACCCTAACCCTAACCCTAACCCTAACCCTAACCCTAACCCTAACCCTAACCCTAACCCTAACCCTAACCCTAACCCTAACCCTAACCCTAACCCTAACCCTAACCCTAACCCTAACCCTAACCCTAACCCTAACCCTAACCCTAACCCTAACCCTAACCCTAACCCTAACCCTAACCCTAACCCTAACCCTAACCCTAACCCTAACCCTAACCCTAACCCTAACCCTAACCCTAACCCTAACCCTAACCCTAACCCTAACCCTAACCCTAACCCTAACCCTAACCCTAACCCTAACCCTAACCCTAACCCTAACCCTAACCCTAACCCTAACCCTAACCCTAACCCTAACCCTAACCCTAACCCTAACCCTAACCCTAACCCTAACCCTAACCCTAACCCTAACCCTAACCCTAACCCTAACCCTAACCCTAACCCTAACCCTAACCCTAACCCTAACCCTAACCCTAACCCTAACCCTAACCCTAACCCTAACCCTAACCCTAACCCTAACCCTAACCCTAACCCTAACCCTAACCCTAACCCTAACCCTAACCCTAACCCTAACCCTAACCCTAACCCTAACCCTAACCCTAACCCTAACCCTAACCCTAACCCTAACCCTAACCCTAACCCTAACCCTAACCCTAACCCTAACCCTAACCCTAACCCTAACCCTAACCCTAACCCTAACCCTAACCCTAACCCTAACCCTAACCCTAACCCTAACCCTAACCCTAACCCTAACCCTAACCCTAACCCTAACCCTAACCCTAACCCTAACCCTAACCCTAACCCTAACCCTAACCCTAACCCTAACCCTAACCCTAACCCTAACCCTAACCCTAACCCTAACCCTAACCCTAACCCTAACCCTAACCCTAACCCTAACCCTAACCCTAACCCTAACCCTAACCCTAACCCTAACCCTAACCCTAACCCTAACCCTAACCCTAACCCTAACCCTAACCCTAACCCTAACCCTAACCCTAACCCTAACCCTAACCCTAACCCTAACCCTAACCCTAACCCTAACCCTAACCCTAACCCTAACCCTAACCCTAACCCTAACCCTAACCCTAACCCTAACCCTAACCCTAACCCTAACCCTAACCCTAACCCTAACCCTAACCCTAACCCTAACCCTAACCCTAACCCTAACCCTAACCCTAACCCTAACCCTAACCCTAACCCTAACCCTAACCCTAACCCTAACCCTAACCCTAACCCTAACCCTAACCCTAACCCTAACCCTAACCCTAACCCTAACCCTAACCCTAACCCTAACCCTAACCCTAACCCTAACCCTAACCCTAACCCTAACCCTAACCCTAACCCTAACCCTAACCCTAACCCTAACCCTAACCCTAACCCTAACCCTAACCCTAACCCTAACCCTAACCCTAACCCTAACCCTAACCCTAACCCTAACCCTAACCCTAACCCTAACCCTAACCCTAACCCTAACCCTAACCCTAACCCTAACCCTAACCCTAACCCTAACCCTAACCCTAACCCTAACCCTAACCCTAACCCTAACCCTAACCCTAACCCTAACCCTAACCCTAACCCTAACCCTAACCCTAACCCTAACCCTAACCCTAACCCTAACCCTAACCCTAACCCTAACCCTAACCCTAACCCTAACCCTAACCCTAACCCTAACCCTAACCCTAACCCTAACCCTAACCCTAACCCTAACCCTAACCCTAACCCTAACCCTAACCCTAACCCTAACCCTAACCCTAACCCTAACCCTAACCCTAACCCTAACCCTAACCCTAACCCTAACCCTAACCCTAACCCTAACCCTAACCCTAACCCTAACCCTAACCCTAACCCTAACCCTAACCCTAACCCTAACCCTAACCCTAACCCTAACCCTAACCCTAACCCTAACCCTAACCCTAACCCTAACCCTAACCCTAACCCTAACCCTAACCCTAACCCTAACCCTAACCCTAACCCTAACCCTAACCCTAACCCTAACCCTAACCCTAACCCTAACCCTAACCCTAACCCTAACCCTAACCCTAACCCTAACCCTAACCCTAACCCTAACCCTAACCCTAACCCTAACCCTAACCCTAACCCTAACCCTAACCCTAACCCTAACCCTAACCCTAACCCTAACCCTAACCCTAACCCTAACCCTAACCCTAACCCTAACCCTAACCCTAACCCTAACCCTAACCCTAACCCTAACCCTAACCCTAACCCTAACCCTAACCCTAACCCTAACCCTAACCCTAACCCTAACCCTAACCCTAACCCTAACCCTAACCCTAACCCTAACCCTAACCCTAACCCTAACCCTAACCCTAACCCTAACCCTAACCCTAACCCTAACCCTAACCCTAACCCTAACCCTAACCCTAACCCTAACCCTAACCCTAACCCTAACCCTAACCCTAACCCTAACCCTAACCCTAACCCTAACCCTAACCCTAACCCTAACCCTAACCCTAACCCTAACCCTAACCCTAACCCTAACCCTAACCCTAACCCTAACCCTAACCCTAACCCTAACCCTAACCCTAACCCTAACCCTAACCCTAACCCTAACCCTAACCCTAACCCTAACCCTAACCCTAACCCTAACCCTAACCCTAACCCTAACCCTAACCCTAACCCTAACCCTAACCCTAACCCTAACCCTAACCCTAACCCTAACCCTAACCCTAACCCTAACCCTAACCCTAACCCTAACCCTAACCCTAACCCTAACCCTAACCCTAACCCTAACCCTAACCCTAACCCTAACCCTAACCCTAACCCTAACCCTAACCCTAACCCTAACCCTAACCCTAACCCTAACCCTAACCCTAACCCTAACCCTAACCCTAACCCTAACCCTAACCCTAACCCTAACCCTAACCCTAACCCTAACCCTAACCCTAACCCTAACCCTAACCCTAACCCTAACCCTAACCCTAACCCTAACCCTAACCCTAACCCTAACCCTAACCCTAACCCTAACCCTAACCCTAACCCTAACCCTAACCCTAACCCTAACCCTAACCCTAACCCTAACCCTAACCCTAACCCTAACCCTAACCCTAACCCTAACCCTAACCCTAACCCTAACCCTAACCCTAACCCTAACCCTAACCCTAACCCTAACCCTAACCCTAACCCTAACCCTAACCCTAACCCTAACCCTAACCCTAACCCTAACCCTAACCCTAACCCTAACCCTAACCCTAACCCTAACCCTAACCCTAACCCTAACCCTAACCCTAACCCTAACCCTAACCCTAACCCTAACCCTAACCCTAACCCTAACCCTAACCCTAACCCTAACCCTAACCCTAACCCTAACCCTAACCCTAACCCTAACCCTAACCCTAACCCTAACCCTAACCCTAACCCTAACCCTAACCCTAACCCTAACCCTAACCCTAACCCTAACCCTAACCCTAACCCTAACCCTAACCCTAACCCTAACCCTAACCCTAACCCTAACCCTAACCCTAACCCTAACCCTAACCCTAACCCTAACCCTAACCCTAACCCTAACCCTAACCCTAACCCTAACCCTAACCCTAACCCTAACCCTAACCCTAACCCTAACCCTAACCCTAACCCTAACCCTAACCCTAACCCTAACCCTAACCCTAACCCTAACCCTAACCCTAACCCTAACCCTAACCCTAACCCTAACCCTAACCCTAACCCTAACCCTAACCCTAACCCTAACCCTAACCCTAACCCTAACCCTAACCCTAACCCTAACCCTAACCCTAACCCTAACCCTAACCCTAACCCTAACCCTAACCCTAACCCTAACCCTAACCCTAACCCTAACCCTAACCCTAACCCTAACCCTAACCCTAACCCTAACCCTAACCCTAACCCTAACCCTAACCCTAACCCTAACCCTAACCCTAACCCTAACCCTAACCCTAACCCTAACCCTAACCCTAACCCTAACCCTAACCCTAACCCTAACCCTAACCCTAACCCTAACCCTAACCCTAACCCTAACCCTAACCCTAACCCTAACCCTAACCCTAACCCTAACCCTAACCCTAACCCTAACCCTAACCCTAACCCTAACCCTAACCCTAACCCTAACCCTAACCCTAACCCTAACCCTAACCCTAACCCTAACCCTAACCCTAACCCTAACCCTAACCCTAACCCTAACCCTAACCCTAACCCTAACCCTAACCCTAACCCTAACCCTAACCCTAACCCTAACCCTAACCCTAACCCTAACCCTAACCCTAACCCTAACCCTAACCCTAACCCTAACCCTAACCCTAACCCTAACCCTAACCCTAACCCTAACCCTAACCCTAACCCTAACCCTAACCCTAACCCTAACCCTAACCCTAACCCTAACCCTAACCCTAACCCTAACCCTAACCCTAACCCTAACCCTAACCCTAACCCTAACCCTAACCCTAACCCTAACCCTAACCCTAACCCTAACCCTAACCCTAACCCTAACCCTAACCCTAACCCTAACCCTAACCCTAACCCTAACCCTAACCCTAACCCTAACCCTAACCCTAACCCTAACCCTAACCCTAACCCTAACCCTAACCCTAACCCTAACCCTAACCCTAACCCTAACCCTAACCCTAACCCTAACCCTAACCCTAACCCTAACCCTAACCCTAACCCTAACCCTAACCCTAACCCTAACCCTAACCCTAACCCTAACCCTAACCCTAACCCTAACCCTAACCCTAACCCTAACCCTAACCCTAACCCTAACCCTAACCCTAACCCTAACCCTAACCCTAACCCTAACCCTAACCCTAACCCTAACCCTAACCCTAACCCTAACCCTAACCCTAACCCTAACCCTAACCCTAACCCTAACCCTAACCCTAACCCTAACCCTAACCCTAACCCTAACCCTAACCCTAACCCTAACCCTAACCCTAACCCTAACCCTAACCCTAACCCTAACCCTAACCCTAACCCTAACCCTAACCCTAACCCTAACCCTAACCCTAACCCTAACCCTAACCCTAACCCTAACCCTAACCCTAACCCTAACCCTAACCCTAACCCTAACCCTAACCCTAACCCTAACCCTAACCCTAACCCTAACCCTAACCCTAACCCTAACCCTAACCCTAACCCTAACCCTAACCCTAACCCTAACCCTAACCCTAACCCTAACCCTAACCCTAACCCTAACCCTAACCCTAACCCTAACCCTAACCCTAACCCTAACCCTAACCCTAACCCTAACCCTAACCCTAACCCTAACCCTAACCCTAACCCTAACCCTAACCCTAACCCTAACCCTAACCCTAACCCTAACCCTAACCCTAACCCTAACCCTAACCCTAACCCTAACCCTAACCCTAACCCTAACCCTAACCCTAACCCTAACCCTAACCCTAACCCTAACCCTAACCCTAACCCTAACCCTAACCCTAACCCTAACCCTAACCCTAACCCTAACCCTAACCCTAACCCTAACCCTAACCCTAACCCTAACCCTAACCCTAACCCTAACCCTAACCCTAACCCTAACCCTAACCCTAACCCTAACCCTAACCCTAACCCTAACCCTAACCCTAACCCTAACCCTAACCCTAACCCTAACCCTAACCCTAACCCTAACCCTAACCCTAACCCTAACCCTAACCCTAACCCTAACCCTAACCCTAACCCTAACCCTAACCCTAACCCTAACCCTAACCCTAACCCTAACCCTAACCCTAACCCTAACCCTAACCCTAACCCTAACCCTAACCCTAACCCTAACCCTAACCCTAACCCTAACCCTAACCCTAACCCTAACCCTAACCCTAACCCTAACCCTAACCCTAACCCTAACCCTAACCCTAACCCTAACCCTAACCCTAACCCTAACCCTAACCCTAACCCTAACCCTAACCCTAACCCTAACCCTAACCCTAACCCTAACCCTAACCCTAACCCTAACCCTAACCCTAACCCTAACCCTAACCCTAACCCTAACCCTAACCCTAACCCTAACCCTAACCCTAACCCTAACCCTAACCCTAACCCTAACCCTAACCCTAACCCTAACCCTAACCCTAACCCTAACCCTAACCCTAACCCTAACCCTAACCCTAACCCTAACCCTAACCCTAACCCTAACCCTAACCCTAACCCTAACCCTAACCCTAACCCTAACCCTAACCCTAACCCTAACCCTAACCCTAACCCTAACCCTAACCCTAACCCTAACCCTAACCCTAACCCTAACCCTAACCCTAACCCTAACCCTAACCCTAACCCTAACCCTAACCCTAACCCTAACCCTAACCCTAACCCTAACCCTAACCCTAACCCTAACCCTAACCCTAACCCTAACCCTAACCCTAACCCTAACCCTAACCCTAACCCTAACCCTAACCCTAACCCTAACCCTAACCCTAACCCTAACCCTAACCCTAACCCTAACCCTAACCCTAACCCTAACCCTAACCCTAACCCTAACCCTAACCCTAACCCTAACCCTAACCCTAACCCTAACCCTAACCCTAACCCTAACCCTAACCCTAACCCTAACCCTAACCCTAACCCTAACCCTAACCCTAACCCTAACCCTAACCCTAACCCTAACCCTAACCCTAACCCTAACCCTAACCCTAACCCTAACCCTAACCCTAACCCTAACCCTAACCCTAACCCTAACCCTAACCCTAACCCTAACCCTAACCCTAACCCTAACCCTAACCCTAACCCTAACCCTAACCCTAACCCTAACCCTAACCCTAACCCTAACCCTAACCCTAACCCTAACCCTAACCCTAACCCTAACCCTAACCCTAACCCTAACCCTAACCCTAACCCTAACCCTAACCCTAACCCTAACCCTAACCCTAACCCTAACCCTAACCCTAACCCTAACCCTAACCCTAACCCTAACCCTAACCCTAACCCTAACCCTAACCCTAACCCTAACCCTAACCCTAACCCTAACCCTAACCCTAACCCTAACCCTAACCCTAACCCTAACCCTAACCCTAACCCTAACCCTAACCCTAACCCTAACCCTAACCCTAACCCTAACCCTAACCCTAACCCTAACCCTAACCCTAACCCTAACCCTAACCCTAACCCTAACCCTAACCCTAACCCTAACCCTAACCCTAACCCTAACCCTAACCCTAACCCTAACCCTAACCCTAACCCTAACCCTAACCCTAACCCTAACCCTAACCCTAACCCTAACCCTAACCCTAACCCTAACCCTAACCCTAACCCTAACCCTAACCCTAACCCTAACCCTAACCCTAACCCTAACCCTAACCCTAACCCTAACCCTAACCCTAACCCTAACCCTAACCCTAACCCTAACCCTAACCCTAACCCTAACCCTAACCCTAACCCTAACCCTAACCCTAACCCTAACCCTAACCCTAACCCTAACCCTAACCCTAACCCTAACCCTAACCCTAACCCTAACCCTAACCCTAACCCTAACCCTAACCCTAACCCTAACCCTAACCCTAACCCTAACCCTAACCCTAACCCTAACCCTAACCCTAACCCTAACCCTAACCCTAACCCTAACCCTAACCCTAACCCTAACCCTAACCCTAACCCTAACCCTAACCCTAACCCTAACCCTAACCCTAACCCTAACCCTAACCCTAACCCTAACCCTAACCCTAACCCTAACCCTAACCCTAACCCTAACCCTAACCCTAACCCTAACCCTAACCCTAACCCTAACCCTAACCCTAACCCTAACCCTAACCCTAACCCTAACCCTAACCCTAACCCTAACCCTAACCCTAACCCTAACCCTAACCCTAACCCTAACCCTAACCCTAACCCTAACCCTAACCCTAACCCTAACCCTAACCCTAACCCTAACCCTAACCCTAACCCTAACCCTAACCCTAACCCTAACCCTAACCCTAACCCTAACCCTAACCCTAACCCTAACCCTAACCCTAACCCTAACCCTAACCCTAACCCTAACCCTAACCCTAACCCTAACCCTAACCCTAACCCTAACCCTAACCCTAACCCTAACCCTAACCCTAACCCTAACCCTAACCCTAACCCTAACCCTAACCCTAACCCTAACCCTAACCCTAACCCTAACCCTAACCCTAACCCTAACCCTAACCCTAACCCTAACCCTAACCCTAACCCTAACCCTAACCCTAACCCTAACCCTAACCCTAACCCTAACCCTAACCCTAACCCTAACCCTAACCCTAACCCTAACCCTAACCCTAACCCTAACCCTAACCCTAACCCTAACCCTAACCCTAACCCTAACCCTAACCCTAACCCTAACCCTAACCCTAACCCTAACCCTAACCCTAACCCTAACCCTAACCCTAACCCTAACCCTAACCCTAACCCTAACCCTAACCCTAACCCTAACCCTAACCCTAACCCTAACCCTAACCCTAACCCTAACCCTAACCCTAACCCTAACCCTAACCCTAACCCTAACCCTAACCCTAACCCTAACCCTAACCCTAACCCTAACCCTAACCCTAACCCTAACCCTAACCCTAACCCTAACCCTAACCCTAACCCTAACCCTAACCCTAACCCTAACCCTAACCCTAACCCTAACCCTAACCCTAACCCTAACCCTAACCCTAACCCTAACCCTAACCCTAACCCTAACCCTAACCCTAACCCTAACCCTAACCCTAACCCTAACCCTAACCCTAACCCTAACCCTAACCCTAACCCTAACCCTAACCCTAACCCTAACCCTAACCCTAACCCTAACCCTAACCCTAACCCTAACCCTAACCCTAACCCTAACCCTAACCCTAACCCTAACCCTAACCCTAACCCTAACCCTAACCCTAACCCTAACCCTAACCCTAACCCTAACCCTAACCCTAACCCTAACCCTAACCCTAACCCTAACCCTAACCCTAACCCTAACCCTAACCCTAACCCTAACCCTAACCCTAACCCTAACCCTAACCCTAACCCTAACCCTAACCCTAACCCTAACCCTAACCCTAACCCTAACCCTAACCCTAACCCTAACCCTAACCCTAACCCTAACCCTAACCCTAACCCTAACCCTAACCCTAACCCTAACCCTAACCCTAACCCTAACCCTAACCCTAACCCTAACCCTAACCCTAACCCTAACCCTAACCCTAACCCTAACCCTAACCCTAACCCTAACCCTAACCCTAACCCTAACCCTAACCCTAACCCTAACCCTAACCCTAACCCTAACCCTAACCCTAACCCTAACCCTAACCCTAACCCTAACCCTAACCCTAACCCTAACCCTAACCCTAACCCTAACCCTAACCCTAACCCTAACCCTAACCCTAACCCTAACCCTAACCCTAACCCTAACCCTAACCCTAACCCTAACCCTAACCCTAACCCTAACCCTAACCCTAACCCTAACCCTAACCCTAACCCTAACCCTAACCCTAACCCTAACCCTAACCCTAACCCTAACCCTAACCCTAACCCTAACCCTAACCCTAACCCTAACCCTAACCCTAACCCTAACCCTAACCCTAACCCTAACCCTAACCCTAACCCTAACCCTAACCCTAACCCTAACCCTAACCCTAACCCTAACCCTAACCCTAACCCTAACCCTAACCCTAACCCTAACCCTAACCCTAACCCTAACCCTAACCCTAACCCTAACCCTAACCCTAACCCTAACCCTAACCCTAACCCTAACCCTAACCCTAACCCTAACCCTAACCCTAACCCTAACCCTAACCCTAACCCTAACCCTAACCCTAACCCTAACCCTAACCCTAACCCTAACCCTAACCCTAACCCTAACCCTAACCCTAACCCTAACCCTAACCCTAACCCTAACCCTAACCCTAACCCTAACCCTAACCCTAACCCTAACCCTAACCCTAACCCTAACCCTAACCCTAACCCTAACCCTAACCCTAACCCTAACCCTAACCCTAACCCTAACCCTAACCCTAACCCTAACCCTAACCCTAACCCTAACCCTAACCCTAACCCTAACCCTAACCCTAACCCTAACCCTAACCCTAACCCTAACCCTAACCCTAACCCTAACCCTAACCCTAACCCTAACCCTAACCCTAACCCTAACCCTAACCCTAACCCTAACCCTAACCCTAACCCTAACCCTAACCCTAACCCTAACCCTAACCCTAACCCTAACCCTAACCCTAACCCTAACCCTAACCCTAACCCTAACCCTAACCCTAACCCTAACCCTAACCCTAACCCTAACCCTAACCCTAACCCTAACCCTAACCCTAACCCTAACCCTAACCCTAACCCTAACCCTAACCCTAACCCTAACCCTAACCCTAACCCTAACCCTAACCCTAACCCTAACCCTAACCCTAACCCTAACCCTAACCCTAACCCTAACCCTAACCCTAACCCTAACCCTAACCCTAACCCTAACCCTAACCCTAACCCTAACCCTAACCCTAACCCTAACCCTAACCCTAACCCTAACCCTAACCCTAACCCTAACCCTAACCCTAACCCTAACCCTAACCCTAACCCTAACCCTAACCCTAACCCTAACCCTAACCCTAACCCTAACCCTAACCCTAACCCTAACCCTAACCCTAACCCTAACCCTAACCCTAACCCTAACCCTAACCCTAACCCTAACCCTAACCCTAACCCTAACCCTAACCCTAACCCTAACCCTAACCCTAACCCTAACCCTAACCCTAACCCTAACCCTAACCCTAACCCTAACCCTAACCCTAACCCTAACCCTAACCCTAACCCTAACCCTAACCCTAACCCTAACCCTAACCCTAACCCTAACCCTAACCCTAACCCTAACCCTAACCCTAACCCTAACCCTAACCCTAACCCTAACCCTAACCCTAACCCTAACCCTAACCCTAACCCTAACCCTAACCCTAACCCTAACCCTAACCCTAACCCTAACCCTAACCCTAACCCTAACCCTAACCCTAACCCTAACCCTAACCCTAACCCTAACCCTAACCCTAACCCTAACCCTAACCCTAACCCTAACCCTAACCCTAACCCTAACCCTAACCCTAACCCTAACCCTAACCCTAACCCTAACCCTAACCCTAACCCTAACCCTAACCCTAACCCTAACCCTAACCCTAACCCTAACCCTAACCCTAACCCTAACCCTAACCCTAACCCTAACCCTAACCCTAACCCTAACCCTAACCCTAACCCTAACCCTAACCCTAACCCTAACCCTAACCCTAACCCTAACCCTAACCCTAACCCTAACCCTAACCCTAACCCTAACCCTAACCCTAACCCTAACCCTAACCCTAACCCTAACCCTAACCCTAACCCTAACCCTAACCCTAACCCTAACCCTAACCCTAACCCTAACCCTAACCCTAACCCTAACCCTAACCCTAACCCTAACCCTAACCCTAACCCTAACCCTAACCCTAACCCTAACCCTAACCCTAACCCTAACCCTAACCCTAACCCTAACCCTAACCCTAACCCTAACCCTAACCCTAACCCTAACCCTAACCCTAACCCTAACCCTAACCCTAACCCTAACCCTAACCCTAACCCTAACCCTAACCCTAACCCTAACCCTAACCCTAACCCTAACCCTAACCCTAACCCTAACCCTAACCCTAACCCTAACCCTAACCCTAACCCTAACCCTAACCCTAACCCTAACCCTAACCCTAACCCTAACCCTAACCCTAACCCTAACCCTAACCCTAACCCTAACCCTAACCCTAACCCTAACCCTAACCCTAACCCTAACCCTAACCCTAACCCTAACCCTAACCCTAACCCTAACCCTAACCCTAACCCTAACCCTAACCCTAACCCTAACCCTAACCCTAACCCTAACCCTAACCCTAACCCTAACCCTAACCCTAACCCTAACCCTAACCCTAACCCTAACCCTAACCCTAACCCTAACCCTAACCCTAACCCTAACCCTAACCCTAACCCTAACCCTAACCCTAACCCTAACCCTAACCCTAACCCTAACCCTAACCCTAACCCTAACCCTAACCCTAACCCTAACCCTAACCCTAACCCTAACCCTAACCCTAACCCTAACCCTAACCCTAACCCTAACCCTAACCCTAACCCTAACCCTAACCCTAACCCTAACCCTAACCCTAACCCTAACCCTAACCCTAACCCTAACCCTAACCCTAACCCTAACCCTAACCCTAACCCTAACCCTAACCCTAACCCTAACCCTAACCCTAACCCTAACCCTAACCCTAACCCTAACCCTAACCCTAACCCTAACCCTAACCCTAACCCTAACCCTAACCCTAACCCTAACCCTAACCCTAACCCTAACCCTAACCCTAACCCTAACCCTAACCCTAACCCTAACCCTAACCCTAACCCTAACCCTAACCCTAACCCTAACCCTAACCCTAACCCTAACCCTAACCCTAACCCTAACCCTAACCCTAACCCTAACCCTAACCCTAACCCTAACCCTAACCCTAACCCTAACCCTAACCCTAACCCTAACCCTAACCCTAACCCTAACCCTAACCCTAACCCTAACCCTAACCCTAACCCTAACCCTAACCCTAACCCTAACCCTAACCCTAACCCTAACCCTAACCCTAACCCTAACCCTAACCCTAACCCTAACCCTAACCCTAACCCTAACCCTAACCCTAACCCTAACCCTAACCCTAACCCTAACCCTAACCCTAACCCTAACCCTAACCCTAACCCTAACCCTAACCCTAACCCTAACCCTAACCCTAACCCTAACCCTAACCCTAACCCTAACCCTAACCCTAACCCTAACCCTAACCCTAACCCTAACCCTAACCCTAACCCTAACCCTAACCCTAACCCTAACCCTAACCCTAACCCTAACCCTAACCCTAACCCTAACCCTAACCCTAACCCTAACCCTAACCCTAACCCTAACCCTAACCCTAACCCTAACCCTAACCCTAACCCTAACCCTAACCCTAACCCTAACCCTAACCCTAACCCTAACCCTAACCCTAACCCTAACCCTAACCCTAACCCTAACCCTAACCCTAACCCTAACCCTAACCCTAACCCTAACCCTAACCCTAACCCTAACCCTAACCCTAACCCTAACCCTAACCCTAACCCTAACCCTAACCCTAACCCTAACCCTAACCCTAACCCTAACCCTAACCCTAACCCTAACCCTAACCCTAACCCTAACCCTAACCCTAACCCTAACCCTAACCCTAACCCTAACCCTAACCCTAACCCTAACCCTAACCCTAACCCTAACCCTAACCCTAACCCTAACCCTAACCCTAACCCTAACCCTAACCCTAACCCTAACCCTAACCCTAACCCTAACCCTAACCCTAACCCTAACCCTAACCCTAACCCTAACCCTAACCCTAACCCTAACCCTAACCCTAACCCTAACCCTAACCCTAACCCTAACCCTAACCCTAACCCTAACCCTAACCCTAACCCTAACCCTAACCCTAACCCTAACCCTAACCCTAACCCTAACCCTAACCCTAACCCTAACCCTAACCCTAACCCTAACCCTAACCCTAACCCTAACCCTAACCCTAACCCTAACCCTAACCCTAACCCTAACCCTAACCCTAACCCTAACCCTAACCCTAACCCTAACCCTAACCCTAACCCTAACCCTAACCCTAACCCTAACCCTAACCCTAACCCTAACCCTAACCCTAACCCTAACCCTAACCCTAACCCTAACCCTAACCCTAACCCTAACCCTAACCCTAACCCTAACCCTAACCCTAACCCTAACCCTAACCCTAACCCTAACCCTAACCCTAACCCTAACCCTAACCCTAACCCTAACCCTAACCCTAACCCTAACCCTAACCCTAACCCTAACCCTAACCCTAACCCTAACCCTAACCCTAACCCTAACCCTAACCCTAACCCTAACCCTAACCCTAACCCTAACCCTAACCCTAACCCTAACCCTAACCCTAACCCTAACCCTAACCCTAACCCTAACCCTAACCCTAACCCTAACCCTAACCCTAACCCTAACCCTAACCCTAACCCTAACCCTAACCCTAACCCTAACCCTAACCCTAACCCTAACCCTAACCCTAACCCTAACCCTAACCCTAACCCTAACCCTAACCCTAACCCTAACCCTAACCCTAACCCTAACCCTAACCCTAACCCTAACCCTAACCCTAACCCTAACCCTAACCCTAACCCTAACCCTAACCCTAACCCTAACCCTAACCCTAACCCTAACCCTAACCCTAACCCTAACCCTAACCCTAACCCTAACCCTAACCCTAACCCTAACCCTAACCCTAACCCTAACCCTAACCCTAACCCTAACCCTAACCCTAACCCTAACCCTAACCCTAACCCTAACCCTAACCCTAACCCTAACCCTAACCCTAACCCTAACCCTAACCCTAACCCTAACCCTAACCCTAACCCTAACCCTAACCCTAACCCTAACCCTAACCCTAACCCTAACCCTAACCCTAACCCTAACCCTAACCCTAACCCTAACCCTAACCCTAACCCTAACCCTAACCCTAACCCTAACCCTAACCCTAACCCTAACCCTAACCCTAACCCTAACCCTAACCCTAACCCTAACCCTAACCCTAACCCTAACCCTAACCCTAACCCTAACCCTAACCCTAACCCTAACCCTAACCCTAACCCTAACCCTAACCCTAACCCTAACCCTAACCCTAACCCTAACCCTAACCCTAACCCTAACCCTAACCCTAACCCTAACCCTAACCCTAACCCTAACCCTAACCCTAACCCTAACCCTAACCCTAACCCTAACCCTAACCCTAACCCTAACCCTAACCCTAACCCTAACCCTAACCCTAACCCTAACCCTAACCCTAACCCTAACCCTAACCCTAACCCTAACCCTAACCCTAACCCTAACCCTAACCCTAACCCTAACCCTAACCCTAACCCTAACCCTAACCCTAACCCTAACCCTAACCCTAACCCTAACCCTAACCCTAACCCTAACCCTAACCCTAACCCTAACCCTAACCCTAACCCTAACCCTAACCCTAACCCTAACCCTAACCCTAACCCTAACCCTAACCCTAACCCTAACCCTAACCCTAACCCTAACCCTAACCCTAACCCTAACCCTAACCCTAACCCTAACCCTAACCCTAACCCTAACCCTAACCCTAACCCTAACCCTAACCCTAACCCTAACCCTAACCCTAACCCTAACCCTAACCCTAACCCTAACCCTAACCCTAACCCTAACCCTAACCCTAACCCTAACCCTAACCCTAACCCTAACCCTAACCCTAACCCTAACCCTAACCCTAACCCTAACCCTAACCCTAACCCTAACCCTAACCCTAACCCTAACCCTAACCCTAACCCTAACCCTAACCCTAACCCTAACCCTAACCCTAACCCTAACCCTAACCCTAACCCTAACCCTAACCCTAACCCTAACCCTAACCCTAACCCTAACCCTAACCCTAACCCTAACCCTAACCCTAACCCTAACCCTAACCCTAACCCTAACCCTAACCCTAACCCTAACCCTAACCCTAACCCTAACCCTAACCCTAACCCTAACCCTAACCCTAACCCTAACCCTAACCCTAACCCTAACCCTAACCCTAACCCTAACCCTAACCCTAACCCTAACCCTAACCCTAACCCTAACCCTAACCCTAACCCTAACCCTAACCCTAACCCTAACCCTAACCCTAACCCTAACCCTAACCCTAACCCTAACCCTAACCCTAACCCTAACCCTAACCCTAACCCTAACCCTAACCCTAACCCTAACCCTAACCCTAACCCTAACCCTAACCCTAACCCTAACCCTAACCCTAACCCTAACCCTAACCCTAACCCTAACCCTAACCCTAACCCTAACCCTAACCCTAACCCTAACCCTAACCCTAACCCTAACCCTAACCCTAACCCTAACCCTAACCCTAACCCTAACCCTAACCCTAACCCTAACCCTAACCCTAACCCTAACCCTAACCCTAACCCTAACCCTAACCCTAACCCTAACCCTAACCCTAACCCTAACCCTAACCCTAACCCTAACCCTAACCCTAACCCTAACCCTAACCCTAACCCTAACCCTAACCCTAACCCTAACCCTAACCCTAACCCTAACCCTAACCCTAACCCTAACCCTAACCCTAACCCTAACCCTAACCCTAACCCTAACCCTAACCCTAACCCTAACCCTAACCCTAACCCTAACCCTAACCCTAACCCTAACCCTAACCCTAACCCTAACCCTAACCCTAACCCTAACCCTAACCCTAACCCTAACCCTAACCCTAACCCTAACCCTAACCCTAACCCTAACCCTAACCCTAACCCTAACCCTAACCCTAACCCTAACCCTAACCCTAACCCTAACCCTAACCCTAACCCTAACCCTAACCCTAACCCTAACCCTAACCCTAACCCTAACCCTAACCCTAACCCTAACCCTAACCCTAACCCTAACCCTAACCCTAACCCTAACCCTAACCCTAACCCTAACCCTAACCCTAACCCTAACCCTAACCCTAACCCTAACCCTAACCCTAACCCTAACCCTAACCCTAACCCTAACCCTAACCCTAACCCTAACCCTAACCCTAACCCTAACCCTAACCCTAACCCTAACCCTAACCCTAACCCTAACCCTAACCCTAACCCTAACCCTAACCCTAACCCTAACCCTAACCCTAACCCTAACCCTAACCCTAACCCTAACCCTAACCCTAACCCTAACCCTAACCCTAACCCTAACCCTAACCCTAACCCTAACCCTAACCCTAACCCTAACCCTAACCCTAACCCTAACCCTAACCCTAACCCTAACCCTAACCCTAACCCTAACCCTAACCCTAACCCTAACCCTAACCCTAACCCTAACCCTAACCCTAACCCTAACCCTAACCCTAACCCTAACCCTAACCCTAACCCTAACCCTAACCCTAACCCTAACCCTAACCCTAACCCTAACCCTAACCCTAACCCTAACCCTAACCCTAACCCTAACCCTAACCCTAACCCTAACCCTAACCCTAACCCTAACCCTAACCCTAACCCTAACCCTAACCCTAACCCTAACCCTAACCCTAACCCTAACCCTAACCCTAACCCTAACCCTAACCCTAACCCTAACCCTAACCCTAACCCTAACCCTAACCCTAACCCTAACCCTAACCCTAACCCTAACCCTAACCCTAACCCTAACCCTAACCCTAACCCTAACCCTAACCCTAACCCTAACCCTAACCCTAACCCTAACCCTAACCCTAACCCTAACCCTAACCCTAACCCTAACCCTAACCCTAACCCTAACCCTAACCCTAACCCTAACCCTAACCCTAACCCTAACCCTAACCCTAACCCTAACCCTAACCCTAACCCTAACCCTAACCCTAACCCTAACCCTAACCCTAACCCTAACCCTAACCCTAACCCTAACCCTAACCCTAACCCTAACCCTAACCCTAACCCTAACCCTAACCCTAACCCTAACCCTAACCCTAACCCTAACCCTAACCCTAACCCTAACCCTAACCCTAACCCTAACCCTAACCCTAACCCTAACCCTAACCCTAACCCTAACCCTAACCCTAACCCTAACCCTAACCCTAACCCTAACCCTAACCCTAACCCTAACCCTAACCCTAACCCTAACCCTAACCCTAACCCTAACCCTAACCCTAACCCTAACCCTAACCCTAACCCTAACCCTAACCCTAACCCTAACCCTAACCCTAACCCTAACCCTAACCCTAACCCTAACCCTAACCCTAACCCTAACCCTAACCCTAACCCTAACCCTAACCCTAACCCTAACCCTAACCCTAACCCTAACCCTAACCCTAACCCTAACCCTAACCCTAACCCTAACCCTAACCCTAACCCTAACCCTAACCCTAACCCTAACCCTAACCCTAACCCTAACCCTAACCCTAACCCTAACCCTAACCCTAACCCTAACCCTAACCCTAACCCTAACCCTAACCCTAACCCTAACCCTAACCCTAACCCTAACCCTAACCCTAACCCTAACCCTAACCCTAACCCTAACCCTAACCCTAACCCTAACCCTAACCCTAACCCTAACCCTAACCCTAACCCTAACCCTAACCCTAACCCTAACCCTAACCCTAACCCTAACCCTAACCCTAACCCTAACCCTAACCCTAACCCTAACCCTAACCCTAACCCTAACCCTAACCCTAACCCTAACCCTAACCCTAACCCTAACCCTAACCCTAACCCTAACCCTAACCCTAACCCTAACCCTAACCCTAACCCTAACCCTAACCCTAACCCTAACCCTAACCCTAACCCTAACCCTAACCCTAACCCTAACCCTAACCCTAACCCTAACCCTAACCCTAACCCTAACCCTAACCCTAACCCTAACCCTAACCCTAACCCTAACCCTAACCCTAACCCTAACCCTAACCCTAACCCTAACCCTAACCCTAACCCTAACCCTAACCCTAACCCTAACCCTAACCCTAACCCTAACCCTAACCCTAACCCTAACCCTAACCCTAACCCTAACCCTAACCCTAACCCTAACCCTAACCCTAACCCTAACCCTAACCCTAACCCTAACCCTAACCCTAACCCTAACCCTAACCCTAACCCTAACCCTAACCCTAACCCTAACCCTAACCCTAACCCTAACCCTAACCCTAACCCTAACCCTAACCCTAACCCTAACCCTAACCCTAACCCTAACCCTAACCCTAACCCTAACCCTAACCCTAACCCTAACCCTAACCCTAACCCTAACCCTAACCCTAACCCTAACCCTAACCCTAACCCTAACCCTAACCCTAACCCTAACCCTAACCCTAACCCTAACCCTAACCCTAACCCTAACCCTAACCCTAACCCTAACCCTAACCCTAACCCTAACCCTAACCCTAACCCTAACCCTAACCCTAACCCTAACCCTAACCCTAACCCTAACCCTAACCCTAACCCTAACCCTAACCCTAACCCTAACCCTAACCCTAACCCTAACCCTAACCCTAACCCTAACCCTAACCCTAACCCTAACCCTAACCCTAACCCTAACCCTAACCCTAACCCTAACCCTAACCCTAACCCTAACCCTAACCCTAACCCTAACCCTAACCCTAACCCTAACCCTAACCCTAACCCTAACCCTAACCCTAACCCTAACCCTAACCCTAACCCTAACCCTAACCCTAACCCTAACCCTAACCCTAACCCTAACCCTAACCCTAACCCTAACCCTAACCCTAACCCTAACCCTAACCCTAACCCTAACCCTAACCCTAACCCTAACCCTAACCCTAACCCTAACCCTAACCCTAACCCTAACCCTAACCCTAACCCTAACCCTAACCCTAACCCTAACCCTAACCCTAACCCTAACCCTAACCCTAACCCTAACCCTAACCCTAACCCTAACCCTAACCCTAACCCTAACCCTAACCCTAACCCTAACCCTAACCCTAACCCTAACCCTAACCCTAACCCTAACCCTAACCCTAACCCTAACCCTAACCCTAACCCTAACCCTAACCCTAACCCTAACCCTAACCCTAACCCTAACCCTAACCCTAACCCTAACCCTAACCCTAACCCTAACCCTAACCCTAACCCTAACCCTAACCCTAACCCTAACCCTAACCCTAACCCTAACCCTAACCCTAACCCTAACCCTAACCCTAACCCTAACCCTAACCCTAACCCTAACCCTAACCCTAACCCTAACCCTAACCCTAACCCTAACCCTAACCCTAACCCTAACCCTAACCCTAACCCTAACCCTAACCCTAACCCTAACCCTAACCCTAACCCTAACCCTAACCCTAACCCTAACCCTAACCCTAACCCTAACCCTAACCCTAACCCTAACCCTAACCCTAACCCTAACCCTAACCCTAACCCTAACCCTAACCCTAACCCTAACCCTAACCCTAACCCTAACCCTAACCCTAACCCTAACCCTAACCCTAACCCTAACCCTAACCCTAACCCTAACCCTAACCCTAACCCTAACCCTAACCCTAACCCTAACCCTAACCCTAACCCTAACCCTAACCCTAACCCTAACCCTAACCCTAACCCTAACCCTAACCCTAACCCTAACCCTAACCCTAACCCTAACCCTAACCCTAACCCTAACCCTAACCCTAACCCTAACCCTAACCCTAACCCTAACCCTAACCCTAACCCTAACCCTAACCCTAACCCTAACCCTAACCCTAACCCTAACCCTAACCCTAACCCTAACCCTAACCCTAACCCTAACCCTAACCCTAACCCTAACCCTAACCCTAACCCTAACCCTAACCCTAACCCTAACCCTAACCCTAACCCTAACCCTAACCCTAACCCTAACCCTAACCCTAACCCTAACCCTAACCCTAACCCTAACCCTAACCCTAACCCTAACCCTAACCCTAACCCTAACCCTAACCCTAACCCTAACCCTAACCCTAACCCTAACCCTAACCCTAACCCTAACCCTAACCCTAACCCTAACCCTAACCCTAACCCTAACCCTAACCCTAACCCTAACCCTAACCCTAACCCTAACCCTAACCCTAACCCTAACCCTAACCCTAACCCTAACCCTAACCCTAACCCTAACCCTAACCCTAACCCTAACCCTAACCCTAACCCTAACCCTAACCCTAACCCTAACCCTAACCCTAACCCTAACCCTAACCCTAACCCTAACCCTAACCCTAACCCTAACCCTAACCCTAACCCTAACCCTAACCCTAACCCTAACCCTAACCCTAACCCTAACCCTAACCCTAACCCTAACCCTAACCCTAACCCTAACCCTAACCCTAACCCTAACCCTAACCCTAACCCTAACCCTAACCCTAACCCTAACCCTAACCCTAACCCTAACCCTAACCCTAACCCTAACCCTAACCCTAACCCTAACCCTAACCCTAACCCTAACCCTAACCCTAACCCTAACCCTAACCCTAACCCTAACCCTAACCCTAACCCTAACCCTAACCCTAACCCTAACCCTAACCCTAACCCTAACCCTAACCCTAACCCTAACCCTAACCCTAACCCTAACCCTAACCCTAACCCTAACCCTAACCCTAACCCTAACCCTAACCCTAACCCTAACCCTAACCCTAACCCTAACCCTAACCCTAACCCTAACCCTAACCCTAACCCTAACCCTAACCCTAACCCTAACCCTAACCCTAACCCTAACCCTAACCCTAACCCTAACCCTAACCCTAACCCTAACCCTAACCCTAACCCTAACCCTAACCCTAACCCTAACCCTAACCCTAACCCTAACCCTAACCCTAACCCTAACCCTAACCCTAACCCTAACCCTAACCCTAACCCTAACCCTAACCCTAACCCTAACCCTAACCCTAACCCTAACCCTAACCCTAACCCTAACCCTAACCCTAACCCTAACCCTAACCCTAACCCTAACCCTAACCCTAACCCTAACCCTAACCCTAACCCTAACCCTAACCCTAACCCTAACCCTAACCCTAACCCTAACCCTAACCCTAACCCTAACCCTAACCCTAACCCTAACCCTAACCCTAACCCTAACCCTAACCCTAACCCTAACCCTAACCCTAACCCTAACCCTAACCCTAACCCTAACCCTAACCCTAACCCTAACCCTAACCCTAACCCTAACCCTAACCCTAACCCTAACCCTAACCCTAACCCTAACCCTAACCCTAACCCTAACCCTAACCCTAACCCTAACCCTAACCCTAACCCTAACCCTAACCCTAACCCTAACCCTAACCCTAACCCTAACCCTAACCCTAACCCTAACCCTAACCCTAACCCTAACCCTAACCCTAACCCTAACCCTAACCCTAACCCTAACCCTAACCCTAACCCTAACCCTAACCCTAACCCTAACCCTAACCCTAACCCTAACCCTAACCCTAACCCTAACCCTAACCCTAACCCTAACCCTAACCCTAACCCTAACCCTAACCCTAACCCTAACCCTAACCCTAACCCTAACCCTAACCCTAACCCTAACCCTAACCCTAACCCTAACCCTAACCCTAACCCTAACCCTAACCCTAACCCTAACCCTAACCCTAACCCTAACCCTAACCCTAACCCTAACCCTAACCCTAACCCTAACCCTAACCCTAACCCTAACCCTAACCCTAACCCTAACCCTAACCCTAACCCTAACCCTAACCCTAACCCTAACCCTAACCCTAACCCTAACCCTAACCCTAACCCTAACCCTAACCCTAACCCTAACCCTAACCCTAACCCTAACCCTAACCCTAACCCTAACCCTAACCCTAACCCTAACCCTAACCCTAACCCTAACCCTAACCCTAACCCTAACCCTAACCCTAACCCTAACCCTAACCCTAACCCTAACCCTAACCCTAACCCTAACCCTAACCCTAACCCTAACCCTAACCCTAACCCTAACCCTAACCCTAACCCTAACCCTAACCCTAACCCTAACCCTAACCCTAACCCTAACCCTAACCCTAACCCTAACCCTAACCCTAACCCTAACCCTAACCCTAACCCTAACCCTAACCCTAACCCTAACCCTAACCCTAACCCTAACCCTAACCCTAACCCTAACCCTAACCCTAACCCTAACCCTAACCCTAACCCTAACCCTAACCCTAACCCTAACCCTAACCCTAACCCTAACCCTAACCCTAACCCTAACCCTAACCCTAACCCTAACCCTAACCCTAACCCTAACCCTAACCCTAACCCTAACCCTAACCCTAACCCTAACCCTAACCCTAACCCTAACCCTAACCCTAACCCTAACCCTAACCCTAACCCTAACCCTAACCCTAACCCTAACCCTAACCCTAACCCTAACCCTAACCCTAACCCTAACCCTAACCCTAACCCTAACCCTAACCCTAACCCTAACCCTAACCCTAACCCTAACCCTAACCCTAACCCTAACCCTAACCCTAACCCTAACCCTAACCCTAACCCTAACCCTAACCCTAACCCTAACCCTAACCCTAACCCTAACCCTAACCCTAACCCTAACCCTAACCCTAACCCTAACCCTAACCCTAACCCTAACCCTAACCCTAACCCTAACCCTAACCCTAACCCTAACCCTAACCCTAACCCTAACCCTAACCCTAACCCTAACCCTAACCCTAACCCTAACCCTAACCCTAACCCTAACCCTAACCCTAACCCTAACCCTAACCCTAACCCTAACCCTAACCCTAACCCTAACCCTAACCCTAACCCTAACCCTAACCCTAACCCTAACCCTAACCCTAACCCTAACCCTAACCCTAACCCTAACCCTAACCCTAACCCTAACCCTAACCCTAACCCTAACCCTAACCCTAACCCTAACCCTAACCCTAACCCTAACCCTAACCCTAACCCTAACCCTAACCCTAACCCTAACCCTAACCCTAACCCTAACCCTAACCCTAACCCTAACCCTAACCCTAACCCTAACCCTAACCCTAACCCTAACCCTAACCCTAACCCTAACCCTAACCCTAACCCTAACCCTAACCCTAACCCTAACCCTAACCCTAACCCTAACCCTAACCCTAACCCTAACCCTAACCCTAACCCTAACCCTAACCCTAACCCTAACCCTAACCCTAACCCTAACCCTAACCCTAACCCTAACCCTAACCCTAACCCTAACCCTAACCCTAACCCTAACCCTAACCCTAACCCTAACCCTAACCCTAACCCTAACCCTAACCCTAACCCTAACCCTAACCCTAACCCTAACCCTAACCCTAACCCTAACCCTAACCCTAACCCTAACCCTAACCCTAACCCTAACCCTAACCCTAACCCTAACCCTAACCCTAACCCTAACCCTAACCCTAACCCTAACCCTAACCCTAACCCTAACCCTAACCCTAACCCTAACCCTAACCCTAACCCTAACCCTAACCCTAACCCTAACCCTAACCCTAACCCTAACCCTAACCCTAACCCTAACCCTAACCCTAACCCTAACCCTAACCCTAACCCTAACCCTAACCCTAACCCTAACCCTAACCCTAACCCTAACCCTAACCCTAACCCTAACCCTAACCCTAACCCTAACCCTAACCCTAACCCTAACCCTAACCCTAACCCTAACCCTAACCCTAACCCTAACCCTAACCCTAACCCTAACCCTAACCCTAACCCTAACCCTAACCCTAACCCTAACCCTAACCCTAACCCTAACCCTAACCCTAACCCTAACCCTAACCCTAACCCTAACCCTAACCCTAACCCTAACCCTAACCCTAACCCTAACCCTAACCCTAACCCTAACCCTAACCCTAACCCTAACCCTAACCCTAACCCTAACCCTAACCCTAACCCTAACCCTAACCCTAACCCTAACCCTAACCCTAACCCTAACCCTAACCCTAACCCTAACCCTAACCCTAACCCTAACCCTAACCCTAACCCTAACCCTAACCCTAACCCTAACCCTAACCCTAACCCTAACCCTAACCCTAACCCTAACCCTAACCCTAACCCTAACCCTAACCCTAACCCTAACCCTAACCCTAACCCTAACCCTAACCCTAACCCTAACCCTAACCCTAACCCTAACCCTAACCCTAACCCTAACCCTAACCCTAACCCTAACCCTAACCCTAACCCTAACCCTAACCCTAACCCTAACCCTAACCCTAACCCTAACCCTAACCCTAACCCTAACCCTAACCCTAACCCTAACCCTAACCCTAACCCTAACCCTAACCCTAACCCTAACCCTAACCCTAACCCTAACCCTAACCCTAACCCTAACCCTAACCCTAACCCTAACCCTAACCCTAACCCTAACCCTAACCCTAACCCTAACCCTAACCCTAACCCTAACCCTAACCCTAACCCTAACCCTAACCCTAACCCTAACCCTAACCCTAACCCTAACCCTAACCCTAACCCTAACCCTAACCCTAACCCTAACCCTAACCCTAACCCTAACCCTAACCCTAACCCTAACCCTAACCCTAACCCTAACCCTAACCCTAACCCTAACCCTAACCCTAACCCTAACCCTAACCCTAACCCTAACCCTAACCCTAACCCTAACCCTAACCCTAACCCTAACCCTAACCCTAACCCTAACCCTAACCCTAACCCTAACCCTAACCCTAACCCTAACCCTAACCCTAACCCTAACCCTAACCCTAACCCTAACCCTAACCCTAACCCTAACCCTAACCCTAACCCTAACCCTAACCCTAACCCTAACCCTAACCCTAACCCTAACCCTAACCCTAACCCTAACCCTAACCCTAACCCTAACCCTAACCCTAACCCTAACCCTAACCCTAACCCTAACCCTAACCCTAACCCTAACCCTAACCCTAACCCTAACCCTAACCCTAACCCTAACCCTAACCCTAACCCTAACCCTAACCCTAACCCTAACCCTAACCCTAACCCTAACCCTAACCCTAACCCTAACCCTAACCCTAACCCTAACCCTAACCCTAACCCTAACCCTAACCCTAACCCTAACCCTAACCCTAACCCTAACCCTAACCCTAACCCTAACCCTAACCCTAACCCTAACCCTAACCCTAACCCTAACCCTAACCCTAACCCTAACCCTAACCCTAACCCTAACCCTAACCCTAACCCTAACCCTAACCCTAACCCTAACCCTAACCCTAACCCTAACCCTAACCCTAACCCTAACCCTAACCCTAACCCTAACCCTAACCCTAACCCTAACCCTAACCCTAACCCTAACCCTAACCCTAACCCTAACCCTAACCCTAACCCTAACCCTAACCCTAACCCTAACCCTAACCCTAACCCTAACCCTAACCCTAACCCTAACCCTAACCCTAACCCTAACCCTAACCCTAACCCTAACCCTAACCCTAACCCTAACCCTAACCCTAACCCTAACCCTAACCCTAACCCTAACCCTAACCCTAACCCTAACCCTAACCCTAACCCTAACCCTAACCCTAACCCTAACCCTAACCCTAACCCTAACCCTAACCCTAACCCTAACCCTAACCCTAACCCTAACCCTAACCCTAACCCTAACCCTAACCCTAACCCTAACCCTAACCCTAACCCTAACCCTAACCCTAACCCTAACCCTAACCCTAACCCTAACCCTAACCCTAACCCTAACCCTAACCCTAACCCTAACCCTAACCCTAACCCTAACCCTAACCCTAACCCTAACCCTAACCCTAACCCTAACCCTAACCCTAACCCTAACCCTAACCCTAACCCTAACCCTAACCCTAACCCTAACCCTAACCCTAACCCTAACCCTAACCCTAACCCTAACCCTAACCCTAACCCTAACCCTAACCCTAACCCTAACCCTAACCCTAACCCTAACCCTAACCCTAACCCTAACCCTAACCCTAACCCTAACCCTAACCCTAACCCTAACCCTAACCCTAACCCTAACCCTAACCCTAACCCTAACCCTAACCCTAACCCTAACCCTAACCCTAACCCTAACCCTAACCCTAACCCTAACCCTAACCCTAACCCTAACCCTAACCCTAACCCTAACCCTAACCCTAACCCTAACCCTAACCCTAACCCTAACCCTAACCCTAACCCTAACCCTAACCCTAACCCTAACCCTAACCCTAACCCTAACCCTAACCCTAACCCTAACCCTAACCCTAACCCTAACCCTAACCCTAACCCTAACCCTAACCCTAACCCTAACCCTAACCCTAACCCTAACCCTAACCCTAACCCTAACCCTAACCCTAACCCTAACCCTAACCCTAACCCTAACCCTAACCCTAACCCTAACCCTAACCCTAACCCTAACCCTAACCCTAACCCTAACCCTAACCCTAACCCTAACCCTAACCCTAACCCTAACCCTAACCCTAACCCTAACCCTAACCCTAACCCTAACCCTAACCCTAACCCTAACCCTAACCCTAACCCTAACCCTAACCCTAACCCTAACCCTAACCCTAACCCTAACCCTAACCCTAACCCTAACCCTAACCCTAACCCTAACCCTAACCCTAACCCTAACCCTAACCCTAACCCTAACCCTAACCCTAACCCTAACCCTAACCCTAACCCTAACCCTAACCCTAACCCTAACCCTAACCCTAACCCTAACCCTAACCCTAACCCTAACCCTAACCCTAACCCTAACCCTAACCCTAACCCTAACCCTAACCCTAACCCTAACCCTAACCCTAACCCTAACCCTAACCCTAACCCTAACCCTAACCCTAACCCTAACCCTAACCCTAACCCTAACCCTAACCCTAACCCTAACCCTAACCCTAACCCTAACCCTAACCCTAACCCTAACCCTAACCCTAACCCTAACCCTAACCCTAACCCTAACCCTAACCCTAACCCTAACCCTAACCCTAACCCTAACCCTAACCCTAACCCTAACCCTAACCCTAACCCTAACCCTAACCCTAACCCTAACCCTAACCCTAACCCTAACCCTAACCCTAACCCTAACCCTAACCCTAACCCTAACCCTAACCCTAACCCTAACCCTAACCCTAACCCTAACCCTAACCCTAACCCTAACCCTAACCCTAACCCTAACCCTAACCCTAACCCTAACCCTAACCCTAACCCTAACCCTAACCCTAACCCTAACCCTAACCCTAACCCTAACCCTAACCCTAACCCTAACCCTAACCCTAACCCTAACCCTAACCCTAACCCTAACCCTAACCCTAACCCTAACCCTAACCCTAACCCTAACCCTAACCCTAACCCTAACCCTAACCCTAACCCTAACCCTAACCCTAACCCTAACCCTAACCCTAACCCTAACCCTAACCCTAACCCTAACCCTAACCCTAACCCTAACCCTAACCCTAACCCTAACCCTAACCCTAACCCTAACCCTAACCCTAACCCTAACCCTAACCCTAACCCTAACCCTAACCCTAACCCTAACCCTAACCCTAACCCTAACCCTAACCCTAACCCTAACCCTAACCCTAACCCTAACCCTAACCCTAACCCTAACCCTAACCCTAACCCTAACCCTAACCCTAACCCTAACCCTAACCCTAACCCTAACCCTAACCCTAACCCTAACCCTAACCCTAACCCTAACCCTAACCCTAACCCTAACCCTAACCCTAACCCTAACCCTAACCCTAACCCTAACCCTAACCCTAACCCTAACCCTAACCCTAACCCTAACCCTAACCCTAACCCTAACCCTAACCCTAACCCTAACCCTAACCCTAACCCTAACCCTAACCCTAACCCTAACCCTAACCCTAACCCTAACCCTAACCCTAACCCTAACCCTAACCCTAACCCTAACCCTAACCCTAACCCTAACCCTAACCCTAACCCTAACCCTAACCCTAACCCTAACCCTAACCCTAACCCTAACCCTAACCCTAACCCTAACCCTAACCCTAACCCTAACCCTAACCCTAACCCTAACCCTAACCCTAACCCTAACCCTAACCCTAACCCTAACCCTAACCCTAACCCTAACCCTAACCCTAACCCTAACCCTAACCCTAACCCTAACCCTAACCCTAACCCTAACCCTAACCCTAACCCTAACCCTAACCCTAACCCTAACCCTAACCCTAACCCTAACCCTAACCCTAACCCTAACCCTAACCCTAACCCTAACCCTAACCCTAACCCTAACCCTAACCCTAACCCTAACCCTAACCCTAACCCTAACCCTAACCCTAACCCTAACCCTAACCCTAACCCTAACCCTAACCCTAACCCTAACCCTAACCCTAACCCTAACCCTAACCCTAACCCTAACCCTAACCCTAACCCTAACCCTAACCCTAACCCTAACCCTAACCCTAACCCTAACCCTAACCCTAACCCTAACCCTAACCCTAACCCTAACCCTAACCCTAACCCTAACCCTAACCCTAACCCTAACCCTAACCCTAACCCTAACCCTAACCCTAACCCTAACCCTAACCCTAACCCTAACCCTAACCCTAACCCTAACCCTAACCCTAACCCTAACCCTAACCCTAACCCTAACCCTAACCCTAACCCTAACCCTAACCCTAACCCTAACCCTAACCCTAACCCTAACCCTAACCCTAACCCTAACCCTAACCCTAACCCTAACCCTAACCCTAACCCTAACCCTAACCCTAACCCTAACCCTAACCCTAACCCTAACCCTAACCCTAACCCTAACCCTAACCCTAACCCTAACCCTAACCCTAACCCTAACCCTAACCCTAACCCTAACCCTAACCCTAACCCTAACCCTAACCCTAACCCTAACCCTAACCCTAACCCTAACCCTAACCCTAACCCTAACCCTAACCCTAACCCTAACCCTAACCCTAACCCTAACCCTAACCCTAACCCTAACCCTAACCCTAACCCTAACCCTAACCCTAACCCTAACCCTAACCCTAACCCTAACCCTAACCCTAACCCTAACCCTAACCCTAACCCTAACCCTAACCCTAACCCTAACCCTAACCCTAACCCTAACCCTAACCCTAACCCTAACCCTAACCCTAACCCTAACCCTAACCCTAACCCTAACCCTAACCCTAACCCTAACCCTAACCCTAACCCTAACCCTAACCCTAACCCTAACCCTAACCCTAACCCTAACCCTAACCCTAACCCTAACCCTAACCCTAACCCTAACCCTAACCCTAACCCTAACCCTAACCCTAACCCTAACCCTAACCCTAACCCTAACCCTAACCCTAACCCTAACCCTAACCCTAACCCTAACCCTAACCCTAACCCTAACCCTAACCCTAACCCTAACCCTAACCCTAACCCTAACCCTAACCCTAACCCTAACCCTAACCCTAACCCTAACCCTAACCCTAACCCTAACCCTAACCCTAACCCTAACCCTAACCCTAACCCTAACCCTAACCCTAACCCTAACCCTAACCCTAACCCTAACCCTAACCCTAACCCTAACCCTAACCCTAACCCTAACCCTAACCCTAACCCTAACCCTAACCCTAACCCTAACCCTAACCCTAACCCTAACCCTAACCCTAACCCTAACCCTAACCCTAACCCTAACCCTAACCCTAACCCTAACCCTAACCCTAACCCTAACCCTAACCCTAACCCTAACCCTAACCCTAACCCTAACCCTAACCCTAACCCTAACCCTAACCCTAACCCTAACCCTAACCCTAACCCTAACCCTAACCCTAACCCTAACCCTAACCCTAACCCTAACCCTAACCCTAACCCTAACCCTAACCCTAACCCTAACCCTAACCCTAACCCTAACCCTAACCCTAACCCTAACCCTAACCCTAACCCTAACCCTAACCCTAACCCTAACCCTAACCCTAACCCTAACCCTAACCCTAACCCTAACCCTAACCCTAACCCTAACCCTAACCCTAACCCTAACCCTAACCCTAACCCTAACCCTAACCCTAACCCTAACCCTAACCCTAACCCTAACCCTAACCCTAACCCTAACCCTAACCCTAACCCTAACCCTAACCCTAACCCTAACCCTAACCCTAACCCTAACCCTAACCCTAACCCTAACCCTAACCCTAACCCTAACCCTAACCCTAACCCTAACCCTAACCCTAACCCTAACCCTAACCCTAACCCTAACCCTAACCCTAACCCTAACCCTAACCCTAACCCTAACCCTAACCCTAACCCTAACCCTAACCCTAACCCTAACCCTAACCCTAACCCTAACCCTAACCCTAACCCTAACCCTAACCCTAACCCTAACCCTAACCCTAACCCTAACCCTAACCCTAACCCTAACCCTAACCCTAACCCTAACCCTAACCCTAACCCTAACCCTAACCCTAACCCTAACCCTAACCCTAACCCTAACCCTAACCCTAACCCTAACCCTAACCCTAACCCTAACCCTAACCCTAACCCTAACCCTAACCCTAACCCTAACCCTAACCCTAACCCTAACCCTAACCCTAACCCTAACCCTAACCCTAACCCTAACCCTAACCCTAACCCTAACCCTAACCCTAACCCTAACCCTAACCCTAACCCTAACCCTAACCCTAACCCTAACCCTAACCCTAACCCTAACCCTAACCCTAACCCTAACCCTAACCCTAACCCTAACCCTAACCCTAACCCTAACCCTAACCCTAACCCTAACCCTAACCCTAACCCTAACCCTAACCCTAACCCTAACCCTAACCCTAACCCTAACCCTAACCCTAACCCTAACCCTAACCCTAACCCTAACCCTAACCCTAACCCTAACCCTAACCCTAACCCTAACCCTAACCCTAACCCTAACCCTAACCCTAACCCTAACCCTAACCCTAACCCTAACCCTAACCCTAACCCTAACCCTAACCCTAACCCTAACCCTAACCCTAACCCTAACCCTAACCCTAACCCTAACCCTAACCCTAACCCTAACCCTAACCCTAACCCTAACCCTAACCCTAACCCTAACCCTAACCCTAACCCTAACCCTAACCCTAACCCTAACCCTAACCCTAACCCTAACCCTAACCCTAACCCTAACCCTAACCCTAACCCTAACCCTAACCCTAACCCTAACCCTAACCCTAACCCTAACCCTAACCCTAACCCTAACCCTAACCCTAACCCTAACCCTAACCCTAACCCTAACCCTAACCCTAACCCTAACCCTAACCCTAACCCTAACCCTAACCCTAACCCTAACCCTAACCCTAACCCTAACCCTAACCCTAACCCTAACCCTAACCCTAACCCTAACCCTAACCCTAACCCTAACCCTAACCCTAACCCTAACCCTAACCCTAACCCTAACCCTAACCCTAACCCTAACCCTAACCCTAACCCTAACCCTAACCCTAACCCTAACCCTAACCCTAACCCTAACCCTAACCCTAACCCTAACCCTAACCCTAACCCTAACCCTAACCCTAACCCTAACCCTAACCCTAACCCTAACCCTAACCCTAACCCTAACCCTAACCCTAACCCTAACCCTAACCCTAACCCTAACCCTAACCCTAACCCTAACCCTAACCCTAACCCTAACCCTAACCCTAACCCTAACCCTAACCCTAACCCTAACCCTAACCCTAACCCTAACCCTAACCCTAACCCTAACCCTAACCCTAACCCTAACCCTAACCCTAACCCTAACCCTAACCCTAACCCTAACCCTAACCCTAACCCTAACCCTAACCCTAACCCTAACCCTAACCCTAACCCTAACCCTAACCCTAACCCTAACCCTAACCCTAACCCTAACCCTAACCCTAACCCTAACCCTAACCCTAACCCTAACCCTAACCCTAACCCTAACCCTAACCCTAACCCTAACCCTAACCCTAACCCTAACCCTAACCCTAACCCTAACCCTAACCCTAACCCTAACCCTAACCCTAACCCTAACCCTAACCCTAACCCTAACCCTAACCCTAACCCTAACCCTAACCCTAACCCTAACCCTAACCCTAACCCTAACCCTAACCCTAACCCTAACCCTAACCCTAACCCTAACCCTAACCCTAACCCTAACCCTAACCCTAACCCTAACCCTAACCCTAACCCTAACCCTAACCCTAACCCTAACCCTAACCCTAACCCTAACCCTAACCCTAACCCTAACCCTAACCCTAACCCTAACCCTAACCCTAACCCTAACCCTAACCCTAACCCTAACCCTAACCCTAACCCTAACCCTAACCCTAACCCTAACCCTAACCCTAACCCTAACCCTAACCCTAACCCTAACCCTAACCCTAACCCTAACCCTAACCCTAACCCTAACCCTAACCCTAACCCTAACCCTAACCCTAACCCTAACCCTAACCCTAACCCTAACCCTAACCCTAACCCTAACCCTAACCCTAACCCTAACCCTAACCCTAACCCTAACCCTAACCCTAACCCTAACCCTAACCCTAACCCTAACCCTAACCCTAACCCTAACCCTAACCCTAACCCTAACCCTAACCCTAACCCTAACCCTAACCCTAACCCTAACCCTAACCCTAACCCTAACCCTAACCCTAACCCTAACCCTAACCCTAACCCTAACCCTAACCCTAACCCTAACCCTAACCCTAACCCTAACCCTAACCCTAACCCTAACCCTAACCCTAACCCTAACCCTAACCCTAACCCTAACCCTAACCCTAACCCTAACCCTAACCCTAACCCTAACCCTAACCCTAACCCTAACCCTAACCCTAACCCTAACCCTAACCCTAACCCTAACCCTAACCCTAACCCTAACCCTAACCCTAACCCTAACCCTAACCCTAACCCTAACCCTAACCCTAACCCTAACCCTAACCCTAACCCTAACCCTAACCCTAACCCTAACCCTAACCCTAACCCTAACCCTAACCCTAACCCTAACCCTAACCCTAACCCTAACCCTAACCCTAACCCTAACCCTAACCCTAACCCTAACCCTAACCCTAACCCTAACCCTAACCCTAACCCTAACCCTAACCCTAACCCTAACCCTAACCCTAACCCTAACCCTAACCCTAACCCTAACCCTAACCCTAACCCTAACCCTAACCCTAACCCTAACCCTAACCCTAACCCTAACCCTAACCCTAACCCTAACCCTAACCCTAACCCTAACCCTAACCCTAACCCTAACCCTAACCCTAACCCTAACCCTAACCCTAACCCTAACCCTAACCCTAACCCTAACCCTAACCCTAACCCTAACCCTAACCCTAACCCTAACCCTAACCCTAACCCTAACCCTAACCCTAACCCTAACCCTAACCCTAACCCTAACCCTAACCCTAACCCTAACCCTAACCCTAACCCTAACCCTAACCCTAACCCTAACCCTAACCCTAACCCTAACCCTAACCCTAACCCTAACCCTAACCCTAACCCTAACCCTAACCCTAACCCTAACCCTAACCCTAACCCTAACCCTAACCCTAACCCTAACCCTAACCCTAACCCTAACCCTAACCCTAACCCTAACCCTAACCCTAACCCTAACCCTAACCCTAACCCTAACCCTAACCCTAACCCTAACCCTAACCCTAACCCTAACCCTAACCCTAACCCTAACCCTAACCCTAACCCTAACCCTAACCCTAACCCTAACCCTAACCCTAACCCTAACCCTAACCCTAACCCTAACCCTAACCCTAACCCTAACCCTAACCCTAACCCTAACCCTAACCCTAACCCTAACCCTAACCCTAACCCTAACCCTAACCCTAACCCTAACCCTAACCCTAACCCTAACCCTAACCCTAACCCTAACCCTAACCCTAACCCTAACCCTAACCCTAACCCTAACCCTAACCCTAACCCTAACCCTAACCCTAACCCTAACCCTAACCCTAACCCTAACCCTAACCCTAACCCTAACCCTAACCCTAACCCTAACCCTAACCCTAACCCTAACCCTAACCCTAACCCTAACCCTAACCCTAACCCTAACCCTAACCCTAACCCTAACCCTAACCCTAACCCTAACCCTAACCCTAACCCTAACCCTAACCCTAACCCTAACCCTAACCCTAACCCTAACCCTAACCCTAACCCTAACCCTAACCCTAACCCTAACCCTAACCCTAACCCTAACCCTAACCCTAACCCTAACCCTAACCCTAACCCTAACCCTAACCCTAACCCTAACCCTAACCCTAACCCTAACCCTAACCCTAACCCTAACCCTAACCCTAACCCTAACCCTAACCCTAACCCTAACCCTAACCCTAACCCTAACCCTAACCCTAACCCTAACCCTAACCCTAACCCTAACCCTAACCCTAACCCTAACCCTAACCCTAACCCTAACCCTAACCCTAACCCTAACCCTAACCCTAACCCTAACCCTAACCCTAACCCTAACCCTAACCCTAACCCTAACCCTAACCCTAACCCTAACCCTAACCCTAACCCTAACCCTAACCCTAACCCTAACCCTAACCCTAACCCTAACCCTAACCCTAACCCTAACCCTAACCCTAACCCTAACCCTAACCCTAACCCTAACCCTAACCCTAACCCTAACCCTAACCCTAACCCTAACCCTAACCCTAACCCTAACCCTAACCCTAACCCTAACCCTAACCCTAACCCTAACCCTAACCCTAACCCTAACCCTAACCCTAACCCTAACCCTAACCCTAACCCTAACCCTAACCCTAACCCTAACCCTAACCCTAACCCTAACCCTAACCCTAACCCTAACCCTAACCCTAACCCTAACCCTAACCCTAACCCTAACCCTAACCCTAACCCTAACCCTAACCCTAACCCTAACCCTAACCCTAACCCTAACCCTAACCCTAACCCTAACCCTAACCCTAACCCTAACCCTAACCCTAACCCTAACCCTAACCCTAACCCTAACCCTAACCCTAACCCTAACCCTAACCCTAACCCTAACCCTAACCCTAACCCTAACCCTAACCCTAACCCTAACCCTAACCCTAACCCTAACCCTAACCCTAACCCTAACCCTAACCCTAACCCTAACCCTAACCCTAACCCTAACCCTAACCCTAACCCTAACCCTAACCCTAACCCTAACCCTAACCCTAACCCTAACCCTAACCCTAACCCTAACCCTAACCCTAACCCTAACCCTAACCCTAACCCTAACCCTAACCCTAACCCTAACCCTAACCCTAACCCTAACCCTAACCCTAACCCTAACCCTAACCCTAACCCTAACCCTAACCCTAACCCTAACCCTAACCCTAACCCTAACCCTAACCCTAACCCTAACCCTAACCCTAACCCTAACCCTAACCCTAACCCTAACCCTAACCCTAACCCTAACCCTAACCCTAACCCTAACCCTAACCCTAACCCTAACCCTAACCCTAACCCTAACCCTAACCCTAACCCTAACCCTAACCCTAACCCTAACCCTAACCCTAACCCTAACCCTAACCCTAACCCTAACCCTAACCCTAACCCTAACCCTAACCCTAACCCTAACCCTAACCCTAACCCTAACCCTAACCCTAACCCTAACCCTAACCCTAACCCTAACCCTAACCCTAACCCTAACCCTAACCCTAACCCTAACCCTAACCCTAACCCTAACCCTAACCCTAACCCTAACCCTAACCCTAACCCTAACCCTAACCCTAACCCTAACCCTAACCCTAACCCTAACCCTAACCCTAACCCTAACCCTAACCCTAACCCTAACCCTAACCCTAACCCTAACCCTAACCCTAACCCTAACCCTAACCCTAACCCTAACCCTAACCCTAACCCTAACCCTAACCCTAACCCTAACCCTAACCCTAACCCTAACCCTAACCCTAACCCTAACCCTAACCCTAACCCTAACCCTAACCCTAACCCTAACCCTAACCCTAACCCTAACCCTAACCCTAACCCTAACCCTAACCCTAACCCTAACCCTAACCCTAACCCTAACCCTAACCCTAACCCTAACCCTAACCCTAACCCTAACCCTAACCCTAACCCTAACCCTAACCCTAACCCTAACCCTAACCCTAACCCTAACCCTAACCCTAACCCTAACCCTAACCCTAACCCTAACCCTAACCCTAACCCTAACCCTAACCCTAACCCTAACCCTAACCCTAACCCTAACCCTAACCCTAACCCTAACCCTAACCCTAACCCTAACCCTAACCCTAACCCTAACCCTAACCCTAACCCTAACCCTAACCCTAACCCTAACCCTAACCCTAACCCTAACCCTAACCCTAACCCTAACCCTAACCCTAACCCTAACCCTAACCCTAACCCTAACCCTAACCCTAACCCTAACCCTAACCCTAACCCTAACCCTAACCCTAACCCTAACCCTAACCCTAACCCTAACCCTAACCCTAACCCTAACCCTAACCCTAACCCTAACCCTAACCCTAACCCTAACCCTAACCCTAACCCTAACCCTAACCCTAACCCTAACCCTAACCCTAACCCTAACCCTAACCCTAACCCTAACCCTAACCCTAACCCTAACCCTAACCCTAACCCTAACCCTAACCCTAACCCTAACCCTAACCCTAACCCTAACCCTAACCCTAACCCTAACCCTAACCCTAACCCTAACCCTAACCCTAACCCTAACCCTAACCCTAACCCTAACCCTAACCCTAACCCTAACCCTAACCCTAACCCTAACCCTAACCCTAACCCTAACCCTAACCCTAACCCTAACCCTAACCCTAACCCTAACCCTAACCCTAACCCTAACCCTAACCCTAACCCTAACCCTAACCCTAACCCTAACCCTAACCCTAACCCTAACCCTAACCCTAACCCTAACCCTAACCCTAACCCTAACCCTAACCCTAACCCTAACCCTAACCCTAACCCTAACCCTAACCCTAACCCTAACCCTAACCCTAACCCTAACCCTAACCCTAACCCTAACCCTAACCCTAACCCTAACCCTAACCCTAACCCTAACCCTAACCCTAACCCTAACCCTAACCCTAACCCTAACCCTAACCCTAACCCTAACCCTAACCCTAACCCTAACCCTAACCCTAACCCTAACCCTAACCCTAACCCTAACCCTAACCCTAACCCTAACCCTAACCCTAACCCTAACCCTAACCCTAACCCTAACCCTAACCCTAACCCTAACCCTAACCCTAACCCTAACCCTAACCCTAACCCTAACCCTAACCCTAACCCTAACCCTAACCCTAACCCTAACCCTAACCCTAACCCTAACCCTAACCCTAACCCTAACCCTAACCCTAACCCTAACCCTAACCCTAACCCTAACCCTAACCCTAACCCTAACCCTAACCCTAACCCTAACCCTAACCCTAACCCTAACCCTAACCCTAACCCTAACCCTAACCCTAACCCTAACCCTAACCCTAACCCTAACCCTAACCCTAACCCTAACCCTAACCCTAACCCTAACCCTAACCCTAACCCTAACCCTAACCCTAACCCTAACCCTAACCCTAACCCTAACCCTAACCCTAACCCTAACCCTAACCCTAACCCTAACCCTAACCCTAACCCTAACCCTAACCCTAACCCTAACCCTAACCCTAACCCTAACCCTAACCCTAACCCTAACCCTAACCCTAACCCTAACCCTAACCCTAACCCTAACCCTAACCCTAACCCTAACCCTAACCCTAACCCTAACCCTAACCCTAACCCTAACCCTAACCCTAACCCTAACCCTAACCCTAACCCTAACCCTAACCCTAACCCTAACCCTAACCCTAACCCTAACCCTAACCCTAACCCTAACCCTAACCCTAACCCTAACCCTAACCCTAACCCTAACCCTAACCCTAACCCTAACCCTAACCCTAACCCTAACCCTAACCCTAACCCTAACCCTAACCCTAACCCTAACCCTAACCCTAACCCTAACCCTAACCCTAACCCTAACCCTAACCCTAACCCTAACCCTAACCCTAACCCTAACCCTAACCCTAACCCTAACCCTAACCCTAACCCTAACCCTAACCCTAACCCTAACCCTAACCCTAACCCTAACCCTAACCCTAACCCTAACCCTAACCCTAACCCTAACCCTAACCCTAACCCTAACCCTAACCCTAACCCTAACCCTAACCCTAACCCTAACCCTAACCCTAACCCTAACCCTAACCCTAACCCTAACCCTAACCCTAACCCTAACCCTAACCCTAACCCTAACCCTAACCCTAACCCTAACCCTAACCCTAACCCTAACCCTAACCCTAACCCTAACCCTAACCCTAACCCTAACCCTAACCCTAACCCTAACCCTAACCCTAACCCTAACCCTAACCCTAACCCTAACCCTAACCCTAACCCTAACCCTAACCCTAACCCTAACCCTAACCCTAACCCTAACCCTAACCCTAACCCTAACCCTAACCCTAACCCTAACCCTAACCCTAACCCTAACCCTAACCCTAACCCTAACCCTAACCCTAACCCTAACCCTAACCCTAACCCTAACCCTAACCCTAACCCTAACCCTAACCCTAACCCTAACCCTAACCCTAACCCTAACCCTAACCCTAACCCTAACCCTAACCCTAACCCTAACCCTAACCCTAACCCTAACCCTAACCCTAACCCTAACCCTAACCCTAACCCTAACCCTAACCCTAACCCTAACCCTAACCCTAACCCTAACCCTAACCCTAACCCTAACCCTAACCCTAACCCTAACCCTAACCCTAACCCTAACCCTAACCCTAACCCTAACCCTAACCCTAACCCTAACCCTAACCCTAACCCTAACCCTAACCCTAACCCTAACCCTAACCCTAACCCTAACCCTAACCCTAACCCTAACCCTAACCCTAACCCTAACCCTAACCCTAACCCTAACCCTAACCCTAACCCTAACCCTAACCCTAACCCTAACCCTAACCCTAACCCTAACCCTAACCCTAACCCTAACCCTAACCCTAACCCTAACCCTAACCCTAACCCTAACCCTAACCCTAACCCTAACCCTAACCCTAACCCTAACCCTAACCCTAACCCTAACCCTAACCCTAACCCTAACCCTAACCCTAACCCTAACCCTAACCCTAACCCTAACCCTAACCCTAACCCTAACCCTAACCCTAACCCTAACCCTAACCCTAACCCTAACCCTAACCCTAACCCTAACCCTAACCCTAACCCTAACCCTAACCCTAACCCTAACCCTAACCCTAACCCTAACCCTAACCCTAACCCTAACCCTAACCCTAACCCTAACCCTAACCCTAACCCTAACCCTAACCCTAACCCTAACCCTAACCCTAACCCTAACCCTAACCCTAACCCTAACCCTAACCCTAACCCTAACCCTAACCCTAACCCTAACCCTAACCCTAACCCTAACCCTAACCCTAACCCTAACCCTAACCCTAACCCTAACCCTAACCCTAACCCTAACCCTAACCCTAACCCTAACCCTAACCCTAACCCTAACCCTAACCCTAACCCTAACCCTAACCCTAACCCTAACCCTAACCCTAACCCTAACCCTAACCCTAACCCTAACCCTAACCCTAACCCTAACCCTAACCCTAACCCTAACCCTAACCCTAACCCTAACCCTAACCCTAACCCTAACCCTAACCCTAACCCTAACCCTAACCCTAACCCTAACCCTAACCCTAACCCTAACCCTAACCCTAACCCTAACCCTAACCCTAACCCTAACCCTAACCCTAACCCTAACCCTAACCCTAACCCTAACCCTAACCCTAACCCTAACCCTAACCCTAACCCTAACCCTAACCCTAACCCTAACCCTAACCCTAACCCTAACCCTAACCCTAACCCTAACCCTAACCCTAACCCTAACCCTAACCCTAACCCTAACCCTAACCCTAACCCTAACCCTAACCCTAACCCTAACCCTAACCCTAACCCTAACCCTAACCCTAACCCTAACCCTAACCCTAACCCTAACCCTAACCCTAACCCTAACCCTAACCCTAACCCTAACCCTAACCCTAACCCTAACCCTAACCCTAACCCTAACCCTAACCCTAACCCTAACCCTAACCCTAACCCTAACCCTAACCCTAACCCTAACCCTAACCCTAACCCTAACCCTAACCCTAACCCTAACCCTAACCCTAACCCTAACCCTAACCCTAACCCTAACCCTAACCCTAACCCTAACCCTAACCCTAACCCTAACCCTAACCCTAACCCTAACCCTAACCCTAACCCTAACCCTAACCCTAACCCTAACCCTAACCCTAACCCTAACCCTAACCCTAACCCTAACCCTAACCCTAACCCTAACCCTAACCCTAACCCTAACCCTAACCCTAACCCTAACCCTAACCCTAACCCTAACCCTAACCCTAACCCTAACCCTAACCCTAACCCTAACCCTAACCCTAACCCTAACCCTAACCCTAACCCTAACCCTAACCCTAACCCTAACCCTAACCCTAACCCTAACCCTAACCCTAACCCTAACCCTAACCCTAACCCTAACCCTAACCCTAACCCTAACCCTAACCCTAACCCTAACCCTAACCCTAACCCTAACCCTAACCCTAACCCTAACCCTAACCCTAACCCTAACCCTAACCCTAACCCTAACCCTAACCCTAACCCTAACCCTAACCCTAACCCTAACCCTAACCCTAACCCTAACCCTAACCCTAACCCTAACCCTAACCCTAACCCTAACCCTAACCCTAACCCTAACCCTAACCCTAACCCTAACCCTAACCCTAACCCTAACCCTAACCCTAACCCTAACCCTAACCCTAACCCTAACCCTAACCCTAACCCTAACCCTAACCCTAACCCTAACCCTAACCCTAACCCTAACCCTAACCCTAACCCTAACCCTAACCCTAACCCTAACCCTAACCCTAACCCTAACCCTAACCCTAACCCTAACCCTAACCCTAACCCTAACCCTAACCCTAACCCTAACCCTAACCCTAACCCTAACCCTAACCCTAACCCTAACCCTAACCCTAACCCTAACCCTAACCCTAACCCTAACCCTAACCCTAACCCTAACCCTAACCCTAACCCTAACCCTAACCCTAACCCTAACCCTAACCCTAACCCTAACCCTAACCCTAACCCTAACCCTAACCCTAACCCTAACCCTAACCCTAACCCTAACCCTAACCCTAACCCTAACCCTAACCCTAACCCTAACCCTAACCCTAACCCTAACCCTAACCCTAACCCTAACCCTAACCCTAACCCTAACCCTAACCCTAACCCTAACCCTAACCCTAACCCTAACCCTAACCCTAACCCTAACCCTAACCCTAACCCTAACCCTAACCCTAACCCTAACCCTAACCCTAACCCTAACCCTAACCCTAACCCTAACCCTAACCCTAACCCTAACCCTAACCCTAACCCTAACCCTAACCCTAACCCTAACCCTAACCCTAACCCTAACCCTAACCCTAACCCTAACCCTAACCCTAACCCTAACCCTAACCCTAACCCTAACCCTAACCCTAACCCTAACCCTAACCCTAACCCTAACCCTAACCCTAACCCTAACCCTAACCCTAACCCTAACCCTAACCCTAACCCTAACCCTAACCCTAACCCTAACCCTAACCCTAACCCTAACCCTAACCCTAACCCTAACCCTAACCCTAACCCTAACCCTAACCCTAACCCTAACCCTAACCCTAACCCTAACCCTAACCCTAACCCTAACCCTAACCCTAACCCTAACCCTAACCCTAACCCTAACCCTAACCCTAACCCTAACCCTAACCCTAACCCTAACCCTAACCCTAACCCTAACCCTAACCCTAACCCTAACCCTAACCCTAACCCTAACCCTAACCCTAACCCTAACCCTAACCCTAACCCTAACCCTAACCCTAACCCTAACCCTAACCCTAACCCTAACCCTAACCCTAACCCTAACCCTAACCCTAACCCTAACCCTAACCCTAACCCTAACCCTAACCCTAACCCTAACCCTAACCCTAACCCTAACCCTAACCCTAACCCTAACCCTAACCCTAACCCTAACCCTAACCCTAACCCTAACCCTAACCCTAACCCTAACCCTAACCCTAACCCTAACCCTAACCCTAACCCTAACCCTAACCCTAACCCTAACCCTAACCCTAACCCTAACCCTAACCCTAACCCTAACCCTAACCCTAACCCTAACCCTAACCCTAACCCTAACCCTAACCCTAACCCTAACCCTAACCCTAACCCTAACCCTAACCCTAACCCTAACCCTAACCCTAACCCTAACCCTAACCCTAACCCTAACCCTAACCCTAACCCTAACCCTAACCCTAACCCTAACCCTAACCCTAACCCTAACCCTAACCCTAACCCTAACCCTAACCCTAACCCTAACCCTAACCCTAACCCTAACCCTAACCCTAACCCTAACCCTAACCCTAACCCTAACCCTAACCCTAACCCTAACCCTAACCCTAACCCTAACCCTAACCCTAACCCTAACCCTAACCCTAACCCTAACCCTAACCCTAACCCTAACCCTAACCCTAACCCTAACCCTAACCCTAACCCTAACCCTAACCCTAACCCTAACCCTAACCCTAACCCTAACCCTAACCCTAACCCTAACCCTAACCCTAACCCTAACCCTAACCCTAACCCTAACCCTAACCCTAACCCTAACCCTAACCCTAACCCTAACCCTAACCCTAACCCTAACCCTAACCCTAACCCTAACCCTAACCCTAACCCTAACCCTAACCCTAACCCTAACCCTAACCCTAACCCTAACCCTAACCCTAACCCTAACCCTAACCCTAACCCTAACCCTAACCCTAACCCTAACCCTAACCCTAACCCTAACCCTAACCCTAACCCTAACCCTAACCCTAACCCTAACCCTAACCCTAACCCTAACCCTAACCCTAACCCTAACCCTAACCCTAACCCTAACCCTAACCCTAACCCTAACCCTAACCCTAACCCTAACCCTAACCCTAACCCTAACCCTAACCCTAACCCTAACCCTAACCCTAACCCTAACCCTAACCCTAACCCTAACCCTAACCCTAACCCTAACCCTAACCCTAACCCTAACCCTAACCCTAACCCTAACCCTAACCCTAACCCTAACCCTAACCCTAACCCTAACCCTAACCCTAACCCTAACCCTAACCCTAACCCTAACCCTAACCCTAACCCTAACCCTAACCCTAACCCTAACCCTAACCCTAACCCTAACCCTAACCCTAACCCTAACCCTAACCCTAACCCTAACCCTAACCCTAACCCTAACCCTAACCCTAACCCTAACCCTAACCCTAACCCTAACCCTAACCCTAACCCTAACCCTAACCCTAACCCTAACCCTAACCCTAACCCTAACCCTAACCCTAACCCTAACCCTAACCCTAACCCTAACCCTAACCCTAACCCTAACCCTAACCCTAACCCTAACCCTAACCCTAACCCTAACCCTAACCCTAACCCTAACCCTAACCCTAACCCTAACCCTAACCCTAACCCTAACCCTAACCCTAACCCTAACCCTAACCCTAACCCTAACCCTAACCCTAACCCTAACCCTAACCCTAACCCTAACCCTAACCCTAACCCTAACCCTAACCCTAACCCTAACCCTAACCCTAACCCTAACCCTAACCCTAACCCTAACCCTAACCCTAACCCTAACCCTAACCCTAACCCTAACCCTAACCCTAACCCTAACCCTAACCCTAACCCTAACCCTAACCCTAACCCTAACCCTAACCCTAACCCTAACCCTAACCCTAACCCTAACCCTAACCCTAACCCTAACCCTAACCCTAACCCTAACCCTAACCCTAACCCTAACCCTAACCCTAACCCTAACCCTAACCCTAACCCTAACCCTAACCCTAACCCTAACCCTAACCCTAACCCTAACCCTAACCCTAACCCTAACCCTAACCCTAACCCTAACCCTAACCCTAACCCTAACCCTAACCCTAACCCTAACCCTAACCCTAACCCTAACCCTAACCCTAACCCTAACCCTAACCCTAACCCTAACCCTAACCCTAACCCTAACCCTAACCCTAACCCTAACCCTAACCCTAACCCTAACCCTAACCCTAACCCTAACCCTAACCCTAACCCTAACCCTAACCCTAACCCTAACCCTAACCCTAACCCTAACCCTAACCCTAACCCTAACCCTAACCCTAACCCTAACCCTAACCCTAACCCTAACCCTAACCCTAACCCTAACCCTAACCCTAACCCTAACCCTAACCCTAACCCTAACCCTAACCCTAACCCTAACCCTAACCCTAACCCTAACCCTAACCCTAACCCTAACCCTAACCCTAACCCTAACCCTAACCCTAACCCTAACCCTAACCCTAACCCTAACCCTAACCCTAACCCTAACCCTAACCCTAACCCTAACCCTAACCCTAACCCTAACCCTAACCCTAACCCTAACCCTAACCCTAACCCTAACCCTAACCCTAACCCTAACCCTAACCCTAACCCTAACCCTAACCCTAACCCTAACCCTAACCCTAACCCTAACCCTAACCCTAACCCTAACCCTAACCCTAACCCTAACCCTAACCCTAACCCTAACCCTAACCCTAACCCTAACCCTAACCCTAACCCTAACCCTAACCCTAACCCTAACCCTAACCCTAACCCTAACCCTAACCCTAACCCTAACCCTAACCCTAACCCTAACCCTAACCCTAACCCTAACCCTAACCCTAACCCTAACCCTAACCCTAACCCTAACCCTAACCCTAACCCTAACCCTAACCCTAACCCTAACCCTAACCCTAACCCTAACCCTAACCCTAACCCTAACCCTAACCCTAACCCTAACCCTAACCCTAACCCTAACCCTAACCCTAACCCTAACCCTAACCCTAACCCTAACCCTAACCCTAACCCTAACCCTAACCCTAACCCTAACCCTAACCCTAACCCTAACCCTAACCCTAACCCTAACCCTAACCCTAACCCTAACCCTAACCCTAACCCTAACCCTAACCCTAACCCTAACCCTAACCCTAACCCTAACCCTAACCCTAACCCTAACCCTAACCCTAACCCTAACCCTAACCCTAACCCTAACCCTAACCCTAACCCTAACCCTAACCCTAACCCTAACCCTAACCCTAACCCTAACCCTAACCCTAACCCTAACCCTAACCCTAACCCTAACCCTAACCCTAACCCTAACCCTAACCCTAACCCTAACCCTAACCCTAACCCTAACCCTAACCCTAACCCTAACCCTAACCCTAACCCTAACCCTAACCCTAACCCTAACCCTAACCCTAACCCTAACCCTAACCCTAACCCTAACCCTAACCCTAACCCTAACCCTAACCCTAACCCTAACCCTAACCCTAACCCTAACCCTAACCCTAACCCTAACCCTAACCCTAACCCTAACCCTAACCCTAACCCTAACCCTAACCCTAACCCTAACCCTAACCCTAACCCTAACCCTAACCCTAACCCTAACCCTAACCCTAACCCTAACCCTAACCCTAACCCTAACCCTAACCCTAACCCTAACCCTAACCCTAACCCTAACCCTAACCCTAACCCTAACCCTAACCCTAACCCTAACCCTAACCCTAACCCTAACCCTAACCCTAACCCTAACCCTAACCCTAACCCTAACCCTAACCCTAACCCTAACCCTAACCCTAACCCTAACCCTAACCCTAACCCTAACCCTAACCCTAACCCTAACCCTAACCCTAACCCTAACCCTAACCCTAACCCTAACCCTAACCCTAACCCTAACCCTAACCCTAACCCTAACCCTAACCCTAACCCTAACCCTAACCCTAACCCTAACCCTAACCCTAACCCTAACCCTAACCCTAACCCTAACCCTAACCCTAACCCTAACCCTAACCCTAACCCTAACCCTAACCCTAACCCTAACCCTAACCCTAACCCTAACCCTAACCCTAACCCTAACCCTAACCCTAACCCTAACCCTAACCCTAACCCTAACCCTAACCCTAACCCTAACCCTAACCCTAACCCTAACCCTAACCCTAACCCTAACCCTAACCCTAACCCTAACCCTAACCCTAACCCTAACCCTAACCCTAACCCTAACCCTAACCCTAACCCTAACCCTAACCCTAACCCTAACCCTAACCCTAACCCTAACCCTAACCCTAACCCTAACCCTAACCCTAACCCTAACCCTAACCCTAACCCTAACCCTAACCCTAACCCTAACCCTAACCCTAACCCTAACCCTAACCCTAACCCTAACCCTAACCCTAACCCTAACCCTAACCCTAACCCTAACCCTAACCCTAACCCTAACCCTAACCCTAACCCTAACCCTAACCCTAACCCTAACCCTAACCCTAACCCTAACCCTAACCCTAACCCTAACCCTAACCCTAACCCTAACCCTAACCCTAACCCTAACCCTAACCCTAACCCTAACCCTAACCCTAACCCTAACCCTAACCCTAACCCTAACCCTAACCCTAACCCTAACCCTAACCCTAACCCTAACCCTAACCCTAACCCTAACCCTAACCCTAACCCTAACCCTAACCCTAACCCTAACCCTAACCCTAACCCTAACCCTAACCCTAACCCTAACCCTAACCCTAACCCTAACCCTAACCCTAACCCTAACCCTAACCCTAACCCTAACCCTAACCCTAACCCTAACCCTAACCCTAACCCTAACCCTAACCCTAACCCTAACCCTAACCCTAACCCTAACCCTAACCCTAACCCTAACCCTAACCCTAACCCTAACCCTAACCCTAACCCTAACCCTAACCCTAACCCTAACCCTAACCCTAACCCTAACCCTAACCCTAACCCTAACCCTAACCCTAACCCTAACCCTAACCCTAACCCTAACCCTAACCCTAACCCTAACCCTAACCCTAACCCTAACCCTAACCCTAACCCTAACCCTAACCCTAACCCTAACCCTAACCCTAACCCTAACCCTAACCCTAACCCTAACCCTAACCCTAACCCTAACCCTAACCCTAACCCTAACCCTAACCCTAACCCTAACCCTAACCCTAACCCTAACCCTAACCCTAACCCTAACCCTAACCCTAACCCTAACCCTAACCCTAACCCTAACCCTAACCCTAACCCTAACCCTAACCCTAACCCTAACCCTAACCCTAACCCTAACCCTAACCCTAACCCTAACCCTAACCCTAACCCTAACCCTAACCCTAACCCTAACCCTAACCCTAACCCTAACCCTAACCCTAACCCTAACCCTAACCCTAACCCTAACCCTAACCCTAACCCTAACCCTAACCCTAACCCTAACCCTAACCCTAACCCTAACCCTAACCCTAACCCTAACCCTAACCCTAACCCTAACCCTAACCCTAACCCTAACCCTAACCCTAACCCTAACCCTAACCCTAACCCTAACCCTAACCCTAACCCTAACCCTAACCCTAACCCTAACCCTAACCCTAACCCTAACCCTAACCCTAACCCTAACCCTAACCCTAACCCTAACCCTAACCCTAACCCTAACCCTAACCCTAACCCTAACCCTAACCCTAACCCTAACCCTAACCCTAACCCTAACCCTAACCCTAACCCTAACCCTAACCCTAACCCTAACCCTAACCCTAACCCTAACCCTAACCCTAACCCTAACCCTAACCCTAACCCTAACCCTAACCCTAACCCTAACCCTAACCCTAACCCTAACCCTAACCCTAACCCTAACCCTAACCCTAACCCTAACCCTAACCCTAACCCTAACCCTAACCCTAACCCTAACCCTAACCCTAACCCTAACCCTAACCCTAACCCTAACCCTAACCCTAACCCTAACCCTAACCCTAACCCTAACCCTAACCCTAACCCTAACCCTAACCCTAACCCTAACCCTAACCCTAACCCTAACCCTAACCCTAACCCTAACCCTAACCCTAACCCTAACCCTAACCCTAACCCTAACCCTAACCCTAACCCTAACCCTAACCCTAACCCTAACCCTAACCCTAACCCTAACCCTAACCCTAACCCTAACCCTAACCCTAACCCTAACCCTAACCCTAACCCTAACCCTAACCCTAACCCTAACCCTAACCCTAACCCTAACCCTAACCCTAACCCTAACCCTAACCCTAACCCTAACCCTAACCCTAACCCTAACCCTAACCCTAACCCTAACCCTAACCCTAACCCTAACCCTAACCCTAACCCTAACCCTAACCCTAACCCTAACCCTAACCCTAACCCTAACCCTAACCCTAACCCTAACCCTAACCCTAACCCTAACCCTAACCCTAACCCTAACCCTAACCCTAACCCTAACCCTAACCCTAACCCTAACCCTAACCCTAACCCTAACCCTAACCCTAACCCTAACCCTAACCCTAACCCTAACCCTAACCCTAACCCTAACCCTAACCCTAACCCTAACCCTAACCCTAACCCTAACCCTAACCCTAACCCTAACCCTAACCCTAACCCTAACCCTAACCCTAACCCTAACCCTAACCCTAACCCTAACCCTAACCCTAACCCTAACCCTAACCCTAACCCTAACCCTAACCCTAACCCTAACCCTAACCCTAACCCTAACCCTAACCCTAACCCTAACCCTAACCCTAACCCTAACCCTAACCCTAACCCTAACCCTAACCCTAACCCTAACCCTAACCCTAACCCTAACCCTAACCCTAACCCTAACCCTAACCCTAACCCTAACCCTAACCCTAACCCTAACCCTAACCCTAACCCTAACCCTAACCCTAACCCTAACCCTAACCCTAACCCTAACCCTAACCCTAACCCTAACCCTAACCCTAACCCTAACCCTAACCCTAACCCTAACCCTAACCCTAACCCTAACCCTAACCCTAACCCTAACCCTAACCCTAACCCTAACCCTAACCCTAACCCTAACCCTAACCCTAACCCTAACCCTAACCCTAACCCTAACCCTAACCCTAACCCTAACCCTAACCCTAACCCTAACCCTAACCCTAACCCTAACCCTAACCCTAACCCTAACCCTAACCCTAACCCTAACCCTAACCCTAACCCTAACCCTAACCCTAACCCTAACCCTAACCCTAACCCTAACCCTAACCCTAACCCTAACCCTAACCCTAACCCTAACCCTAACCCTAACCCTAACCCTAACCCTAACCCTAACCCTAACCCTAACCCTAACCCTAACCCTAACCCTAACCCTAACCCTAACCCTAACCCTAACCCTAACCCTAACCCTAACCCTAACCCTAACCCTAACCCTAACCCTAACCCTAACCCTAACCCTAACCCTAACCCTAACCCTAACCCTAACCCTAACCCTAACCCTAACCCTAACCCTAACCCTAACCCTAACCCTAACCCTAACCCTAACCCTAACCCTAACCCTAACCCTAACCCTAACCCTAACCCTAACCCTAACCCTAACCCTAACCCTAACCCTAACCCTAACCCTAACCCTAACCCTAACCCTAACCCTAACCCTAACCCTAACCCTAACCCTAACCCTAACCCTAACCCTAACCCTAACCCTAACCCTAACCCTAACCCTAACCCTAACCCTAACCCTAACCCTAACCCTAACCCTAACCCTAACCCTAACCCTAACCCTAACCCTAACCCTAACCCTAACCCTAACCCTAACCCTAACCCTAACCCTAACCCTAACCCTAACCCTAACCCTAACCCTAACCCTAACCCTAACCCTAACCCTAACCCTAACCCTAACCCTAACCCTAACCCTAACCCTAACCCTAACCCTAACCCTAACCCTAACCCTAACCCTAACCCTAACCCTAACCCTAACCCTAACCCTAACCCTAACCCTAACCCTAACCCTAACCCTAACCCTAACCCTAACCCTAACCCTAACCCTAACCCTAACCCTAACCCTAACCCTAACCCTAACCCTAACCCTAACCCTAACCCTAACCCTAACCCTAACCCTAACCCTAACCCTAACCCTAACCCTAACCCTAACCCTAACCCTAACCCTAACCCTAACCCTAACCCTAACCCTAACCCTAACCCTAACCCTAACCCTAACCCTAACCCTAACCCTAACCCTAACCCTAACCCTAACCCTAACCCTAACCCTAACCCTAACCCTAACCCTAACCCTAACCCTAACCCTAACCCTAACCCTAACCCTAACCCTAACCCTAACCCTAACCCTAACCCTAACCCTAACCCTAACCCTAACCCTAACCCTAACCCTAACCCTAACCCTAACCCTAACCCTAACCCTAACCCTAACCCTAACCCTAACCCTAACCCTAACCCTAACCCTAACCCTAACCCTAACCCTAACCCTAACCCTAACCCTAACCCTAACCCTAACCCTAACCCTAACCCTAACCCTAACCCTAACCCTAACCCTAACCCTAACCCTAACCCTAACCCTAACCCTAACCCTAACCCTAACCCTAACCCTAACCCTAACCCTAACCCTAACCCTAACCCTAACCCTAACCCTAACCCTAACCCTAACCCTAACCCTAACCCTAACCCTAACCCTAACCCTAACCCTAACCCTAACCCTAACCCTAACCCTAACCCTAACCCTAACCCTAACCCTAACCCTAACCCTAACCCTAACCCTAACCCTAACCCTAACCCTAACCCTAACCCTAACCCTAACCCTAACCCTAACCCTAACCCTAACCCTAACCCTAACCCTAACCCTAACCCTAACCCTAACCCTAACCCTAACCCTAACCCTAACCCTAACCCTAACCCTAACCCTAACCCTAACCCTAACCCTAACCCTAACCCTAACCCTAACCCTAACCCTAACCCTAACCCTAACCCTAACCCTAACCCTAACCCTAACCCTAACCCTAACCCTAACCCTAACCCTAACCCTAACCCTAACCCTAACCCTAACCCTAACCCTAACCCTAACCCTAACCCTAACCCTAACCCTAACCCTAACCCTAACCCTAACCCTAACCCTAACCCTAACCCTAACCCTAACCCTAACCCTAACCCTAACCCTAACCCTAACCCTAACCCTAACCCTAACCCTAACCCTAACCCTAACCCTAACCCTAACCCTAACCCTAACCCTAACCCTAACCCTAACCCTAACCCTAACCCTAACCCTAACCCTAACCCTAACCCTAACCCTAACCCTAACCCTAACCCTAACCCTAACCCTAACCCTAACCCTAACCCTAACCCTAACCCTAACCCTAACCCTAACCCTAACCCTAACCCTAACCCTAACCCTAACCCTAACCCTAACCCTAACCCTAACCCTAACCCTAACCCTAACCCTAACCCTAACCCTAACCCTAACCCTAACCCTAACCCTAACCCTAACCCTAACCCTAACCCTAACCCTAACCCTAACCCTAACCCTAACCCTAACCCTAACCCTAACCCTAACCCTAACCCTAACCCTAACCCTAACCCTAACCCTAACCCTAACCCTAACCCTAACCCTAACCCTAACCCTAACCCTAACCCTAACCCTAACCCTAACCCTAACCCTAACCCTAACCCTAACCCTAACCCTAACCCTAACCCTAACCCTAACCCTAACCCTAACCCTAACCCTAACCCTAACCCTAACCCTAACCCTAACCCTAACCCTAACCCTAACCCTAACCCTAACCCTAACCCTAACCCTAACCCTAACCCTAACCCTAACCCTAACCCTAACCCTAACCCTAACCCTAACCCTAACCCTAACCCTAACCCTAACCCTAACCCTAACCCTAACCCTAACCCTAACCCTAACCCTAACCCTAACCCTAACCCTAACCCTAACCCTAACCCTAACCCTAACCCTAACCCTAACCCTAACCCTAACCCTAACCCTAACCCTAACCCTAACCCTAACCCTAACCCTAACCCTAACCCTAACCCTAACCCTAACCCTAACCCTAACCCTAACCCTAACCCTAACCCTAACCCTAACCCTAACCCTAACCCTAACCCTAACCCTAACCCTAACCCTAACCCTAACCCTAACCCTAACCCTAACCCTAACCCTAACCCTAACCCTAACCCTAACCCTAACCCTAACCCTAACCCTAACCCTAACCCTAACCCTAACCCTAACCCTAACCCTAACCCTAACCCTAACCCTAACCCTAACCCTAACCCTAACCCTAACCCTAACCCTAACCCTAACCCTAACCCTAACCCTAACCCTAACCCTAACCCTAACCCTAACCCTAACCCTAACCCTAACCCTAACCCTAACCCTAACCCTAACCCTAACCCTAACCCTAACCCTAACCCTAACCCTAACCCTAACCCTAACCCTAACCCTAACCCTAACCCTAACCCTAACCCTAACCCTAACCCTAACCCTAACCCTAACCCTAACCCTAACCCTAACCCTAACCCTAACCCTAACCCTAACCCTAACCCTAACCCTAACCCTAACCCTAACCCTAACCCTAACCCTAACCCTAACCCTAACCCTAACCCTAACCCTAACCCTAACCCTAACCCTAACCCTAACCCTAACCCTAACCCTAACCCTAACCCTAACCCTAACCCTAACCCTAACCCTAACCCTAACCCTAACCCTAACCCTAACCCTAACCCTAACCCTAACCCTAACCCTAACCCTAACCCTAACCCTAACCCTAACCCTAACCCTAACCCTAACCCTAACCCTAACCCTAACCCTAACCCTAACCCTAACCCTAACCCTAACCCTAACCCTAACCCTAACCCTAACCCTAACCCTAACCCTAACCCTAACCCTAACCCTAACCCTAACCCTAACCCTAACCCTAACCCTAACCCTAACCCTAACCCTAACCCTAACCCTAACCCTAACCCTAACCCTAACCCTAACCCTAACCCTAACCCTAACCCTAACCCTAACCCTAACCCTAACCCTAACCCTAACCCTAACCCTAACCCTAACCCTAACCCTAACCCTAACCCTAACCCTAACCCTAACCCTAACCCTAACCCTAACCCTAACCCTAACCCTAACCCTAACCCTAACCCTAACCCTAACCCTAACCCTAACCCTAACCCTAACCCTAACCCTAACCCTAACCCTAACCCTAACCCTAACCCTAACCCTAACCCTAACCCTAACCCTAACCCTAACCCTAACCCTAACCCTAACCCTAACCCTAACCCTAACCCTAACCCTAACCCTAACCCTAACCCTAACCCTAACCCTAACCCTAACCCTAACCCTAACCCTAACCCTAACCCTAACCCTAACCCTAACCCTAACCCTAACCCTAACCCTAACCCTAACCCTAACCCTAACCCTAACCCTAACCCTAACCCTAACCCTAACCCTAACCCTAACCCTAACCCTAACCCTAACCCTAACCCTAACCCTAACCCTAACCCTAACCCTAACCCTAACCCTAACCCTAACCCTAACCCTAACCCTAACCCTAACCCTAACCCTAACCCTAACCCTAACCCTAACCCTAACCCTAACCCTAACCCTAACCCTAACCCTAACCCTAACCCTAACCCTAACCCTAACCCTAACCCTAACCCTAACCCTAACCCTAACCCTAACCCTAACCCTAACCCTAACCCTAACCCTAACCCTAACCCTAACCCTAACCCTAACCCTAACCCTAACCCTAACCCTAACCCTAACCCTAACCCTAACCCTAACCCTAACCCTAACCCTAACCCTAACCCTAACCCTAACCCTAACCCTAACCCTAACCCTAACCCTAACCCTAACCCTAACCCTAACCCTAACCCTAACCCTAACCCTAACCCTAACCCTAACCCTAACCCTAACCCTAACCCTAACCCTAACCCTAACCCTAACCCTAACCCTAACCCTAACCCTAACCCTAACCCTAACCCTAACCCTAACCCTAACCCTAACCCTAACCCTAACCCTAACCCTAACCCTAACCCTAACCCTAACCCTAACCCTAACCCTAACCCTAACCCTAACCCTAACCCTAACCCTAACCCTAACCCTAACCCTAACCCTAACCCTAACCCTAACCCTAACCCTAACCCTAACCCTAACCCTAACCCTAACCCTAACCCTAACCCTAACCCTAACCCTAACCCTAACCCTAACCCTAACCCTAACCCTAACCCTAACCCTAACCCTAACCCTAACCCTAACCCTAACCCTAACCCTAACCCTAACCCTAACCCTAACCCTAACCCTAACCCTAACCCTAACCCTAACCCTAACCCTAACCCTAACCCTAACCCTAACCCTAACCCTAACCCTAACCCTAACCCTAACCCTAACCCTAACCCTAACCCTAACCCTAACCCTAACCCTAACCCTAACCCTAACCCTAACCCTAACCCTAACCCTAACCCTAACCCTAACCCTAACCCTAACCCTAACCCTAACCCTAACCCTAACCCTAACCCTAACCCTAACCCTAACCCTAACCCTAACCCTAACCCTAACCCTAACCCTAACCCTAACCCTAACCCTAACCCTAACCCTAACCCTAACCCTAACCCTAACCCTAACCCTAACCCTAACCCTAACCCTAACCCTAACCCTAACCCTAACCCTAACCCTAACCCTAACCCTAACCCTAACCCTAACCCTAACCCTAACCCTAACCCTAACCCTAACCCTAACCCTAACCCTAACCCTAACCCTAACCCTAACCCTAACCCTAACCCTAACCCTAACCCTAACCCTAACCCTAACCCTAACCCTAACCCTAACCCTAACCCTAACCCTAACCCTAACCCTAACCCTAACCCTAACCCTAACCCTAACCCTAACCCTAACCCTAACCCTAACCCTAACCCTAACCCTAACCCTAACCCTAACCCTAACCCTAACCCTAACCCTAACCCTAACCCTAACCCTAACCCTAACCCTAACCCTAACCCTAACCCTAACCCTAACCCTAACCCTAACCCTAACCCTAACCCTAACCCTAACCCTAACCCTAACCCTAACCCTAACCCTAACCCTAACCCTAACCCTAACCCTAACCCTAACCCTAACCCTAACCCTAACCCTAACCCTAACCCTAACCCTAACCCTAACCCTAACCCTAACCCTAACCCTAACCCTAACCCTAACCCTAACCCTAACCCTAACCCTAACCCTAACCCTAACCCTAACCCTAACCCTAACCCTAACCCTAACCCTAACCCTAACCCTAACCCTAACCCTAACCCTAACCCTAACCCTAACCCTAACCCTAACCCTAACCCTAACCCTAACCCTAACCCTAACCCTAACCCTAACCCTAACCCTAACCCTAACCCTAACCCTAACCCTAACCCTAACCCTAACCCTAACCCTAACCCTAACCCTAACCCTAACCCTAACCCTAACCCTAACCCTAACCCTAACCCTAACCCTAACCCTAACCCTAACCCTAACCCTAACCCTAACCCTAACCCTAACCCTAACCCTAACCCTAACCCTAACCCTAACCCTAACCCTAACCCTAACCCTAACCCTAACCCTAACCCTAACCCTAACCCTAACCCTAACCCTAACCCTAACCCTAACCCTAACCCTAACCCTAACCCTAACCCTAACCCTAACCCTAACCCTAACCCTAACCCTAACCCTAACCCTAACCCTAACCCTAACCCTAACCCTAACCCTAACCCTAACCCTAACCCTAACCCTAACCCTAACCCTAACCCTAACCCTAACCCTAACCCTAACCCTAACCCTAACCCTAACCCTAACCCTAACCCTAACCCTAACCCTAACCCTAACCCTAACCCTAACCCTAACCCTAACCCTAACCCTAACCCTAACCCTAACCCTAACCCTAACCCTAACCCTAACCCTAACCCTAACCCTAACCCTAACCCTAACCCTAACCCTAACCCTAACCCTAACCCTAACCCTAACCCTAACCCTAACCCTAACCCTAACCCTAACCCTAACCCTAACCCTAACCCTAACCCTAACCCTAACCCTAACCCTAACCCTAACCCTAACCCTAACCCTAACCCTAACCCTAACCCTAACCCTAACCCTAACCCTAACCCTAACCCTAACCCTAACCCTAACCCTAACCCTAACCCTAACCCTAACCCTAACCCTAACCCTAACCCTAACCCTAACCCTAACCCTAACCCTAACCCTAACCCTAACCCTAACCCTAACCCTAACCCTAACCCTAACCCTAACCCTAACCCTAACCCTAACCCTAACCCTAACCCTAACCCTAACCCTAACCCTAACCCTAACCCTAACCCTAACCCTAACCCTAACCCTAACCCTAACCCTAACCCTAACCCTAACCCTAACCCTAACCCTAACCCTAACCCTAACCCTAACCCTAACCCTAACCCTAACCCTAACCCTAACCCTAACCCTAACCCTAACCCTAACCCTAACCCTAACCCTAACCCTAACCCTAACCCTAACCCTAACCCTAACCCTAACCCTAACCCTAACCCTAACCCTAACCCTAACCCTAACCCTAACCCTAACCCTAACCCTAACCCTAACCCTAACCCTAACCCTAACCCTAACCCTAACCCTAACCCTAACCCTAACCCTAACCCTAACCCTAACCCTAACCCTAACCCTAACCCTAACCCTAACCCTAACCCTAACCCTAACCCTAACCCTAACCCTAACCCTAACCCTAACCCTAACCCTAACCCTAACCCTAACCCTAACCCTAACCCTAACCCTAACCCTAACCCTAACCCTAACCCTAACCCTAACCCTAACCCTAACCCTAACCCTAACCCTAACCCTAACCCTAACCCTAACCCTAACCCTAACCCTAACCCTAACCCTAACCCTAACCCTAACCCTAACCCTAACCCTAACCCTAACCCTAACCCTAACCCTAACCCTAACCCTAACCCTAACCCTAACCCTAACCCTAACCCTAACCCTAACCCTAACCCTAACCCTAACCCTAACCCTAACCCTAACCCTAACCCTAACCCTAACCCTAACCCTAACCCTAACCCTAACCCTAACCCTAACCCTAACCCTAACCCTAACCCTAACCCTAACCCTAACCCTAACCCTAACCCTAACCCTAACCCTAACCCTAACCCTAACCCTAACCCTAACCCTAACCCTAACCCTAACCCTAACCCTAACCCTAACCCTAACCCTAACCCTAACCCTAACCCTAACCCTAACCCTAACCCTAACCCTAACCCTAACCCTAACCCTAACCCTAACCCTAACCCTAACCCTAACCCTAACCCTAACCCTAACCCTAACCCTAACCCTAACCCTAACCCTAACCCTAACCCTAACCCTAACCCTAACCCTAACCCTAACCCTAACCCTAACCCTAACCCTAACCCTAACCCTAACCCTAACCCTAACCCTAACCCTAACCCTAACCCTAACCCTAACCCTAACCCTAACCCTAACCCTAACCCTAACCCTAACCCTAACCCTAACCCTAACCCTAACCCTAACCCTAACCCTAACCCTAACCCTAACCCTAACCCTAACCCTAACCCTAACCCTAACCCTAACCCTAACCCTAACCCTAACCCTAACCCTAACCCTAACCCTAACCCTAACCCTAACCCTAACCCTAACCCTAACCCTAACCCTAACCCTAACCCTAACCCTAACCCTAACCCTAACCCTAACCCTAACCCTAACCCTAACCCTAACCCTAACCCTAACCCTAACCCTAACCCTAACCCTAACCCTAACCCTAACCCTAACCCTAACCCTAACCCTAACCCTAACCCTAACCCTAACCCTAACCCTAACCCTAACCCTAACCCTAACCCTAACCCTAACCCTAACCCTAACCCTAACCCTAACCCTAACCCTAACCCTAACCCTAACCCTAACCCTAACCCTAACCCTAACCCTAACCCTAACCCTAACCCTAACCCTAACCCTAACCCTAACCCTAACCCTAACCCTAACCCTAACCCTAACCCTAACCCTAACCCTAACCCTAACCCTAACCCTAACCCTAACCCTAACCCTAACCCTAACCCTAACCCTAACCCTAACCCTAACCCTAACCCTAACCCTAACCCTAACCCTAACCCTAACCCTAACCCTAACCCTAACCCTAACCCTAACCCTAACCCTAACCCTAACCCTAACCCTAACCCTAACCCTAACCCTAACCCTAACCCTAACCCTAACCCTAACCCTAACCCTAACCCTAACCCTAACCCTAACCCTAACCCTAACCCTAACCCTAACCCTAACCCTAACCCTAACCCTAACCCTAACCCTAACCCTAACCCTAACCCTAACCCTAACCCTAACCCTAACCCTAACCCTAACCCTAACCCTAACCCTAACCCTAACCCTAACCCTAACCCTAACCCTAACCCTAACCCTAACCCTAACCCTAACCCTAACCCTAACCCTAACCCTAACCCTAACCCTAACCCTAACCCTAACCCTAACCCTAACCCTAACCCTAACCCTAACCCTAACCCTAACCCTAACCCTAACCCTAACCCTAACCCTAACCCTAACCCTAACCCTAACCCTAACCCTAACCCTAACCCTAACCCTAACCCTAACCCTAACCCTAACCCTAACCCTAACCCTAACCCTAACCCTAACCCTAACCCTAACCCTAACCCTAACCCTAACCCTAACCCTAACCCTAACCCTAACCCTAACCCTAACCCTAACCCTAACCCTAACCCTAACCCTAACCCTAACCCTAACCCTAACCCTAACCCTAACCCTAACCCTAACCCTAACCCTAACCCTAACCCTAACCCTAACCCTAACCCTAACCCTAACCCTAACCCTAACCCTAACCCTAACCCTAACCCTAACCCTAACCCTAACCCTAACCCTAACCCTAACCCTAACCCTAACCCTAACCCTAACCCTAACCCTAACCCTAACCCTAACCCTAACCCTAACCCTAACCCTAACCCTAACCCTAACCCTAACCCTAACCCTAACCCTAACCCTAACCCTAACCCTAACCCTAACCCTAACCCTAACCCTAACCCTAACCCTAACCCTAACCCTAACCCTAACCCTAACCCTAACCCTAACCCTAACCCTAACCCTAACCCTAACCCTAACCCTAACCCTAACCCTAACCCTAACCCTAACCCTAACCCTAACCCTAACCCTAACCCTAACCCTAACCCTAACCCTAACCCTAACCCTAACCCTAACCCTAACCCTAACCCTAACCCTAACCCTAACCCTAACCCTAACCCTAACCCTAACCCTAACCCTAACCCTAACCCTAACCCTAACCCTAACCCTAACCCTAACCCTAACCCTAACCCTAACCCTAACCCTAACCCTAACCCTAACCCTAACCCTAACCCTAACCCTAACCCTAACCCTAACCCTAACCCTAACCCTAACCCTAACCCTAACCCTAACCCTAACCCTAACCCTAACCCTAACCCTAACCCTAACCCTAACCCTAACCCTAACCCTAACCCTAACCCTAACCCTAACCCTAACCCTAACCCTAACCCTAACCCTAACCCTAACCCTAACCCTAACCCTAACCCTAACCCTAACCCTAACCCTAACCCTAACCCTAACCCTAACCCTAACCCTAACCCTAACCCTAACCCTAACCCTAACCCTAACCCTAACCCTAACCCTAACCCTAACCCTAACCCTAACCCTAACCCTAACCCTAACCCTAACCCTAACCCTAACCCTAACCCTAACCCTAACCCTAACCCTAACCCTAACCCTAACCCTAACCCTAACCCTAACCCTAACCCTAACCCTAACCCTAACCCTAACCCTAACCCTAACCCTAACCCTAACCCTAACCCTAACCCTAACCCTAACCCTAACCCTAACCCTAACCCTAACCCTAACCCTAACCCTAACCCTAACCCTAACCCTAACCCTAACCCTAACCCTAACCCTAACCCTAACCCTAACCCTAACCCTAACCCTAACCCTAACCCTAACCCTAACCCTAACCCTAACCCTAACCCTAACCCTAACCCTAACCCTAACCCTAACCCTAACCCTAACCCTAACCCTAACCCTAACCCTAACCCTAACCCTAACCCTAACCCTAACCCTAACCCTAACCCTAACCCTAACCCTAACCCTAACCCTAACCCTAACCCTAACCCTAACCCTAACCCTAACCCTAACCCTAACCCTAACCCTAACCCTAACCCTAACCCTAACCCTAACCCTAACCCTAACCCTAACCCTAACCCTAACCCTAACCCTAACCCTAACCCTAACCCTAACCCTAACCCTAACCCTAACCCTAACCCTAACCCTAACCCTAACCCTAACCCTAACCCTAACCCTAACCCTAACCCTAACCCTAACCCTAACCCTAACCCTAACCCTAACCCTAACCCTAACCCTAACCCTAACCCTAACCCTAACCCTAACCCTAACCCTAACCCTAACCCTAACCCTAACCCTAACCCTAACCCTAACCCTAACCCTAACCCTAACCCTAACCCTAACCCTAACCCTAACCCTAACCCTAACCCTAACCCTAACCCTAACCCTAACCCTAACCCTATAACCCTAACCCTAACCCTAACCCTAACCCTAACCCTAACCCTAACCCTAACCCTAACCCTAACCCTAACCCTAACCCTAACCCTAACCCTAACCCTAACCCTAACCCTAACCCTAACCCTAACCCTAACCCTAACCCTAACCCTAACCCTAACCCTAACCCTAACCCTAACCCTAACCCTAACCCTAACCCTAACCCTAACCCTAACCCTAACCCTAACCCTAACCCTAACCCTAACCCTAACCCTAACCCTAACCCTAACCCTAACCCTAACCCTAACCCTAACCCTAACCCTAACCCTAACCCTAACCCTAACCCTAACCCTAACCCTAACCCTAACCCTAACCCTAACCCTAACCCTAACCCTAACCCTAACCCTAACCCTAACCCTAACCCTAACCCTAACCCTAACCCTAACCCTAACCCTAACCCTAACCCTAACCCTAACCCTAACCCTAACCCTAACCCTAACCCTAACCCTAACCCTAACCCTAACCCTAACCCTAACCCTAACCCTAACCCTAACCCTAACCCTAACCCTAACCCTAACCCTAACCCTAACCCTAACCCTAACCCTAACCCTAACCCTAACCCTAACCCTAACCCTAACCCTAACCCTAACCCTAACCCTAACCCTAACCCTAACCCTAACCCTAACCCTAACCCTAACCCTAACCCTAACCCTAACCCTAACCCTAACCCTAACCCTAACCCTAACCCTAACCCTAACCCTAACCCTAACCCTAACCCTAACCCTAACCCTAACCCTAACCCTAACCCTAACCCTAACCCTAACCCTAACCCTAACCCTAACCCTAACCCTAACCCTAACCCTAACCCTAACCCTAACCCTAACCCTAACCCTAACCCTAACCCTAACCCTAACCCTAACCCTAACCCTAACCCTAACCCTAACCCTAACCCTAACCCTAACCCTAACCCTAACCCTAACCCTAACCCTAACCCTAACCCTAACCCTAACCCTAACCCTAACCCTAACCCTAACCCTAACCCTAACCCTAACCCTAACCCTAACCCTAACCCTAACCCTAACCCTAACCCTAACCCTAACCCTAACCCTAACCCTAACCCTAACCCTAACCCTAACCCTAACCCTAACCCTAACCCTAACCCTAACCCTAACCCTAACCCTAACCCTAACCCTAACCCTAACCCTAACCCTAACCCTAACCCTAACCCTAACCCTAACCCTAACCCTAACCCTAACCCTAACCCTAACCCTAACCCTAACCCTAACCCTAACCCTAACCCTAACCCTAACCCTAACCCTAACCCTAACCCTAACCCTAACCCTAACCCTAACCCTAACCCTAACCCTAACCCTAACCCTAACCCTAACCCTAACCCTAACCCTAACCCTAACCCTAACCCTAACCCTAACCCTAACCCTAACCCTAACCCTAACCCTAACCCTAACCCTAACCCTAACCCTAACCCTAACCCTAACCCTAACCCTAACCCTAACCCTAACCCTAACCCTAACCCTAACCCTAACCCTAACCCTAACCCTAACCCTAACCCTAACCCTAACCCTAACCCTAACCCTAACCCTAACCCTAACCCTAACCCTAACCCTAACCCTAACCCTAACCCTAACCCTAACCCTAACCCTAACCCTAACCCTAACCCTAACCCTAACCCTAACCCTAACCCTAACCCTAACCCTAACCCTAACCCTAACCCTAACCCTAACCCTAACCCTAACCCTAACCCTAACCCTAACCCTAACCCTAACCCTAACCCTAACCCTAACCCTAACCCTAACCCTAACCCTAACCCTAACCCTAACCCTAACCCTAACCCTAACCCTAACCCTAACCCTAACCCTAACCCTAACCCTAACCCTAACCCTAACCCTAACCCTAACCCTAACCCTAACCCTAACCCTAACCCTAACCCTAACCCTAACCCTAACCCTAACCCTAACCCTAACCCTAACCCTAACCCTAACCCTAACCCTAACCCTAACCCTAACCCTAACCCTAACCCTAACCCTAACCCTAACCCTAACCCTAACCCTAACCCTAACCCTAACCCTAACCCTAACCCTAACCCTAACCCTAACCCTAACCCTAACCCTAACCCTAACCCTAACCCTAACCCTAACCCTAACCCTAACCCTAACCCTAACCCTAACCCTAACCCTAACCCTAACCCTAACCCTAACCCTAACCCTAACCCTAACCCTAACCCTAACCCTAACCCTAACCCTAACCCTAACCCTAACCCTAACCCTAACCCTAACCCTAACCCTAACCCTAACCCTAACCCTAACCCTAACCCTAACCCTAACCCTAACCCTAACCCTAACCCTAACCCTAACCCTAACCCTAACCCTAACCCTAACCCTAACCCTAACCCTAACCCTAACCCTAACCCTAACCCTAACCCTAACCCTAACCCTAACCCTAACCCTAACCCTAACCCTAACCCTAACCCTAACCCTAACCCTAACCCTAACCCTAACCCTAACCCTAACCCTAACCCTAACCCTAACCCTAACCCTAACCCTAACCCTAACCCTAACCCTAACCCTAACCCTAACCCTAACCCTAACCCTAACCCTAACCCTAACCCTAACCCTAACCCTAACCCTAACCCTAACCCTAACCCTAACCCTAACCCTAACCCTAACCCTAACCCTAACCCTAACCCTAACCCTAACCCTAACCCTAACCCTAACCCTAACCCTAACCCTAACCCTAACCCTAACCCTAACCCTAACCCTAACCCTAACCCTAACCCTAACCCTAACCCTAACCCTAACCCTAACCCTAACCCTAACCCTAACCCTAACCCTAACCCTAACCCTAACCCTAACCCTAACCCTAACCCTAACCCTAACCCTAACCCTAACCCTAACCCTAACCCTAACCCTAACCCTAACCCTAACCCTAACCCTAACCCTAACCCTAACCCTAACCCTAACCCTAACCCTAACCCTAACCCTAACCCTAACCCTAACCCTAACCCTAACCCTAACCCTAACCCTAACCCTAACCCTAACCCTAACCCTAACCCTAACCCTAACCCTAACCCTAACCCTAACCCTAACCCTAACCCTAACCCTAACCCTAACCCTAACCCTAACCCTAACCCTAACCCTAACCCTAACCCTAACCCTAACCCTAACCCTAACCCTAACCCTAACCCTAACCCTAACCCTAACCCTAACCCTAACCCTAACCCTAACCCTAACCCTAACCCTAACCCTAACCCTAACCCTAACCCTAACCCTAACCCTAACCCTAACCCTAACCCTAACCCTAACCCTAACCCTAACCCTAACCCTAACCCTAACCCTAACCCTAACCCTAACCCTAACCCTAACCCTAACCCTAACCCTAACCCTAACCCTAACCCTAACCCTAACCCTAACCCTAACCCTAACCCTAACCCTAACCCTAACCCTAACCCTAACCCTAACCCTAACCCTAACCCTAACCCTAACCCTAACCCTAACCCTAACCCTAACCCTAACCCTAACCCTAACCCTAACCCTAACCCTAACCCTAACCCTAACCCTAACCCTAACCCTAACCCTAACCCTAACCCTAACCCTAACCCTAACCCTAACCCTAACCCTAACCCTAACCCTAACCCTAACCCTAACCCTAACCCTAACCCTAACCCTAACCCTAACCCTAACCCTAACCCTAACCCTAACCCTAACCCTAACCCTAACCCTAACCCTAACCCTAACCCTAACCCTAACCCTAACCCTAACCCTAACCCTAACCCTAACCCTAACCCTAACCCTAACCCTAACCCTAACCCTAACCCTAACCCTAACCCTAACCCTAACCCTAACCCTAACCCTAACCCTAACCCTAACCCTAACCCTAACCCTAACCCTAACCCTAACCCTAACCCTAACCCTAACCCTAACCCTAACCCTAACCCTAACCCTAACCCTAACCCTAACCCTAACCCTAACCCTAACCCTAACCCTAACCCTAACCCTAACCCTAACCCTAACCCTAACCCTAACCCTAACCCTAACCCTAACCCTAACCCTAACCCTAACCCTAACCCTAACCCTAACCCTAACCCTAACCCTAACCCTAACCCTAACCCTAACCCTAACCCTAACCCTAACCCTAACCCTAACCCTAACCCTAACCCTAACCCTAACCCTAACCCTAACCCTAACCCTAACCCTAACCCTAACCCTAACCCTAACCCTAACCCTAACCCTAACCCTAACCCTAACCCTAACCCTAACCCTAACCCTAACCCTAACCCTAACCCTAACCCTAACCCTAACCCTAACCCTAACCCTAACCCTAACCCTAACCCTAACCCTAACCCTAACCCTAACCCTAACCCTAACCCTAACCCTAACCCTAACCCTAACCCTAACCCTAACCCTAACCCTAACCCTAACCCTAACCCTAACCCTAACCCTAACCCTAACCCTAACCCTAACCCTAACCCTAACCCTAACCCTAACCCTAACCCTAACCCTAACCCTAACCCTAACCCTAACCCTAACCCTAACCCTAACCCTAACCCTAACCCTAACCCTAACCCTAACCCTAACCCTAACCCTAACCCTAACCCTAACCCTAACCCTAACCCTAACCCTAACCCTAACCCTAACCCTAACCCTAACCCTAACCCTAACCCTAACCCTAACCCTAACCCTAACCCTAACCCTAACCCTAACCCTAACCCTAACCCTAACCCTAACCCTAACCCTAACCCTAACCCTAACCCTAACCCTAACCCTAACCCTAACCCTAACCCTAACCCTAACCCTAACCCTAACCCTAACCCTAACCCTAACCCTAACCCTAACCCTAACCCTAACCCTAACCCTAACCCTAACCCTAACCCTAACCCTAACCCTAACCCTAACCCTAACCCTAACCCTAACCCTAACCCTAACCCTAACCCTAACCCTAACCCTAACCCTAACCCTAACCCTAACCCTAACCCTAACCCTAACCCTAACCCTAACCCTAACCCTAACCCTAACCCTAACCCTAACCCTAACCCTAACCCTAACCCTAACCCTAACCCTAACCCTAACCCTAACCCTAACCCTAACCCTAACCCTAACCCTAACCCTAACCCTAACCCTAACCCTAACCCTAACCCTAACCCTAACCCTAACCCTAACCCTAACCCTAACCCTAACCCTAACCCTAACCCTAACCCTAACCCTAACCCTAACCCTAACCCTAACCCTAACCCTAACCCTAACCCTAACCCTAACCCTAACCCTAACCCTAACCCTAACCCTAACCCTAACCCTAACCCTAACCCTAACCCTAACCCTAACCCTAACCCTAACCCTAACCCTAACCCTAACCCTAACCCTAACCCTAACCCTAACCCTAACCCTAACCCTAACCCTAACCCTAACCCTAACCCTAACCCTAACCCTAACCCTAACCCTAACCCTAACCCTAACCCTAACCCTAACCCTAACCCTAACCCTAACCCTAACCCTAACCCTAACCCTAACCCTAACCCTAACCCTAACCCTAACCCTAACCCTAACCCTAACCCTAACCCTAACCCTAACCCTAACCCTAACCCTAACCCTAACCCTAACCCTAACCCTAACCCTAACCCTAACCCTAACCCTAACCCTAACCCTAACCCTAACCCTAACCCTAACCCTAACCCTAACCCTAACCCTAACCCTAACCCTAACCCTAACCCTAACCCTAACCCTAACCCTAACCCTAACCCTAACCCTAACCCTAACCCTAACCCTAACCCTAACCCTAACCCTAACCCTAACCCTAACCCTAACCCTAACCCTAACCCTAACCCTAACCCTAACCCTAACCCTAACCCTAACCCTAACCCTAACCCTAACCCTAACCCTAACCCTAACCCTAACCCTAACCCTAACCCTAACCCTAACCCTAACCCTAACCCTAACCCTAACCCTAACCCTAACCCTAACCCTAACCCTAACCCTAACCCTAACCCTAACCCTAACCCTAACCCTAACCCTAACCCTAACCCTAACCCTAACCCTAACCCTAACCCTAACCCTAACCCTAACCCTAACCCTAACCCTAACCCTAACCCTAACCCTAACCCTAACCCTAACCCTAACCCTAACCCTAACCCTAACCCTAACCCTAACCCTAACCCTAACCCTAACCCTAACCCTAACCCTAACCCTAACCCTAACCCTAACCCTAACCCTAACCCTAACCCTAACCCTAACCCTAACCCTAACCCTAACCCTAACCCTAACCCTAACCCTAACCCTAACCCTAACCCTAACCCTAACCCTAACCCTAACCCTAACCCTAACCCTAACCCTAACCCTAACCCTAACCCTAACCCTAACCCTAACCCTAACCCTAACCCTAACCCTAACCCTAACCCTAACCCTAACCCTAACCCTAACCCTAACCCTAACCCTAACCCTAACCCTAACCCTAACCCTAACCCTAACCCTAACCCTAACCCTAACCCTAACCCTAACCCTAACCCTAACCCTAACCCTAACCCTAACCCTAACCCTAACCCTAACCCTAACCCTAACCCTAACCCTAACCCTAACCCTAACCCTAACCCTAACCCTAACCCTAACCCTAACCCTAACCCTAACCCTAACCCTAACCCTAACCCTAACCCTAACCCTAACCCTAACCCTAACCCTAACCCTAACCCTAACCCTAACCCTAACCCTAACCCTAACCCTAACCCTAACCCTAACCCTAACCCTAACCCTAACCCTAACCCTAACCCTAACCCTAACCCTAACCCTAACCCTAACCCTAACCCTAACCCTAACCCTAACCCTAACCCTAACCCTAACCCTAACCCTAACCCTAACCCTAACCCTAACCCTAACCCTAACCCTAACCCTAACCCTAACCCTAACCCTAACCCTAACCCTAACCCTAACCCTAACCCTAACCCTAACCCTAACCCTAACCCTAACCCTAACCCTAACCCTAACCCTAACCCTAACCCTAACCCTAACCCTAACCCTAACCCTAACCCTAACCCTAACCCTAACCCTAACCCTAACCCTAACCCTAACCCTAACCCTAACCCTAACCCTAACCCTAACCCTAACCCTAACCCTAACCCTAACCCTAACCCTAACCCTAACCCTAACCCTAACCCTAACCCTAACCCTAACCCTAACCCTAACCCTAACCCTAACCCTAACCCTAACCCTAACCCTAACCCTAACCCTAACCCTAACCCTAACCCTAACCCTAACCCTAACCCTAACCCTAACCCTAACCCTAACCCTAACCCTAACCCTAACCCTAACCCTAACCCTAACCCTAACCCTAACCCTAACCCTAACCCTAACCCTAACCCTAACCCTAACCCTAACCCTAACCCTAACCCTAACCCTAACCCTAACCCTAACCCTAACCCTAACCCTAACCCTAACCCTAACCCTAACCCTAACCCTAACCCTAACCCTAACCCTAACCCTAACCCTAACCCTAACCCTAACCCTAACCCTAACCCTAACCCTAACCCTAACCCTAACCCTAACCCTAACCCTAACCCTAACCCTAACCCTAACCCTAACCCTAACCCTAACCCTAACCCTAACCCTAACCCTAACCCTAACCCTAACCCTAACCCTAACCCTAACCCTAACCCTAACCCTAACCCTAACCCTAACCCTAACCCTAACCCTAACCCTAACCCTAACCCTAACCCTAACCCTAACCCTAACCCTAACCCTAACCCTAACCCTAACCCTAACCCTAACCCTAACCCTAACCCTAACCCTAACCCTAACCCTAACCCTAACCCTAACCCTAACCCTAACCCTAACCCTAACCCTAACCCTAACCCTAACCCTAACCCTAACCCTAACCCTAACCCTAACCCTAACCCTAACCCTAACCCTAACCCTAACCCTAACCCTAACCCTAACCCTAACCCTAACCCTAACCCTAACCCTAACCCTAACCCTAACCCTAACCCTAACCCTAACCCTAACCCTAACCCTAACCCTAACCCTAACCCTAACCCTAACCCTAACCCTAACCCTAACCCTAACCCTAACCCTAACCCTAACCCTAACCCTAACCCTAACCCTAACCCTAACCCTAACCCTAACCCTAACCCTAACCCTAACCCTAACCCTAACCCTAACCCTAACCCTAACCCTAACCCTAACCCTAACCCTAACCCTAACCCTAACCCTAACCCTAACCCTAACCCTAACCCTAACCCTAACCCTAACCCTAACCCTAACCCTAACCCTAACCCTAACCCTAACCCTAACCCTAACCCTAACCCTAACCCTAACCCTAACCCTAACCCTAACCCTAACCCTAACCCTAACCCTAACCCTAACCCTAACCCTAACCCTAACCCTAACCCTAACCCTAACCCTAACCCTAACCCTAACCCTAACCCTAACCCTAACCCTAACCCTAACCCTAACCCTAACCCTAACCCTAACCCTAACCCTAACCCTAACCCTAACCCTAACCCTAACCCTAACCCTAACCCTAACCCTAACCCTAACCCTAACCCTAACCCTAACCCTAACCCTAACCCTAACCCTAACCCTAACCCTAACCCTAACCCTAACCCTAACCCTAACCCTAACCCTAACCCTAACCCTAACCCTAACCCTAACCCTAACCCTAACCCTAACCCTAACCCTAACCCTAACCCTAACCCTAACCCTAACCCTAACCCTAACCCTAACCCTAACCCTAACCCTAACCCTAACCCTAACCCTAACCCTAACCCTAACCCTAACCCTAACCCTAACCCTAACCCTAACCCTAACCCTAACCCTAACCCTAACCCTAACCCTAACCCTAACCCTAACCCTAACCCTAACCCTAACCCTAACCCTAACCCTAACCCTAACCCTAACCCTAACCCTAACCCTAACCCTAACCCTAACCCTAACCCTAACCCTAACCCTAACCCTAACCCTAACCCTAACCCTAACCCTAACCCTAACCCTAACCCTAACCCTAACCCTAACCCTAACCCTAACCCTAACCCTAACCCTAACCCTAACCCTAACCCTAACCCTAACCCTAACCCTAACCCTAACCCTAACCCTAACCCTAACCCTAACCCTAACCCTAACCCTAACCCTAACCCTAACCCTAACCCTAACCCTAACCCTAACCCTAACCCTAACCCTAACCCTAACCCTAACCCTAACCCTAACCCTAACCCTAACCCTAACCCTAACCCTAACCCTAACCCTAACCCTAACCCTAACCCTAACCCTAACCCTAACCCTAACCCTAACCCTAACCCTAACCCTAACCCTAACCCTAACCCTAACCCTAACCCTAACCCTAACCCTAACCCTAACCCTAACCCTAACCCTAACCCTAACCCTAACCCTAACCCTAACCCTAACCCTAACCCTAACCCTAACCCTAACCCTAACCCTAACCCTAACCCTAACCCTAACCCTAACCCTAACCCTAACCCTAACCCTAACCCTAACCCTAACCCTAACCCTAACCCTAACCCTAACCCTAACCCTAACCCTAACCCTAACCCTAACCCTAACCCTAACCCTAACCCTAACCCTAACCCTAACCCTAACCCTAACCCTAACCCTAACCCTAACCCTAACCCTAACCCTAACCCTAACCCTAACCCTAACCCTAACCCTAACCCTAACCCTAACCCTAACCCTAACCCTAACCCTAACCCTAACCCTAACCCTAACCCTAACCCTAACCCTAACCCTAACCCTAACCCTAACCCTAACCCTAACCCTAACCCTAACCCTAACCCTAACCCTAACCCTAACCCTAACCCTAACCCTAACCCTAACCCTAACCCTAACCCTAACCCTAACCCTAACCCTAACCCTAACCCTAACCCTAACCCTAACCCTAACCCTAACCCTAACCCTAACCCTAACCCTAACCCTAACCCTAACCCTAACCCTAACCCTAACCCTAACCCTAACCCTAACCCTAACCCTAACCCTAACCCTAACCCTAACCCTAACCCTAACCCTAACCCTAACCCTAACCCTAACCCTAACCCTAACCCTAACCCTAACCCTAACCCTAACCCTAACCCTAACCCTAACCCTAACCCTAACCCTAACCCTAACCCTAACCCTAACCCTAACCCTAACCCTAACCCTAACCCTAACCCTAACCCTAACCCTAACCCTAACCCTAACCCTAACCCTAACCCTAACCCTAACCCTAACCCTAACCCTAACCCTAACCCTAACCCTAACCCTAACCCTAACCCTAACCCTAACCCTAACCCTAACCCTAACCCTAACCCTAACCCTAACCCTAACCCTAACCCTAACCCTAACCCTAACCCTAACCCTAACCCTAACCCTAACCCTAACCCTAACCCTAACCCTAACCCTAACCCTAACCCTAACCCTAACCCTAACCCTAACCCTAACCCTAACCCTAACCCTAACCCTAACCCTAACCCTAACCCTAACCCTAACCCTAACCCTAACCCTAACCCTAACCCTAACCCTAACCCTAACCCTAACCCTAACCCTAACCCTAACCCTAACCCTAACCCTAACCCTAACCCTAACCCTAACCCTAACCCTAACCCTAACCCTAACCCTAACCCTAACCCTAACCCTAACCCTAACCCTAACCCTAACCCTAACCCTAACCCTAACCCTAACCCTAACCCTAACCCTAACCCTAACCCTAACCCTAACCCTAACCCTAACCCTAACCCTAACCCTAACCCTAACCCTAACCCTAACCCTAACCCTAACCCTAACCCTAACCCTAACCCTAACCCTAACCCTAACCCTAACCCTAACCCTAACCCTAACCCTAACCCTAACCCTAACCCTAACCCTAACCCTAACCCTAACCCTAACCCTAACCCTAACCCTAACCCTAACCCTAACCCTAACCCTAACCCTAACCCTAACCCTAACCCTAACCCTAACCCTAACCCTAACCCTAACCCTAACCCTAACCCTAACCCTAACCCTAACCCTAACCCTAACCCTAACCCTAACCCTAACCCTAACCCTAACCCTAACCCTAACCCTAACCCTAACCCTAACCCTAACCCTAACCCTAACCCTAACCCTAACCCTAACCCTAACCCTAACCCTAACCCTAACCCTAACCCTAACCCTAACCCTAACCCTAACCCTAACCCTAACCCTAACCCTAACCCTAACCCTAACCCTAACCCTAACCCTAACCCTAACCCTAACCCTAACCCTAACCCTAACCCTAACCCTAACCCTAACCCTAACCCTAACCCTAACCCTAACCCTAACCCTAACCCTAACCCTAACCCTAACCCTAACCCTAACCCTAACCCTAACCCTAACCCTAACCCTAACCCTAACCCTAACCCTAACCCTAACCCTAACCCTAACCCTAACCCTAACCCTAACCCTAACCCTAACCCTAACCCTAACCCTAACCCTAACCCTAACCCTAACCCTAACCCTAACCCTAACCCTAACCCTAACCCTAACCCTAACCCTAACCCTAACCCTAACCCTAACCCTAACCCTAACCCTAACCCTAACCCTAACCCTAACCCTAACCCTAACCCTAACCCTAACCCTAACCCTAACCCTAACCCTAACCCTAACCCTAACCCTAACCCTAACCCTAACCCTAACCCTAACCCTAACCCTAACCCTAACCCTAACCCTAACCCTAACCCTAACCCTAACCCTAACCCTAACCCTAACCCTAACCCTAACCCTAACCCTAACCCTAACCCTAACCCTAACCCTAACCCTAACCCTAACCCTAACCCTAACCCTAACCCTAACCCTAACCCTAACCCTAACCCTAACCCTAACCCTAACCCTAACCCTAACCCTAACCCTAACCCTAACCCTAACCCTAACCCTAACCCTAACCCTAACCCTAACCCTAACCCTAACCCTAACCCTAACCCTAACCCTAACCCTAACCCTAACCCTAACCCTAACCCTAACCCTAACCCTAACCCTAACCCTAACCCTAACCCTAACCCTAACCCTAACCCTAACCCTAACCCTAACCCTAACCCTAACCCTAACCCTAACCCTAACCCTAACCCTAACCCTAACCCTAACCCTAACCCTAACCCTAACCCTAACCCTAACCCTAACCCTAACCCTAACCCTAACCCTAACCCTAACCCTAACCCTAACCCTAACCCTAACCCTAACCCTAACCCTAACCCTAACCCTAACCCTAACCCTAACCCTAACCCTAACCCTAACCCTAACCCTAACCCTAACCCTAACCCTAACCCTAACCCTAACCCTAACCCTAACCCTAACCCTAACCCTAACCCTAACCCTAACCCTAACCCTAACCCTAACCCTAACCCTAACCCTAACCCTAACCCTAACCCTAACCCTAACCCTAACCCTAACCCTAACCCTAACCCTAACCCTAACCCTAACCCTAACCCTAACCCTAACCCTAACCCTAACCCTAACCCTAACCCTAACCCTAACCCTAACCCTAACCCTAACCCTAACCCTAACCCTAACCCTAACCCTAACCCTAACCCTAACCCTAACCCTAACCCTAACCCTAACCCTAACCCTAACCCTAACCCTAACCCTAACCCTAACCCTAACCCTAACCCTAACCCTAACCCTAACCCTAACCCTAACCCTAACCCTAACCCTAACCCTAACCCTAACCCTAACCCTAACCCTAACCCTAACCCTAACCCTAACCCTAACCCTAACCCTAACCCTAACCCTAACCCTAACCCTAACCCTAACCCTAACCCTAACCCTAACCCTAACCCTAACCCTAACCCTAACCCTAACCCTAACCCTAACCCTAACCCTAACCCTAACCCTAACCCTAACCCTAACCCTAACCCTAACCCTAACCCTAACCCTAACCCTAACCCTAACCCTAACCCTAACCCTAACCCTAACCCTAACCCTAACCCTAACCCTAACCCTAACCCTAACCCTAACCCTAACCCTAACCCTAACCCTAACCCTAACCCTAACCCTAACCCTAACCCTAACCCTAACCCTAACCCTAACCCTAACCCTAACCCTAACCCTAACCCTAACCCTAACCCTAACCCTAACCCTAACCCTAACCCTAACCCTAACCCTAACCCTAACCCTAACCCTAACCCTAACCCTAACCCTAACCCTAACCCTAACCCTAACCCTAACCCTAACCCTAACCCTAACCCTAACCCTAACCCTAACCCTAACCCTAACCCTAACCCTAACCCTAACCCTAACCCTAACCCTAACCCTAACCCTAACCCTAACCCTAACCCTAACCCTAACCCTAACCCTAACCCTAACCCTAACCCTAACCCTAACCCTAACCCTAACCCTAACCCTAACCCTAACCCTAACCCTAACCCTAACCCTAACCCTAACCCTAACCCTAACCCTAACCCTAACCCTAACCCTAACCCTAACCCTAACCCTAACCCTAACCCTAACCCTAACCCTAACCCTAACCCTAACCCTAACCCTAACCCTAACCCTAACCCTAACCCTAACCCTAACCCTAACCCTAACCCTAACCCTAACCCTAACCCTAACCCTAACCCTAACCCTAACCCTAACCCTAACCCTAACCCTAACCCTAACCCTAACCCTAACCCTAACCCTAACCCTAACCCTAACCCTAACCCTAACCCTAACCCTAACCCTAACCCTAACCCTAACCCTAACCCTAACCCTAACCCTAACCCTAACCCTAACCCTAACCCTAACCCTAACCCTAACCCTAACCCTAACCCTAACCCTAACCCTAACCCTAACCCTAACCCTAACCCTAACCCTAACCCTAACCCTAACCCTAACCCTAACCCTAACCCTAACCCTAACCCTAACCCTAACCCTAACCCTAACCCTAACCCTAACCCTAACCCTAACCCTAACCCTAACCCTAACCCTAACCCTAACCCTAACCCTAACCCTAACCCTAACCCTAACCCTAACCCTAACCCTAACCCTAACCCTAACCCTAACCCTAACCCTAACCCTAACCCTAACCCTAACCCTAACCCTAACCCTAACCCTAACCCTAACCCTAACCCTAACCCTAACCCTAACCCTAACCCTAACCCTAACCCTAACCCTAACCCTAACCCTAACCCTAACCCTAACCCTAACCCTAACCCTAACCCTAACCCTAACCCTAACCCTAACCCTAACCCTAACCCTAACCCTAACCCTAACCCTAACCCTAACCCTAACCCTAACCCTAACCCTAACCCTAACCCTAACCCTAACCCTAACCCTAACCCTAACCCTAACCCTAACCCTAACCCTAACCCTAACCCTAACCCTAACCCTAACCCTAACCCTAACCCTAACCCTAACCCTAACCCTAACCCTAACCCTAACCCTAACCCTAACCCTAACCCTAACCCTAACCCTAACCCTAACCCTAACCCTAACCCTAACCCTAACCCTAACCCTAACCCTAACCCTAACCCTAACCCTAACCCTAACCCTAACCCTAACCCTAACCCTAACCCTAACCCTAACCCTAACCCTAACCCTAACCCTAACCCTAACCCTAACCCTAACCCTAACCCTAACCCTAACCCTAACCCTAACCCTAACCCTAACCCTAACCCTAACCCTAACCCTAACCCTAACCCTAACCCTAACCCTAACCCTAACCCTAACCCTAACCCTAACCCTAACCCTAACCCTAACCCTAACCCTAACCCTAACCCTAACCCTAACCCTAACCCTAACCCTAACCCTAACCCTAACCCTAACCCTAACCCTAACCCTAACCCTAACCCTAACCCTAACCCTAACCCTAACCCTAACCCTAACCCTAACCCTAACCCTAACCCTAACCCTAACCCTAACCCTAACCCTAACCCTAACCCTAACCCTAACCCTAACCCTAACCCTAACCCTAACCCTAACCCTAACCCTAACCCTAACCCTAACCCTAACCCTAACCCTAACCCTAACCCTAACCCTAACCCTAACCCTAACCCTAACCCTAACCCTAACCCTAACCCTAACCCTAACCCTAACCCTAACCCTAACCCTAACCCTAACCCTAACCCTAACCCTAACCCTAACCCTAACCCTAACCCTAACCCTAACCCTAACCCTAACCCTAACCCTAACCCTAACCCTAACCCTAACCCTAACCCTAACCCTAACCCTAACCCTAACCCTAACCCTAACCCTAACCCTAACCCTAACCCTAACCCTAACCCTAACCCTAACCCTAACCCTAACCCTAACCCTAACCCTAACCCTAACCCTAACCCTAACCCTAACCCTAACCCTAACCCTAACCCTAACCCTAACCCTAACCCTAACCCTAACCCTAACCCTAACCCTAACCCTAACCCTAACCCTAACCCTAACCCTAACCCTAACCCTAACCCTAACCCTAACCCTAACCCTAACCCTAACCCTAACCCTAACCCTAACCCTAACCCTAACCCTAACCCTAACCCTAACCCTAACCCTAACCCTAACCCTAACCCTAACCCTAACCCTAACCCTAACCCTAACCCTAACCCTAACCCTAACCCTAACCCTAACCCTAACCCTAACCCTAACCCTAACCCTAACCCTAACCCTAACCCTAACCCTAACCCTAACCCTAACCCTAACCCTAACCCTAACCCTAACCCTAACCCTAACCCTAACCCTAACCCTAACCCTAACCCTAACCCTAACCCTAACCCTAACCCTAACCCTAACCCTAACCCTAACCCTAACCCTAACCCTAACCCTAACCCTAACCCTAACCCTAACCCTAACCCTAACCCTAACCCTAACCCTAACCCTAACCCTAACCCTAACCCTAACCCTAACCCTAACCCTAACCCTAACCCTAACCCTAACCCTAACCCTAACCCTAACCCTAACCCTAACCCTAACCCTAACCCTAACCCTAACCCTAACCCTAACCCTAACCCTAACCCTAACCCTAACCCTAACCCTAACCCTAACCCTAACCCTAACCCTAACCCTAACCCTAACCCTAACCCTAACCCTAACCCTAACCCTAACCCTAACCCTAACCCTAACCCTAACCCTAACCCTAACCCTAACCCTAACCCTAACCCTAACCCTAACCCTAACCCTAACCCTAACCCTAACCCTAACCCTAACCCTAACCCTAACCCTAACCCTAACCCTAACCCTAACCCTAACCCTAACCCTAACCCTAACCCTAACCCTAACCCTAACCCTAACCCTAACCCTAACCCTAACCCTAACCCTAACCCTAACCCTAACCCTAACCCTAACCCTAACCCTAACCCTAACCCTAACCCTAACCCTAACCCTAACCCTAACCCTAACCCTAACCCTAACCCTAACCCTAACCCTAACCCTAACCCTAACCCTAACCCTAACCCTAACCCTAACCCTAACCCTAACCCTAACCCTAACCCTAACCCTAACCCTAACCCTAACCCTAACCCTAACCCTAACCCTAACCCTAACCCTAACCCTAACCCTAACCCTAACCCTAACCCTAACCCTAACCCTAACCCTAACCCTAACCCTAACCCTAACCCTAACCCTAACCCTAACCCTAACCCTAACCCTAACCCTAACCCTAACCCTAACCCTAACCCTAACCCTAACCCTAACCCTAACCCTAACCCTAACCCTAACCCTAACCCTAACCCTAACCCTAACCCTAACCCTAACCCTAACCCTAACCCTAACCCTAACCCTAACCCTAACCCTAACCCTAACCCTAACCCTAACCCTAACCCTAACCCTAACCCTAACCCTAACCCTAACCCTAACCCTAACCCTAACCCTAACCCTAACCCTAACCCTAACCCTAACCCTAACCCTAACCCTAACCCTAACCCTAACCCTAACCCTAACCCTAACCCTAACCCTAACCCTAACCCTAACCCTAACCCTAACCCTAACCCTAACCCTAACCCTAACCCTAACCCTAACCCTAACCCTAACCCTAACCCTAACCCTAACCCTAACCCTAACCCTAACCCTAACCCTAACCCTAACCCTAACCCTAACCCTAACCCTAACCCTAACCCTAACCCTAACCCTAACCCTAACCCTAACCCTAACCCTAACCCTAACCCTAACCCTAACCCTAACCCTAACCCTAACCCTAACCCTAACCCTAACCCTAACCCTAACCCTAACCCTAACCCTAACCCTAACCCTAACCCTAACCCTAACCCTAACCCTAACCCTAACCCTAACCCTAACCCTAACCCTAACCCTAACCCTAACCCTAACCCTAACCCTAACCCTAACCCTAACCCTAACCCTAACCCTAACCCTAACCCTAACCCTAACCCTAACCCTAACCCTAACCCTAACCCTAACCCTAACCCTAACCCTAACCCTAACCCTAACCCTAACCCTAACCCTAACCCTAACCCTAACCCTAACCCTAACCCTAACCCTAACCCTAACCCTAACCCTAACCCTAACCCTAACCCTAACCCTAACCCTAACCCTAACCCTAACCCTAACCCTAACCCTAACCCTAACCCTAACCCTAACCCTAACCCTAACCCTAACCCTAACCCTAACCCTAACCCTAACCCTAACCCTAACCCTAACCCTAACCCTAACCCTAACCCTAACCCTAACCCTAACCCTAACCCTAACCCTAACCCTAACCCTAACCCTAACCCTAACCCTAACCCTAACCCTAACCCTAACCCTAACCCTAACCCTAACCCTAACCCTAACCCTAACCCTAACCCTAACCCTAACCCTAACCCTAACCCTAACCCTAACCCTAACCCTAACCCTAACCCTAACCCTAACCCTAACCCTAACCCTAACCCTAACCCTAACCCTAACCCTAACCCTAACCCTAACCCTAACCCTAACCCTAACCCTAACCCTAACCCTAACCCTAACCCTAACCCTAACCCTAACCCTAACCCTAACCCTAACCCTAACCCTAACCCTAACCCTAACCCTAACCCTAACCCTAACCCTAACCCTAACCCTAACCCTAACCCTAACCCTAACCCTAACCCTAACCCTAACCCTAACCCTAACCCTAACCCTAACCCTAACCCTAACCCTAACCCTAACCCTAACCCTAACCCTAACCCTAACCCTAACCCTAACCCTAACCCTAACCCTAACCCTAACCCTAACCCTAACCCTAACCCTAACCCTAACCCTAACCCTAACCCTAACCCTAACCCTAACCCTAACCCTAACCCTAACCCTAACCCTAACCCTAACCCTAACCCTAACCCTAACCCTAACCCTAACCCTAACCCTAACCCTAACCCTAACCCTAACCCTAACCCTAACCCTAACCCTAACCCTAACCCTAACCCTAACCCTAACCCTAACCCTAACCCTAACCCTAACCCTAACCCTAACCCTAACCCTAACCCTAACCCTAACCCTAACCCTAACCCTAACCCTAACCCTAACCCTAACCCTAACCCTAACCCTAACCCTAACCCTAACCCTAACCCTAACCCTAACCCTAACCCTAACCCTAACCCTAACCCTAACCCTAACCCTAACCCTAACCCTAACCCTAACCCTAACCCTAACCCTAACCCTAACCCTAACCCTAACCCTAACCCTAACCCTAACCCTAACCCTAACCCTAACCCTAACCCTAACCCTAACCCTAACCCTAACCCTAACCCTAACCCTAACCCTAACCCTAACCCTAACCCTAACCCTAACCCTAACCCTAACCCTAACCCTAACCCTAACCCTAACCCTAACCCTAACCCTAACCCTAACCCTAACCCTAACCCTAACCCTAACCCTAACCCTAACCCTAACCCTAACCCTAACCCTAACCCTAACCCTAACCCTAACCCTAACCCTAACCCTAACCCTAACCCTAACCCTAACCCTAACCCTAACCCTAACCCTAACCCTAACCCTAACCCTAACCCTAACCCTAACCCTAACCCTAACCCTAACCCTAACCCTAACCCTAACCCTAACCCTAACCCTAACCCTAACCCTAACCCTAACCCTAACCCTAACCCTAACCCTAACCCTAACCCTAACCCTAACCCTAACCCTAACCCTAACCCTAACCCTAACCCTAACCCTAACCCTAACCCTAACCCTAACCCTAACCCTAACCCTAACCCTAACCCTAACCCTAACCCTAACCCTAACCCTAACCCTAACCCTAACCCTAACCCTAACCCTAACCCTAACCCTAACCCTAACCCTAACCCTAACCCTAACCCTAACCCTAACCCTAACCCTAACCCTAACCCTAACCCTAACCCTAACCCTAACCCTAACCCTAACCCTAACCCTAACCCTAACCCTAACCCTAACCCTAACCCTAACCCTAACCCTAACCCTAACCCTAACCCTAACCCTAACCCTAACCCTAACCCTAACCCTAACCCTAACCCTAACCCTAACCCTAACCCTAACCCTAACCCTAACCCTAACCCTAACCCTAACCCTAACCCTAACCCTAACCCTAACCCTAACCCTAACCCTAACCCTAACCCTAACCCTAACCCTAACCCTAACCCTAACCCTAACCCTAACCCTAACCCTAACCCTAACCCTAACCCTAACCCTAACCCTAACCCTAACCCTAACCCTAACCCTAACCCTAACCCTAACCCTAACCCTAACCCTAACCCTAACCCTAACCCTAACCCTAACCCTAACCCTAACCCTAACCCTAACCCTAACCCTAACCCTAACCCTAACCCTAACCCTAACCCTAACCCTAACCCTAACCCTAACCCTAACCCTAACCCTAACCCTAACCCTAACCCTAACCCTAACCCTAACCCTAACCCTAACCCTAACCCTAACCCTAACCCTAACCCTAACCCTAACCCTAACCCTAACCCTAACCCTAACCCTAACCCTAACCCTAACCCTAACCCTAACCCTAACCCTAACCCTAACCCTAACCCTAACCCTAACCCTAACCCTAACCCTAACCCTAACCCTAACCCTAACCCTAACCCTAACCCTAACCCTAACCCTAACCCTAACCCTAACCCTAACCCTAACCCTAACCCTAACCCTAACCCTAACCCTAACCCTAACCCTAACCCTAACCCTAACCCTAACCCTAACCCTAACCCTAACCCTAACCCTAACCCTAACCCTAACCCTAACCCTAACCCTAACCCTAACCCTAACCCTAACCCTAACCCTAACCCTAACCCTAACCCTAACCCTAACCCTAACCCTAACCCTAACCCTAACCCTAACCCTAACCCTAACCCTAACCCTAACCCTAACCCTAACCCTAACCCTAACCCTAACCCTAACCCTAACCCTAACCCTAACCCTAACCCTAACCCTAACCCTAACCCTAACCCTAACCCTAACCCTAACCCTAACCCTAACCCTAACCCTAACCCTAACCCTAACCCTAACCCTAACCCTAACCCTAACCCTAACCCTAACCCTAACCCTAACCCTAACCCTAACCCTAACCCTAACCCTAACCCTAACCCTAACCCTAACCCTAACCCTAACCCTAACCCTAACCCTAACCCTAACCCTAACCCTAACCCTAACCCTAACCCTAACCCTAACCCTAACCCTAACCCTAACCCTAACCCTAACCCTAACCCTAACCCTAACCCTAACCCTAACCCTAACCCTAACCCTAACCCTAACCCTAACCCTAACCCTAACCCTAACCCTAACCCTAACCCTAACCCTAACCCTAACCCTAACCCTAACCCTAACCCTAACCCTAACCCTAACCCTAACCCTAACCCTAACCCTAACCCTAACCCTAACCCTAACCCTAACCCTAACCCTAACCCTAACCCTAACCCTAACCCTAACCCTAACCCTAACCCTAACCCTAACCCTAACCCTAACCCTAACCCTAACCCTAACCCTAACCCTAACCCTAACCCTAACCCTAACCCTAACCCTAACCCTAACCCTAACCCTAACCCTAACCCTAACCCTAACCCTAACCCTAACCCTAACCCTAACCCTAACCCTAACCCTAACCCTAACCCTAACCCTAACCCTAACCCTAACCCTAACCCTAACCCTAACCCTAACCCTAACCCTAACCCTAACCCTAACCCTAACCCTAACCCTAACCCTAACCCTAACCCTAACCCTAACCCTAACCCTAACCCTAACCCTAACCCTAACCCTAACCCTAACCCTAACCCTAACCCTAACCCTAACCCTAACCCTAACCCTAACCCTAACCCTAACCCTAACCCTAACCCTAACCCTAACCCTAACCCTAACCCTAACCCTAACCCTAACCCTAACCCTAACCCTAACCCTAACCCTAACCCTAACCCTAACCCTAACCCTAACCCTAACCCTAACCCTAACCCTAACCCTAACCCTAACCCTAACCCTAACCCTAACCCTAACCCTAACCCTAACCCTAACCCTAACCCTAACCCTAACCCTAACCCTAACCCTAACCCTAACCCTAACCCTAACCCTAACCCTAACCCTAACCCTAACCCTAACCCTAACCCTAACCCTAACCCTAACCCTAACCCTAACCCTAACCCTAACCCTAACCCTAACCCTAACCCTAACCCTAACCCTAACCCTAACCCTAACCCTAACCCTAACCCTAACCCTAACCCTAACCCTAACCCTAACCCTAACCCTAACCCTAACCCTAACCCTAACCCTAACCCTAACCCTAACCCTAACCCTAACCCTAACCCTAACCCTAACCCTAACCCTAACCCTAACCCTAACCCTAACCCTAACCCTAACCCTAACCCTAACCCTAACCCTAACCCTAACCCTAACCCTAACCCTAACCCTAACCCTAACCCTAACCCTAACCCTAACCCTAACCCTAACCCTAACCCTAACCCTAACCCTAACCCTAACCCTAACCCTAACCCTAACCCTAACCCTAACCCTAACCCTAACCCTAACCCTAACCCTAACCCTAACCCTAACCCTAACCCTAACCCTAACCCTAACCCTAACCCTAACCCTAACCCTAACCCTAACCCTAACCCTAACCCTAACCCTAACCCTAACCCTAACCCTAACCCTAACCCTAACCCTAACCCTAACCCTAACCCTAACCCTAACCCTAACCCTAACCCTAACCCTAACCCTAACCCTAACCCTAACCCTAACCCTAACCCTAACCCTAACCCTAACCCTAACCCTAACCCTAACCCTAACCCTAACCCTAACCCTAACCCTAACCCTAACCCTAACCCTAACCCTAACCCTAACCCTAACCCTAACCCTAACCCTAACCCTAACCCTAACCCTAACCCTAACCCTAACCCTAACCCTAACCCTAACCCTAACCCTAACCCTAACCCTAACCCTAACCCTAACCCTAACCCTAACCCTAACCCTAACCCTAACCCTAACCCTAACCCTAACCCTAACCCTAACCCTAACCCTAACCCTAACCCTAACCCTAACCCTAACCCTAACCCTAACCCTAACCCTAACCCTAACCCTAACCCTAACCCTAACCCTAACCCTAACCCTAACCCTAACCCTAACCCTAACCCTAACCCTAACCCTAACCCTAACCCTAACCCTAACCCTAACCCTAACCCTAACCCTAACCCTAACCCTAACCCTAACCCTAACCCTAACCCTAACCCTAACCCTAACCCTAACCCTAACCCTAACCCTAACCCTAACCCTAACCCTAACCCTAACCCTAACCCTAACCCTAACCCTAACCCTAACCCTAACCCTAACCCTAACCCTAACCCTAACCCTAACCCTAACCCTAACCCTAACCCTAACCCTAACCCTAACCCTAACCCTAACCCTAACCCTAACCCTAACCCTAACCCTAACCCTAACCCTAACCCTAACCCTAACCCTAACCCTAACCCTAACCCTAACCCTAACCCTAACCCTAACCCTAACCCTAACCCTAACCCTAACCCTAACCCTAACCCTAACCCTAACCCTAACCCTAACCCTAACCCTAACCCTAACCCTAACCCTAACCCTAACCCTAACCCTAACCCTAACCCTAACCCTAACCCTAACCCTAACCCTAACCCTAACCCTAACCCTAACCCTAACCCTAACCCTAACCCTAACCCTAACCCTAACCCTAACCCTAACCCTAACCCTAACCCTAACCCTAACCCTAACCCTAACCCTAACCCTAACCCTAACCCTAACCCTAACCCTAACCCTAACCCTAACCCTAACCCTAACCCTAACCCTAACCCTAACCCTAACCCTAACCCTAACCCTAACCCTAACCCTAACCCTAACCCTAACCCTAACCCTAACCCTAACCCTAACCCTAACCCTAACCCTAACCCTAACCCTAACCCTAACCCTAACCCTAACCCTAACCCTAACCCTAACCCTAACCCTAACCCTAACCCTAACCCTAACCCTAACCCTAACCCTAACCCTAACCCTAACCCTAACCCTAACCCTAACCCTAACCCTAACCCTAACCCTAACCCTAACCCTAACCCTAACCCTAACCCTAACCCTAACCCTAACCCTAACCCTAACCCTAACCCTAACCCTAACCCTAACCCTAACCCTAACCCTAACCCTAACCCTAACCCTAACCCTAACCCTAACCCTAACCCTAACCCTAACCCTAACCCTAACCCTAACCCTAACCCTAACCCTAACCCTAACCCTAACCCTAACCCTAACCCTAACCCTAACCCTAACCCTAACCCTAACCCTAACCCTAACCCTAACCCTAACCCTAACCCTAACCCTAACCCTAACCCTAACCCTAACCCTAACCCTAACCCTAACCCTAACCCTAACCCTAACCCTAACCCTAACCCTAACCCTAACCCTAACCCTAACCCTAACCCTAACCCTAACCCTAACCCTAACCCTAACCCTAACCCTAACCCTAACCCTAACCCTAACCCTAACCCTAACCCTAACCCTAACCCTAACCCTAACCCTAACCCTAACCCTAACCCTAACCCTAACCCTAACCCTAACCCTAACCCTAACCCTAACCCTAACCCTAACCCTAACCCTAACCCTAACCCTAACCCTAACCCTAACCCTAACCCTAACCCTAACCCTAACCCTAACCCTAACCCTAACCCTAACCCTAACCCTAACCCTAACCCTAACCCTAACCCTAACCCTAACCCTAACCCTAACCCTAACCCTAACCCTAACCCTAACCCTAACCCTAACCCTAACCCTAACCCTAACCCTAACCCTAACCCTAACCCTAACCCTAACCCTAACCCTAACCCTAACCCTAACCCTAACCCTAACCCTAACCCTAACCCTAACCCTAACCCTAACCCTAACCCTAACCCTAACCCTAACCCTAACCCTAACCCTAACCCTAACCCTAACCCTAACCCTAACCCTAACCCTAACCCTAACCCTAACCCTAACCCTAACCCTAACCCTAACCCTAACCCTAACCCTAACCCTAACCCTAACCCTAACCCTAACCCTAACCCTAACCCTAACCCTAACCCTAACCCTAACCCTAACCCTAACCCTAACCCTAACCCTAACCCTAACCCTAACCCTAACCCTAACCCTAACCCTAACCCTAACCCTAACCCTAACCCTAACCCTAACCCTAACCCTAACCCTAACCCTAACCCTAACCCTAACCCTAACCCTAACCCTAACCCTAACCCTAACCCTAACCCTAACCCTAACCCTAACCCTAACCCTAACCCTAACCCTAACCCTAACCCTAACCCTAACCCTAACCCTAACCCTAACCCTAACCCTAACCCTAACCCTAACCCTAACCCTAACCCTAACCCTAACCCTAACCCTAACCCTAACCCTAACCCTAACCCTAACCCTAACCCTAACCCTAACCCTAACCCTAACCCTAACCCTAACCCTAACCCTAACCCTAACCCTAACCCTAACCCTAACCCTAACCCTAACCCTAACCCTAACCCTAACCCTAACCCTAACCCTAACCCTAACCCTAACCCTAACCCTAACCCTAACCCTAACCCTAACCCTAACCCTAACCCTAACCCTAACCCTAACCCTAACCCTAACCCTAACCCACCCTAACCCTAACCCTAACCCTAACCCTAACCCTAACCCTAACCCTAACCCTAACCCTAACCCTAACCCTAACCCTAACCCTAACCCTAACCCTAACCCTAACCCTAACCCTAACCCTAACCCTAACCCTAACCCTAACCCTAACCCTAACCCTAACCCTAACCCTAACCCTAACCCTAACCCTAACCCTAACCCTAACCCTAACCCTAACCCTAACCCTAACCCTAACCCTAACCCTAACCCTAACCCTAACCCTAACCCTAACCCTAACCCTAACCCTAACCCTAACCCTAACCCTAACCCTAACCCTAACCCTAACCCTAACCCTAACCCTAACCCTAACCCTAACCCTAACCCTAACCCTAACCCTAACCCTAACCCTAACCCTAACCCTAACCCTAACCCTAACCCTAACCCTAACCCTAACCCTAACCCTAACCCTAACCCTAACCCTAACCCTAACCCTAACCCTAACCCTAACCCTAACCCTAACCCTAACCCTAACCCTAACCCTAACCCTAACCCTAACCCTAACCCTAACCCTAACCCTAACCCTAACCCTAACCCTAACCCTAACCCTAACCCTAACCCTAACCCTAACCCTAACCCTAACCCTAACCCTAACCCTAACCCTAACCCTAACCCTAACCCTAACCCTAACCCTAACCCTAACCCTAACCCTAACCCTAACCCTAACCCTAACCCTAACCCTAACCCTAACCCTAACCCTAACCCTAACCCTAACCCTAACCCTAACCCTAACCCTAACCCTAACCCTAACCCTAACCCTAACCCTAACCCTAACCCTAACCCTAACCCTAACCCTAACCCTAACCCTAACCCTAACCCTAACCCTAACCCTAACCCTAACCCTAACCCTAACCCTAACCCTAACCCTAACCCTAACCCTAACCCTAACCCTAACCCTAACCCTAACCCTAACCCTAACCCTAACCCTAACCCTAACCCTAACCCTAACCCTAACCCTAACCCTAACCCTAACCCTAACCCTAACCCTAACCCTAACCCTAACCCTAACCCTAACCCTAACCCTAACCCTAACCCTAACCCTAACCCTAACCCTAACCCTAACCCTAACCCTAACCCTAACCCTAACCCTAACCCTAACCCTAACCCTAACCCTAACCCTAACCCTAACCCTAACCCTAACCCTAACCCTAACCCTAACCCTAACCCTAACCCTAACCCTAACCCTAACCCTAACCCTAACCCTAACCCTAACCCTAACCCTAACCCTAACCCTAACCCTAACCCTAACCCTAACCCTAACCCTAACCCTAACCCTAACCCTAACCCTAACCCTAACCCTAACCCTAACCCTAACCCTAACCCTAACCCTAACCCTAACCCTAACCCTAACCCTAACCCTAACCCTAACCCTAACCCTAACCCTAACCCTAACCCTAACCCTAACCCTAACCCTAACCCTAACCCTAACCCTAACCCTAACCCTAACCCTAACCCTAACCCTAACCCTAACCCTAACCCTAACCCTAACCCTAACCCTAACCCTAACCCTAACCCTAACCCTAACCCTAACCCTAACCCTAACCCTAACCCTAACCCTAACCCTAACCCTAACCCTAACCCTAACCCTAACCCTAACCCTAACCCTAACCCTAACCCTAACCCTAACCCTAACCCTAACCCTAACCCTAACCCTAACCCTAACCCTAACCCTAACCCTAACCCTAACCCTAACCCTAACCCTAACCCTAACCCTAACCCTAACCCTAACCCTAACCCTAACCCTAACCCTAACCCTAACCCTAACCCTAACCCTAACCCTAACCCTAACCCTAACCCTAACCCTAACCCTAACCCTAACCCTAACCCTAACCCTAACCCTAACCCTAACCCTAACCCTAACCCTAACCCTAACCCTAACCCTAACCCTAACCCTAACCCTAACCCTAACCCTAACCCTAACCCTAACCCTAACCCTAACCCTAACCCTAACCCTAACCCTAACCCTAACCCTAACCCTAACCCTAACCCTAACCCTAACCCTAACCCTAACCCTAACCCTAACCCTAACCCTAACCCTAACCCTAACCCTAACCCTAACCCTAACCCTAACCCTAACCCTAACCCTAACCCTAACCCTAACCCTAACCCTAACCCTAACCCTAACCCTAACCCTAACCCTAACCCTAACCCTAACCCTAACCCTAACCCTAACCCTAACCCTAACCCTAACCCTAACCCTAACCCTAACCCTAACCCTAACCCTAACCCTAACCCTAACCCTAACCCTAACCCTAACCCTAACCCTAACCCTAACCCTAACCCTAACCCTAACCCTAACCCTAACCCTAACCCTAACCCTAACCCTAACCCTAACCCTAACCCTAACCCTAACCCTAACCCTAACCCTAACCCTAACCCTAACCCTAACCCTAACCCTAACCCTAACCCTAACCCTAACCCTAACCCTAACCCTAACCCTAACCCTAACCCTAACCCTAACCCTAACCCTAACCCTAACCCTAACCCTAACCCTAACCCTAACCCTAACCCTAACCCTAACCCTAACCCTAACCCTAACCCTAACCCTAACCCTAACCCTAACCCTAACCCTAACCCTAACCCTAACCCTAACCCTAACCCTAACCCTAACCCTAACCCTAACCCTAACCCTAACCCTAACCCTAACCCTAACCCTAACCCTAACCCTAACCCTAACCCTAACCCTAACCCTAACCCTAACCCTAACCCTAACCCTAACCCTAACCCTAACCCTAACCCTAACCCTAACCCTAACCCTAACCCTAACCCTAACCCTAACCCTAACCCTAACCCTAACCCTAACCCTAACCCTAACCCTAACCCTAACCCTAACCCTAACCCTAACCCTAACCCTAACCCTAACCCTAACCCTAACCCTAACCCTAACCCTAACCCTAACCCTAACCCTAACCCTAACCCTAACCCTAACCCTAACCCTAACCCTAACCCTAACCCTAACCCTAACCCTAACCCTAACCCTAACCCTAACCCTAACCCTAACCCTAACCCTAACCCTAACCCTAACCCTAACCCTAACCCTAACCCTAACCCTAACCCTAACCCTAACCCTAACCCTAACCCTAACCCTAACCCTAACCCTAACCCTAACCCTAACCCTAACCCTAACCCTAACCCTAACCCTAACCCTAACCCTAACCCTAACCCTAACCCTAACCCTAACCCTAACCCTAACCCTAACCCTAACCCTAACCCTAACCCTAACCCTAACCCTAACCCTAACCCTAACCCTAACCCTAACCCTAACCCTAACCCTAACCCTAACCCTAACCCTAACCCTAACCCTAACCCTAACCCTAACCCTAACCCTAACCCTAACCCTAACCCTAACCCTAACCCTAACCCTAACCCTAACCCTAACCCTAACCCTAACCCTAACCCTAACCCTAACCCTAACCCTAACCCTAACCCTAACCCTAACCCTAACCCTAACCCTAACCCTAACCCTAACCCTAACCCTAACCCTAACCCTAACCCTAACCCTAACCCTAACCCTAACCCTAACCCTAACCCTAACCCTAACCCTAACCCTAACCCTAACCCTAACCCTAACCCTAACCCTAACCCTAACCCTAACCCTAACCCTAACCCTAACCCTAACCCTAACCCTAACCCTAACCCTAACCCTAACCCTAACCCTAACCCTAACCCTAACCCTAACCCTAACCCTAACCCTAACCCTAACCCTAACCCTAACCCTAACCCTAACCCTAACCCTAACCCTAACCCTAACCCTAACCCTAACCCTAACCCTAACCCTAACCCTAACCCTAACCCTAACCCTAACCCTAACCCTAACCCTAACCCTAACCCTAACCCTAACCCTAACCCTAACCCTAACCCTAACCCTAACCCTAACCCTAACCCTAACCCTAACCCTAACCCTAACCCTAACCCTAACCCTAACCCTAACCCTAACCCTAACCCTAACCCTAACCCTAACCCTAACCCTAACCCTAACCCTAACCCTAACCCTAACCCTAACCCTAACCCTAACCCTAACCCTAACCCTAACCCTAACCCTAACCCTAACCCTAACCCTAACCCTAACCCTAACCCTAACCCTAACCCTAACCCTAACCCTAACCCTAACCCTAACCCTAACCCTAACCCTAACCCTAACCCTAACCCTAACCCTAACCCTAACCCTAACCCTAACCCTAACCCTAACCCTAACCCTAACCCTAACCCTAACCCTAACCCTAACCCTAACCCTAACCCTAACCCTAACCCTAACCCTAACCCTAACCCTAACCCTAACCCTAACCCTAACCCTAACCCTAACCCTAACCCTAACCCTAACCCTAACCCTAACCCTAACCCTAACCCTAACCCTAACCCTAACCCTAACCCTAACCCTAACCCTAACCCTAACCCTAACCCTAACCCTAACCCTAACCCTAACCCTAACCCTAACCCTAACCCTAACCCTAACCCTAACCCTAACCCTAACCCTAACCCTAACCCTAACCCTAACCCTAACCCTAACCCTAACCCTAACCCTAACCCTAACCCTAACCCTAACCCTAACCCTAACCCTAACCCTAACCCTAACCCTAACCCTAACCCTAACCCTAACCCTAACCCTAACCCTAACCCTAACCCTAACCCTAACCCTAACCCTAACCCTAACCCTAACCCTAACCCTAACCCTAACCCTAACCCTAACCCTAACCCTAACCCTAACCCTAACCCTAACCCTAACCCTAACCCTAACCCTAACCCTAACCCTAACCCTAACCCTAACCCTAACCCTAACCCTAACCCTAACCCTAACCCTAACCCTAACCCTAACCCTAACCCTAACCCTAACCCTAACCCTAACCCTAACCCTAACCCTAACCCTAACCCTAACCCTAACCCTAACCCTAACCCTAACCCTAACCCTAACCCTAACCCTAACCCTAACCCTAACCCTAACCCTAACCCTAACCCTAACCCTAACCCTAACCCTAACCCTAACCCTAACCCTAACCCTAACCCTAACCCTAACCCTAACCCTAACCCTAACCCTAACCCTAACCCTAACCCTAACCCTAACCCTAACCCTAACCCTAACCCTAACCCTAACCCTAACCCTAACCCTAACCCTAACCCTAACCCTAACCCTAACCCTAACCCTAACCCTAACCCTAACCCTAACCCTAACCCTAACCCTAACCCTAACCCTAACCCTAACCCTAACCCTAACCCTAACCCTAACCCTAACCCTAACCCTAACCCTAACCCTAACCCTAACCCTAACCCTAACCCTAACCCTAACCCTAACCCTAACCCTAACCCTAACCCTAACCCTAACCCTAACCCTAACCCTAACCCTAACCCTAACCCTAACCCTAACCCTAACCCTAACCCTAACCCTAACCCTAACCCTAACCCTAACCCTAACCCTAACCCTAACCCTAACCCTAACCCTAACCCTAACCCTAACCCTAACCCTAACCCTAACCCTAACCCTAACCCTAACCCTAACCCTAACCCTAACCCTAACCCTAACCCTAACCCTAACCCTAACCCTAACCCTAACCCTAACCCTAACCCTAACCCTAACCCTAACCCTAACCCTAACCCTAACCCTAACCCTAACCCTAACCCTAACCCTAACCCTAACCCTAACCCTAACCCTAACCCTAACCCTAACCCTAACCCTAACCCTAACCCTAACCCTAACCCTAACCCTAACCCTAACCCTAACCCTAACCCTAACCCTAACCCTAACCCTAACCCTAACCCTAACCCTAACCCTAACCCTAACCCTAACCCTAACCCTAACCCTAACCCTAACCCTAACCCTAACCCTAACCCTAACCCTAACCCTAACCCTAACCCTAACCCTAACCCTAACCCTAACCCTAACCCTAACCCTAACCCTAACCCTAACCCTAACCCTAACCCTAACCCTAACCCTAACCCTAACCCTAACCCTAACCCTAACCCTAACCCTAACCCTAACCCTAACCCTAACCCTAACCCTAACCCTAACCCTAACCCTAACCCTAACCCTAACCCTAACCCTAACCCTAACCCTAACCCTAACCCTAACCCTAACCCTAACCCTAACCCTAACCCTAACCCTAACCCTAACCCTAACCCTAACCCTAACCCTAACCCTAACCCTAACCCTAACCCTAACCCTAACCCTAACCCTAACCCTAACCCTAACCCTAACCCTAACCCTAACCCTAACCCTAACCCTAACCCTAACCCTAACCCTAACCCTAACCCTAACCCTAACCCTAACCCTAACCCTAACCCTAACCCTAACCCTAACCCTAACCCTAACCCTAACCCTAACCCTAACCCTAACCCTAACCCTAACCCTAACCCTAACCCTAACCCTAACCCTAACCCTAACCCTAACCCTAACCCTAACCCTAACCCTAACCCTAACCCTAACCCTAACCCTAACCCTAACCCTAACCCTAACCCTAACCCTAACCCTAACCCTAACCCTAACCCTAACCCTAACCCTAACCCTAACCCTAACCCTAACCCTAACCCTAACCCTAACCCTAACCCTAACCCTAACCCTAACCCTAACCCTAACCCTAACCCTAACCCTAACCCTAACCCTAACCCTAACCCTAACCCTAACCCTAACCCTAACCCTAACCCTAACCCTAACCCTAACCCTAACCCTAACCCTAACCCTAACCCTAACCCTAACCCTAACCCTAACCCTAACCCTAACCCTAACCCTAACCCTAACCCTAACCCTAACCCTAACCCTAACCCTAACCCTAACCCTAACCCTAACCCTAACCCTAACCCTAACCCTAACCCTAACCCTAACCCTAACCCTAACCCTAACCCTAACCCTAACCCTAACCCTAACCCTAACCCTAACCCTAACCCTAACCCTAACCCTAACCCTAACCCTAACCCTAACCCTAACCCTAACCCTAACCCTAACCCTAACCCTAACCCTAACCCTAACCCTAACCCTAACCCTAACCCTAACCCTAACCCTAACCCTAACCCTAACCCTAACCCTAACCCTAACCCTAACCCTAACCCTAACCCTAACCCTAACCCTAACCCTAACCCTAACCCTAACCCTAACCCTAACCCTAACCCTAACCCTAACCCTAACCCTAACCCTAACCCTAACCCTAACCCTAACCCTAACCCTAACCCTAACCCTAACCCTAACCCTAACCCTAACCCTAACCCTAACCCTAACCCTAACCCTAACCCTAACCCTAACCCTAACCCTAACCCTAACCCTAACCCTAACCCTAACCCTAACCCTAACCCTAACCCTAACCCTAACCCTAACCCTAACCCTAACCCTAACCCTAACCCTAACCCTAACCCTAACCCTAACCCTAACCCTAACCCTAACCCTAACCCTAACCCTAACCCTAACCCTAACCCTAACCCTAACCCTAACCCTAACCCTAACCCTAACCCTAACCCTAACCCTAACCCTAACCCTAACCCTAACCCTAACCCTAACCCTAACCCTAACCCTAACCCTAACCCTAACCCTAACCCTAACCCTAACCCTAACCCTAACCCTAACCCTAACCCTAACCCTAACCCTAACCCTAACCCTAACCCTAACCCTAACCCTAACCCTAACCCTAACCCTAACCCTAACCCTAACCCTAACCCTAACCCTAACCCTAACCCTAACCCTAACCCTAACCCTAACCCTAACCCTAACCCTAACCCTAACCCTAACCCTAACCCTAACCCTAACCCTAACCCTAACCCTAACCCTAACCCTAACCCTAACCCTAACCCTAACCCTAACCCTAACCCTAACCCTAACCCTAACCCTAACCCTAACCCTAACCCTAACCCTAACCCTAACCCTAACCCTAACCCTAACCCTAACCCTAACCCTAACCCTAACCCTAACCCTAACCCTAACCCTAACCCTAACCCTAACCCTAACCCTAACCCTAACCCTAACCCTAACCCTAACCCTAACCCTAACCCTAACCCTAACCCTAACCCTAACCCTAACCCTAACCCTAACCCTAACCCTAACCCTAACCCTAACCCTAACCCTAACCCTAACCCTAACCCTAACCCTAACCCTAACCCTAACCCTAACCCTAACCCTAACCCTAACCCTAACCCTAACCCTAACCCTAACCCTAACCCTAACCCTAACCCTAACCCTAACCCTAACCCTAACCCTAACCCTAACCCTAACCCTAACCCTAACCCTAACCCTAACCCTAACCCTAACCCTAACCCTAACCCTAACCCTAACCCTAACCCTAACCCTAACCCTAACCCTAACCCTAACCCTAACCCTAACCCTAACCCTAACCCTAACCCTAACCCTAACCCTAACCCTAACCCTAACCCTAACCCTAACCCTAACCCTAACCCTAACCCTAACCCTAACCCTAACCCTAACCCTAACCCTAACCCTAACCCTAACCCTAACCCTAACCCTAACCCTAACCCTAACCCTAACCCTAACCCTAACCCTAACCCTAACCCTAACCCTAACCCTAACCCTAACCCTAACCCTAACCCTAACCCTAACCCTAACCCTAACCCTAACCCTAACCCTAACCCTAACCCTAACCCTAACCCTAACCCTAACCCTAACCCTAACCCTAACCCTAACCCTAACCCTAACCCTAACCCTAACCCTAACCCTAACCCTAACCCTAACCCTAACCCTAACCCTAACCCTAACCCTAACCCTAACCCTAACCCTAACCCTAACCCTAACCCTAACCCTAACCCTAACCCTAACCCTAACCCTAACCCTAACCCTAACCCTAACCCTAACCCTAACCCTAACCCTAACCCTAACCCTAACCCTAACCCTAACCCTAACCCTAACCCTAACCCTAACCCTAACCCTAACCCTAACCCTAACCCTAACCCTAACCCTAACCCTAACCCTAACCCTAACCCTAACCCTAACCCTAACCCTAACCCTAACCCTAACCCTAACCCTAACCCTAACCCTAACCCTAACCCTAACCCTAACCCTAACCCTAACCCTAACCCTAACCCTAACCCTAACCCTAACCCTAACCCTAACCCTAACCCTAACCCTAACCCTAACCCTAACCCTAACCCTAACCCTAACCCTAACCCTAACCCTAACCCTAACCCTAACCCTAACCCTAACCCTAACCCTAACCCTAACCCTAACCCTAACCCTAACCCTAACCCTAACCCTAACCCTAACCCTAACCCTAACCCTAACCCTAACCCTAACCCTAACCCTAACCCTAACCCTAACCCTAACCCTAACCCTAACCCTAACCCTAACCCTAACCCTAACCCTAACCCTAACCCTAACCCTAACCCTAACCCTAACCCTAACCCTAACCCTAACCCTAACCCTAACCCTAACCCTAACCCTAACCCTAACCCTAACCCTAACCCTAACCCTAACCCTAACCCTAACCCTAACCCTAACCCTAACCCTAACCCTAACCCTAACCCTAACCCTAACCCTAACCCTAACCCTAACCCTAACCCTAACCCTAACCCTAACCCTAACCCTAACCCTAACCCTAACCCTAACCCTAACCCTAACCCTAACCCTAACCCTAACCCTAACCCTAACCCTAACCCTAACCCTAACCCTAACCCTAACCCTAACCCTAACCCTAACCCTAACCCTAACCCTAACCCTAACCCTAACCCTAACCCTAACCCTAACCCTAACCCTAACCCTAACCCTAACCCTAACCCTAACCCTAACCCTAACCCTAACCCTAACCCTAACCCTAACCCTAACCCTAACCCTAACCCTAACCCTAACCCTAACCCTAACCCTAACCCTAACCCTAACCCTAACCCTAACCCTAACCCTAACCCTAACCCTAACCCTAACCCTAACCCTAACCCTAACCCTAACCCTAACCCTAACCCTAACCCTAACCCTAACCCTAACCCTAACCCTAACCCTAACCCTAACCCTAACCCTAACCCTAACCCTAACCCTAACCCTAACCCTAACCCTAACCCTAACCCTAACCCTAACCCTAACCCTAACCCTAACCCTAACCCTAACCCTAACCCTAACCCTAACCCTAACCCTAACCCTAACCCTAACCCTAACCCTAACCCTAACCCTAACCCTAACCCTAACCCTAACCCTAACCCTAACCCTAACCCTAACCCTAACCCTAACCCTAACCCTAACCCTAACCCTAACCCTAACCCTAACCCTAACCCTAACCCTAACCCTAACCCTAACCCTAACCCTAACCCTAACCCTAACCCTAACCCTAACCCTAACCCTAACCCTAACCCTAACCCTAACCCTAACCCTAACCCTAACCCTAACCCTAACCCTAACCCTAACCCTAACCCTAACCCTAACCCTAACCCTAACCCTAACCCTAACCCTAACCCTAACCCTAACCCTAACCCTAACCCTAACCCTAACCCTAACCCTAACCCTAACCCTAACCCTAACCCTAACCCTAACCCTAACCCTAACCCTAACCCTAACCCTAACCCTAACCCTAACCCTAACCCTAACCCTAACCCTAACCCTAACCCTAACCCTAACCCTAACCCTAACCCTAACCCTAACCCTAACCCTAACCCTAACCCTAACCCTAACCCTAACCCTAACCCTAACCCTAACCCTAACCCTAACCCTAACCCTAACCCTAACCCTAACCCTAACCCTAACCCTAACCCTAACCCTAACCCTAACCCTAACCCTAACCCTAACCCTAACCCTAACCCTAACCCTAACCCTAACCCTAACCCTAACCCTAACCCTAACCCTAACCCTAACCCTAACCCTAACCCTAACCCTAACCCTAACCCTAACCCTAACCCTAACCCTAACCCTAACCCTAACCCTAACCCTAACCCTAACCCTAACCCTAACCCTAACCCTAACCCTAACCCTAACCCTAACCCTAACCCTAACCCTAACCCTAACCCTAACCCTAACCCTAACCCTAACCCTAACCCTAACCCTAACCCTAACCCTAACCCTAACCCTAACCCTAACCCTAACCCTAACCCTAACCCTAACCCTAACCCTAACCCTAACCCTAACCCTAACCCTAACCCTAACCCTAACCCTAACCCTAACCCTAACCCTAACCCTAACCCTAACCCTAACCCTAACCCTAACCCTAACCCTAACCCTAACCCTAACCCTAACCCTAACCCTAACCCTAACCCTAACCCTAACCCTAACCCTAACCCTAACCCTAACCCTAACCCTAACCCTAACCCTAACCCTAACCCTAACCCTAACCCTAACCCTAACCCTAACCCTAACCCTAACCCTAACCCTAACCCTAACCCTAACCCTAACCCTAACCCTAACCCTAACCCTAACCCTAACCCTAACCCTAACCCTAACCCTAACCCTAACCCTAACCCTAACCCTAACCCTAACCCTAACCCTAACCCTAACCCTAACCCTAACCCTAACCCTAACCCTAACCCTAACCCTAACCCTAACCCTAACCCTAACCCTAACCCTAACCCTAACCCTAACCCTAACCCTAACCCTAACCCTAACCCTAACCCTAACCCTAACCCTAACCCTAACCCTAACCCTAACCCTAACCCTAACCCTAACCCTAACCCTAACCCTAACCCTAACCCTAACCCTAACCCTAACCCTAACCCTAACCCTAACCCTAACCCTAACCCTAACCCTAACCCTAACCCTAACCCTAACCCTAACCCTAACCCTAACCCTAACCCTAACCCTAACCCTAACCCTAACCCTAACCCTAACCCTAACCCTAACCCTAACCCTAACCCTAACCCTAACCCTAACCCTAACCCTAACCCTAACCCTAACCCTAACCCTAACCCTAACCCTAACCCTAACCCTAACCCTAACCCTAACCCTAACCCTAACCCTAACCCTAACCCTAACCCTAACCCTAACCCTAACCCTAACCCTAACCCTAACCCTAACCCTAACCCTAACCCTAACCCTAACCCTAACCCTAACCCTAACCCTAACCCTAACCCTAACCCTAACCCTAACCCTAACCCTAACCCTAACCCTAACCCTAACCCTAACCCTAACCCTAACCCTAACCCTAACCCTAACCCTAACCCTAACCCTAACCCTAACCCTAACCCTAACCCTAACCCTAACCCTAACCCTAACCCTAACCCTAACCCTAACCCTAACCCTAACCCTAACCCTAACCCTAACCCTAACCCTAACCCTAACCCTAACCCTAACCCTAACCCTAACCCTAACCCTAACCCTAACCCTAACCCTAACCCTAACCCTAACCCTAACCCTAACCCTAACCCTAACCCTAACCCTAACCCTAACCCTAACCCTAACCCTAACCCTAACCCTAACCCTAACCCTAACCCTAACCCTAACCCTAACCCTAACCCTAACCCTAACCCTAACCCTAACCCTAACCCTAACCCTAACCCTAACCCTAACCCTAACCCTAACCCTAACCCTAACCCTAACCCTAACCCTAACCCTAACCCTAACCCTAACCCTAACCCTAACCCTAACCCTAACCCTAACCCTAACCCTAACCCTAACCCTAACCCTAACCCTAACCCTAACCCTAACCCTAACCCTAACCCTAACCCTAACCCTAACCCTAACCCTAACCCTAACCCTAACCCTAACCCTAACCCTAACCCTAACCCTAACCCTAACCCTAACCCTAACCCTAACCCTAACCCTAACCCTAACCCTAACCCTAACCCTAACCCTAACCCTAACCCTAACCCTAACCCTAACCCTAACCCTAACCCTAACCCTAACCCTAACCCTAACCCTAACCCTAACCCTAACCCTAACCCTAACCCTAACCCTAACCCTAACCCTAACCCTAACCCTAACCCTAACCCTAACCCTAACCCTAACCCTAACCCTAACCCTAACCCTAACCCTAACCCTAACCCTAACCCTAACCCTAACCCTAACCCTAACCCTAACCCTAACCCTAACCCTAACCCTAACCCTAACCCTAACCCTAACCCTAACCCTAACCCTAACCCTAACCCTAACCCTAACCCTAACCCTAACCCTAACCCTAACCCTAACCCTAACCCTAACCCTAACCCTAACCCTAACCCTAACCCTAACCCTAACCCTAACCCTAACCCTAACCCTAACCCTAACCCTAACCCTAACCCTAACCCTAACCCTAACCCTAACCCTAACCCTAACCCTAACCCTAACCCTAACCCTAACCCTAACCCTAACCCTAACCCTAACCCTAACCCTAACCCTAACCCTAACCCTAACCCTAACCCTAACCCTAACCCTAACCCTAACCCTAACCCTAACCCTAACCCTAACCCTAACCCTAACCCTAACCCTAACCCTAACCCTAACCCTAACCCTAACCCTAACCCTAACCCTAACCCTAACCCTAACCCTAACCCTAACCCTAACCCTAACCCTAACCCTAACCCTAACCCTAACCCTAACCCTAACCCTAACCCTAACCCTAACCCTAACCCTAACCCTAACCCTAACCCTAACCCTAACCCTAACCCTAACCCTAACCCTAACCCTAACCCTAACCCTAACCCTAACCCTAACCCTAACCCTAACCCTAACCCTAACCCTAACCCTAACCCTAACCCTAACCCTAACCCTAACCCTAACCCTAACCCTAACCCTAACCCTAACCCTAACCCTAACCCTAACCCTAACCCTAACCCTAACCCTAACCCTAACCCTAACCCTAACCCTAACCCTAACCCTAACCCTAACCCTAACCCTAACCCTAACCCTAACCCTAACCCTAACCCTAACCCTAACCCTAACCCTAACCCTAACCCTAACCCTAACCCTAACCCTAACCCTAACCCTAACCCTAACCCTAACCCTAACCCTAACCCTAACCCTAACCCTAACCCTAACCCTAACCCTAACCCTAACCCTAACCCTAACCCTAACCCTAACCCTAACCCTAACCCTAACCCTAACCCTAACCCTAACCCTAACCCTAACCCTAACCCTAACCCTAACCCTAACCCTAACCCTAACCCTAACCCTAACCCTAACCCTAACCCTAACCCTAACCCTAACCCTAACCCTAACCCTAACCCTAACCCTAACCCTAACCCTAACCCTAACCCTAACCCTAACCCTAACCCTAACCCTAACCCTAACCCTAACCCTAACCCTAACCCTAACCCTAACCCTAACCCTAACCCTAACCCTAACCCTAACCCTAACCCTAACCCTAACCCTAACCCTAACCCTAACCCTAACCCTAACCCTAACCCTAACCCTAACCCTAACCCTAACCCTAACCCTAACCCTAACCCTAACCCTAACCCTAACCCTAACCCTAACCCTAACCCTAACCCTAACCCTAACCCTAACCCTAACCCTAACCCTAACCCTAACCCTAACCCTAACCCTAACCCTAACCCTAACCCTAACCCTAACCCTAACCCTAACCCTAACCCTAACCCTAACCCTAACCCTAACCCTAACCCTAACCCTAACCCTAACCCTAACCCTAACCCTAACCCTAACCCTAACCCTAACCCTAACCCTAACCCTAACCCTAACCCTAACCCTAACCCTAACCCTAACCCTAACCCTAACCCTAACCCTAACCCTAACCCTAACCCTAACCCTAACCCTAACCCTAACCCTAACCCTAACCCTAACCCTAACCCTAACCCTAACCCTAACCCTAACCCTAACCCTAACCCTAACCCTAACCCTAACCCTAACCCTAACCCTAACCCTAACCCTAACCCTAACCCTAACCCTAACCCTAACCCTAACCCTAACCCTAACCCTAACCCTAACCCTAACCCTAACCCTAACCCTAACCCTAACCCTAACCCTAACCCTAACCCTAACCCTAACCCTAACCCTAACCCTAACCCTAACCCTAACCCTAACCCTAACCCTAACCCTAACCCTAACCCTAACCCTAACCCTAACCCTAACCCTAACCCTAACCCTAACCCTAACCCTAACCCTAACCCTAACCCTAACCCTAACCCTAACCCTAACCCTAACCCTAACCCTAACCCTAACCCTAACCCTAACCCTAACCCTAACCCTAACCCTAACCCTAACCCTAACCCTAACCCTAACCCTAACCCTAACCCTAACCCTAACCCTAACCCTAACCCTAACCCTAACCCTAACCCTAACCCTAACCCTAACCCTAACCCTAACCCTAACCCTAACCCTAACCCTAACCCTAACCCTAACCCTAACCCTAACCCTAACCCTAACCCTAACCCTAACCCTAACCCTAACCCTAACCCTAACCCTAACCCTAACCCTAACCCTAACCCTAACCCTAACCCTAACCCTAACCCTAACCCTAACCCTAACCCTAACCCTAACCCTAACCCTAACCCTAACCCTAACCCTAACCCTAACCCTAACCCTAACCCTAACCCTAACCCTAACCCTAACCCTAACCCTAACCCTAACCCTAACCCTAACCCTAACCCTAACCCTAACCCTAACCCTAACCCTAACCCTAACCCTAACCCTAACCCTAACCCTAACCCTAACCCTAACCCTAACCCTAACCCTAACCCTAACCCTAACCCTAACCCTAACCCTAACCCTAACCCTAACCCTAACCCTAACCCTAACCCTAACCCTAACCCTAACCCTAACCCTAACCCTAACCCTAACCCTAACCCTAACCCTAACCCTAACCCTAACCCTAACCCTAACCCTAACCCTAACCCTAACCCTAACCCTAACCCTAACCCTAACCCTAACCCTAACCCTAACCCTAACCCTAACCCTAACCCTAACCCTAACCCTAACCCTAACCCTAACCCTAACCCTAACCCTAACCCTAACCCTAACCCTAACCCTAACCCTAACCCTAACCCTAACCCTAACCCTAACCCTAACCCTAACCCTAACCCTAACCCTAACCCTAACCCTAACCCTAACCCTAACCCTAACCCTAACCCTAACCCTAACCCTAACCCTAACCCTAACCCTAACCCTAACCCTAACCCTAACCCTAACCCTAACCCTAACCCTAACCCTAACCCTAACCCTAACCCTAACCCTAACCCTAACCCTAACCCTAACCCTAACCCTAACCCTAACCCTAACCCTAACCCTAACCCTAACCCTAACCCTAACCCTAACCCTAACCCTAACCCTAACCCTAACCCTAACCCTAACCCTAACCCTAACCCTAACCCTAACCCTAACCCTAACCCTAACCCTAACCCTAACCCTAACCCTAACCCTAACCCTAACCCTAACCCTAACCCTAACCCTAACCCTAACCCTAACCCTAACCCTAACCCTAACCCTAACCCTAACCCTAACCCTAACCCTAACCCTAACCCTAACCCTAACCCTAACCCTAACCCTAACCCTAACCCTAACCCTAACCCTAACCCTAACCCTAACCCTAACCCTAACCCTAACCCTAACCCTAACCCTAACCCTAACCCTAACCCTAACCCTAACCCTAACCCTAACCCTAACCCTAACCCTAACCCTAACCCTAACCCTAACCCTAACCCTAACCCTAACCCTAACCCTAACCCTAACCCTAACCCTAACCCTAACCCTAACCCTAACCCTAACCCTAACCCTAACCCTAACCCTAACCCTAACCCTAACCCTAACCCTAACCCTAACCCTAACCCTAACCCTAACCCTAACCCTAACCCTAACCCTAACCCTAACCCTAACCCTAACCCTAACCCTAACCCTAACCCTAACCCTAACCCTAACCCTAACCCTAACCCTAACCCTAACCCTAACCCTAACCCTAACCCTAACCCTAACCCTAACCCTAACCCTAACCCTAACCCTAACCCTAACCCTAACCCTAACCCTAACCCTAACCCTAACCCTAACCCTAACCCTAACCCTAACCCTAACCCTAACCCTAACCCTAACCCTAACCCTAACCCTAACCCTAACCCTAACCCTAACCCTAACCCTAACCCTAACCCTAACCCTAACCCTAACCCTAACCCTAACCCTAACCCTAACCCTAACCCTAACCCTAACCCTAACCCTAACCCTAACCCTAACCCTAACCCTAACCCTAACCCTAACCCTAACCCTAACCCTAACCCTAACCCTAACCCTAACCCTAACCCTAACCCTAACCCTAACCCTAACCCTAACCCTAACCCTAACCCTAACCCTAACCCTAACCCTAACCCTAACCCTAACCCTAACCCTAACCCTAACCCTAACCCTAACCCTAACCCTAACCCTAACCCTAACCCTAACCCTAACCCTAACCCTAACCCTAACCCTAACCCTAACCCTAACCCTAACCCTAACCCTAACCCTAACCCTAACCCTAACCCTAACCCTAACCCTAACCCTAACCCTAACCCTAACCCTAACCCTAACCCTAACCCTAACCCTAACCCTAACCCTAACCCTAACCCTAACCCTAACCCTAACCCTAACCCTAACCCTAACCCTAACCCTAACCCTAACCCTAACCCTAACCCTAACCCTAACCCTAACCCTAACCCTAACCCTAACCCTAACCCTAACCCTAACCCTAACCCTAACCCTAACCCTAACCCTAACCCTAACCCTAACCCTAACCCTAACCCTAACCCTAACCCTAACCCTAACCCTAACCCTAACCCTAACCCTAACCCTAACCCTAACCCTAACCCTAACCCTAACCCTAACCCTAACCCTAACCCTAACCCTAACCCTAACCCTAACCCTAACCCTAACCCTAACCCTAACCCTAACCCTAACCCTAACCCTAACCCTAACCCTAACCCTAACCCTAACCCTAACCCTAACCCTAACCCTAACCCTAACCCTAACCCTAACCCTAACCCTAACCCTAACCCTAACCCTAACCCTAACCCTAACCCTAACCCTAACCCTAACCCTAACCCTAACCCTAACCCTAACCCTAACCCTAACCCTAACCCTAACCCTAACCCTAACCCTAACCCTAACCCTAACCCTAACCCTAACCCTAACCCTAACCCTAACCCTAACCCTAACCCTAACCCTAACCCTAACCCTAACCCTAACCCTAACCCTAACCCTAACCCTAACCCTAACCCTAACCCTAACCCTAACCCTAACCCTAACCCTAACCCTAACCCTAACCCTAACCCTAACCCTAACCCTAACCCTAACCCTAACCCTAACCCTAACCCTAACCCTAACCCTAACCCTAACCCTAACCCTAACCCTAACCCTAACCCTAACCCTAACCCTAACCCTAACCCTAACCCTAACCCTAACCCTAACCCTAACCCTAACCCTAACCCTAACCCTAACCCTAACCCTAACCCTAACCCTAACCCTAACCCTAACCCTAACCCTAACCCTAACCCTAACCCTAACCCTAACCCTAACCCTAACCCTAACCCTAACCCTAACCCTAACCCTAACCCTAACCCTAACCCTAACCCTAACCCTAACCCTAACCCTAACCCTAACCCTAACCCTAACCCTAACCCTAACCCTAACCCTAACCCTAACCCTAACCCTAACCCTAACCCTAACCCTAACCCTAACCCTAACCCTAACCCTAACCCTAACCCTAACCCTAACCCTAACCCTAACCCTAACCCTAACCCTAACCCTAACCCTAACCCTAACCCTAACCCTAACCCTAACCCTAACCCTAACCCTAACCCTAACCCTAACCCTAACCCTAACCCTAACCCTAACCCTAACCCTAACCCTAACCCTAACCCTAACCCTAACCCTAACCCTAACCCTAACCCTAACCCTAACCCTAACCCTAACCCTAACCCTAACCCTAACCCTAACCCTAACCCTAACCCTAACCCTAACCCTAACCCTAACCCTAACCCTAACCCTAACCCTAACCCTAACCCTAACCCTAACCCTAACCCTAACCCTAACCCTAACCCTAACCCTAACCCTAACCCTAACCCTAACCCTAACCCTAACCCTAACCCTAACCCTAACCCTAACCCTAACCCTAACCCTAACCCTAACCCTAACCCTAACCCTAACCCTAACCCTAACCCTAACCCTAACCCTAACCCTAACCCTAACCCTAACCCTAACCCTAACCCTAACCCTAACCCTAACCCTAACCCTAACCCTAACCCTAACCCTAACCCTAACCCTAACCCTAACCCTAACCCTAACCCTAACCCTAACCCTAACCCTAACCCTAACCCTAACCCTAACCCTAACCCTAACCCTAACCCTAACCCTAACCCTAACCCTAACCCTAACCCTAACCCTAACCCTAACCCTAACCCTAACCCTAACCCTAACCCTAACCCTAACCCTAACCCTAACCCTAACCCTAACCCTAACCCTAACCCTAACCCTAACCCTAACCCTAACCCTAACCCTAACCCTAACCCTAACCCTAACCCTAACCCTAACCCTAACCCTAACCCTAACCCTAACCCTAACCCTAACCCTAACCCTAACCCTAACCCTAACCCTAACCCTAACCCTAACCCTAACCCTAACCCTAACCCTAACCCTAACCCTAACCCTAACCCTAACCCTAACCCTAACCCTAACCCTAACCCTAACCCTAACCCTAACCCTAACCCTAACCCTAACCCTAACCCTAACCCTAACCCTAACCCTAACCCTAACCCTAACCCTAACCCTAACCCTAACCCTAACCCTAACCCTAACCCTAACCCTAACCCTAACCCTAACCCTAACCCTAACCCTAACCCTAACCCTAACCCTAACCCTAACCCTAACCCTAACCCTAACCCTAACCCTAACCCTAACCCTAACCCTAACCCTAACCCTAACCCTAACCCTAACCCTAACCCTAACCCTAACCCTAACCCTAACCCTAACCCTAACCCTAACCCTAACCCTAACCCTAACCCTAACCCTAACCCTAACCCTAACCCTAACCCTAACCCTAACCCTAACCCTAACCCTAACCCTAACCCTAACCCTAACCCTAACCCTAACCCTAACCCTAACCCTAACCCTAACCCTAACCCTAACCCTAACCCTAACCCTAACCCTAACCCTAACCCTAACCCTAACCCTAACCCTAACCCTAACCCTAACCCTAACCCTAACCCTAACCCTAACCCTAACCCTAACCCTAACCCTAACCCTAACCCTAACCCTAACCCTAACCCTAACCCTAACCCTAACCCTAACCCTAACCCTAACCCTAACCCTAACCCTAACCCTAACCCTAACCCTAACCCTAACCCTAACCCTAACCCTAACCCTAACCCTAACCCTAACCCTAACCCTAACCCTAACCCTAACCCTAACCCTAACCCTAACCCTAACCCTAACCCTAACCCTAACCCTAACCCTAACCCTAACCCTAACCCTAACCCTAACCCTAACCCTAACCCTAACCCTAACCCTAACCCTAACCCTAACCCTAACCCTAACCCTAACCCTAACCCTAACCCTAACCCTAACCCTAACCCTAACCCTAACCCTAACCCTAACCCTAACCCTAACCCTAACCCTAACCCTAACCCTAACCCTAACCCTAACCCTAACCCTAACCCTAACCCTAACCCTAACCCTAACCCTAACCCTAACCCTAACCCTAACCCTAACCCTAACCCTAACCCTAACCCTAACCCTAACCCTAACCCTAACCCTAACCCTAACCCTAACCCTAACCCTAACCCTAACCCTAACCCTAACCCTAACCCTAACCCTAACCCTAACCCTAACCCTAACCCTAACCCTAACCCTAACCCTAACCCTAACCCTAACCCTAACCCTAACCCTAACCCTAACCCTAACCCTAACCCTAACCCTAACCCTAACCCTAACCCTAACCCTAACCCTAACCCTAACCCTAACCCTAACCCTAACCCTAACCCTAACCCTAACCCTAACCCTAACCCTAACCCTAACCCTAACCCTAACCCTAACCCTAACCCTAACCCTAACCCTAACCCTAACCCTAACCCTAACCCTAACCCTAACCCTAACCCTAACCCTAACCCTAACCCTAACCCTAACCCTAACCCTAACCCTAACCCTAACCCTAACCCTAACCCTAACCCTAACCCTAACCCTAACCCTAACCCTAACCCTAACCCTAACCCTAACCCTAACCCTAACCCTAACCCTAACCCTAACCCTAACCCTAACCCTAACCCTAACCCTAACCCTAACCCTAACCCTAACCCTAACCCTAACCCTAACCCTAACCCTAACCCTAACCCTAACCCTAACCCTAACCCTAACCCTAACCCTAACCCTAACCCTAACCCTAACCCTAACCCTAACCCTAACCCTAACCCTAACCCTAACCCTAACCCTAACCCTAACCCTAACCCTAACCCTAACCCTAACCCTAACCCTAACCCTAACCCTAACCCTAACCCTAACCCTAACCCTAACCCTAACCCTAACCCTAACCCTAACCCTAACCCTAACCCTAACCCTAACCCTAACCCTAACCCTAACCCTAACCCTAACCCTAACCCTAACCCTAACCCTAACCCTAACCCTAACCCTAACCCTAACCCTAACCCTAACCCTAACCCTAACCCTAACCCTAACCCTAACCCTAACCCTAACCCTAACCCTAACCCTAACCCTAACCCTAACCCTAACCCTAACCCTAACCCTAACCCTAACCCTAACCCTAACCCTAACCCTAACCCTAACCCTAACCCTAACCCTAACCCTAACCCTAACCCTAACCCTAACCCTAACCCTAACCCTAACCCTAACCCTAACCCTAACCCTAACCCTAACCCTAACCCTAACCCTAACCCTAACCCTAACCCTAACCCTAACCCTAACCCTAACCCTAACCCTAACCCTAACCCTAACCCTAACCCTAACCCTAACCCTAACCCTAACCCTAACCCTAACCCTAACCCTAACCCTAACCCTAACCCTAACCCTAACCCTAACCCTAACCCTAACCCTAACCCTAACCCTAACCCTAACCCTAACCCTAACCCTAACCCTAACCCTAACCCTAACCCTAACCCTAACCCTAACCCTAACCCTAACCCTAACCCTAACCCTAACCCTAACCCTAACCCTAACCCTAACCCTAACCCTAACCCTAACCCTAACCCTAACCCTAACCCTAACCCTAACCCTAACCCTAACCCTAACCCTAACCCTAACCCTAACCCTAACCCTAACCCTAACCCTAACCCTAACCCTAACCCTAACCCTAACCCTAACCCTAACCCTAACCCTAACCCTAACCCTAACCCTAACCCTAACCCTAACCCTAACCCTAACCCTAACCCTAACCCTAACCCTAACCCTAACCCTAACCCTAACCCTAACCCTAACCCTAACCCTAACCCTAACCCTAACCCTAACCCTAACCCTAACCCTAACCCTAACCCTAACCCTAACCCTAACCCTAACCCTAACCCTAACCCTAACCCTAACCCTAACCCTAACCCTAACCCTAACCCTAACCCTAACCCTAACCCTAACCCTAACCCTAACCCTAACCCTAACCCTAACCCTAACCCTAACCCTAACCCTAACCCTAACCCTAACCCTAACCCTAACCCTAACCCTAACCCTAACCCTAACCCTAACCCTAACCCTAACCCTAACCCTAACCCTAACCCTAACCCTAACCCTAACCCTAACCCTAACCCTAACCCTAACCCTAACCCTAACCCTAACCCTAACCCTAACCCTAACCCTAACCCTAACCCTAACCCTAACCCTAACCCTAACCCTAACCCTAACCCTAACCCTAACCCTAACCCTAACCCTAACCCTAACCCTAACCCTAACCCTAACCCTAACCCTAACCCTAACCCTAACCCTAACCCTAACCCTAACCCTAACCCTAACCCTAACCCTAACCCTAACCCTAACCCTAACCCTAACCCTAACCCTAACCCTAACCCTAACCCTAACCCTAACCCTAACCCTAACCCTAACCCTAACCCTAACCCTAACCCTAACCCTAACCCTAACCCTAACCCTAACCCTAACCCTAACCCTAACCCTAACCCTAACCCTAACCCTAACCCTAACCCTAACCCTAACCCTAACCCTAACCCTAACCCTAACCCTAACCCTAACCCTAACCCTAACCCTAACCCTAACCCTAACCCTAACCCTAACCCTAACCCTAACCCTAACCCTAACCCTAACCCTAACCCTAACCCTAACCCTAACCCTAACCCTAACCCTAACCCTAACCCTAACCCTAACCCTAACCCTAACCCTAACCCTAACCCTAACCCTAACCCTAACCCTAACCCTAACCCTAACCCTAACCCTAACCCTAACCCTAACCCTAACCCTAACCCTAACCCTAACCCTAACCCTAACCCTAACCCTAACCCTAACCCTAACCCTAACCCTAACCCTAACCCTAACCCTAACCCTAACCCTAACCCTAACCCTAACCCTAACCCTAACCCTAACCCTAACCCTAACCCTAACCCTAACCCTAACCCTAACCCTAACCCTAACCCTAACCCTAACCCTAACCCTAACCCTAACCCTAACCCTAACCCTAACCCTAACCCTAACCCTAACCCTAACCCTAACCCTAACCCTAACCCTAACCCTAACCCTAACCCTAACCCTAACCCTAACCCTAACCCTAACCCTAACCCTAACCCTAACCCTAACCCTAACCCTAACCCTAACCCTAACCCTAACCCTAACCCTAACCCTAACCCTAACCCTAACCCTAACCCTAACCCTAACCCTAACCCTAACCCTAACCCTAACCCTAACCCTAACCCTAACCCTAACCCTAACCCTAACCCTAACCCTAACCCTAACCCTAACCCTAACCCTAACCCTAACCCTAACCCTAACCCTAACCCTAACCCTAACCCTAACCCTAACCCTAACCCTAACCCTAACCCTAACCCTAACCCTAACCCTAACCCTAACCCTAACCCTAACCCTAACCCTAACCCTAACCCTAACCCTAACCCTAACCCTAACCCTAACCCTAACCCTAACCCTAACCCTAACCCTAACCCTAACCCTAACCCTAACCCTAACCCTAACCCTAACCCTAACCCTAACCCTAACCCTAACCCTAACCCTAACCCTAACCCTAACCCTAACCCTAACCCTAACCCTAACCCTAACCCTAACCCTAACCCTAACCCTAACCCTAACCCTAACCCTAACCCTAACCCTAACCCTAACCCTAACCCTAACCCTAACCCTAACCCTAACCCTAACCCTAACCCTAACCCTAACCCTAACCCTAACCCTAACCCTAACCCTAACCCTAACCCTAACCCTAACCCTAACCCTAACCCTAACCCTAACCCTAACCCTAACCCTAACCCTAACCCTAACCCTAACCCTAACCCTAACCCTAACCCTAACCCTAACCCTAACCCTAACCCTAACCCTAACCCTAACCCTAACCCTAACCCTAACCCTAACCCTAACCCTAACCCTAACCCTAACCCTAACCCTAACCCTAACCCTAACCCTAACCCTAACCCTAACCCTAACCCTAACCCTAACCCTAACCCTAACCCTAACCCTAACCCTAACCCTAACCCTAACCCTAACCCTAACCCTAACCCTAACCCTAACCCTAACCCTAACCCTAACCCTAACCCTAACCCTAACCCTAACCCTAACCCTAACCCTAACCCTAACCCTAACCCTAACCCTAACCCTAACCCTAACCCTAACCCTAACCCTAACCCTAACCCTAACCCTAACCCTAACCCTAACCCTAACCCTAACCCTAACCCTAACCCTAACCCTAACCCTAACCCTAACCCTAACCCTAACCCTAACCCTAACCCTAACCCTAACCCTAACCCTAACCCTAACCCTAACCCTAACCCTAACCCTAACCCTAACCCTAACCCTAACCCTAACCCTAACCCTAACCCTAACCCTAACCCTAACCCTAACCCTAACCCTAACCCTAACCCTAACCCTAACCCTAACCCTAACCCTAACCCTAACCCTAACCCTAACCCTAACCCTAACCCTAACCCTAACCCTAACCCTAACCCTAACCCTAACCCTAACCCTAACCCTAACCCTAACCCTAACCCTAACCCTAACCCTAACCCTAACCCTAACCCTAACCCTAACCCTAACCCTAACCCTAACCCTAACCCTAACCCTAACCCTAACCCTAACCCTAACCCTAACCCTAACCCTAACCCTAACCCTAACCCTAACCCTAACCCTAACCCTAACCCTAACCCTAACCCTAACCCTAACCCTAACCCTAACCCTAACCCTAACCCTAACCCTAACCCTAACCCTAACCCTAACCCTAACCCTAACCCTAACCCTAACCCTAACCCTAACCCTAACCCTAACCCTAACCCTAACCCTAACCCTAACCCTAACCCTAACCCTAACCCTAACCCTAACCCTAACCCTAACCCTAACCCTAACCCTAACCCTAACCCTAACCCTAACCCTAACCCTAACCCTAACCCTAACCCTAACCCTAACCCTAACCCTAACCCTAACCCTAACCCTAACCCTAACCCTAACCCTAACCCTAACCCTAACCCTAACCCTAACCCTAACCCTAACCCTAACCCTAACCCTAACCCTAACCCTAACCCTAACCCTAACCCTAACCCTAACCCTAACCCTAACCCTAACCCTAACCCTAACCCTAACCCTAACCCTAACCCTAACCCTAACCCTAACCCTAACCCTAACCCTAACCCTAACCCTAACCCTAACCCTAACCCTAACCCTAACCCTAACCCTAACCCTAACCCTAACCCTAACCCTAACCCTAACCCTAACCCTAACCCTAACCCTAACCCTAACCCTAACCCTAACCCTAACCCTAACCCTAACCCTAACCCTAACCCTAACCCTAACCCTAACCCTAACCCTAACCCTAACCCTAACCCTAACCCTAACCCTAACCCTAACCCTAACCCTAACCCTAACCCTAACCCTAACCCTAACCCTAACCCTAACCCTAACCCTAACCCTAACCCTAACCCTAACCCTAACCCTAACCCTAACCCTAACCCTAACCCTAACCCTAACCCTAACCCTAACCCTAACCCTAACCCTAACCCTAACCCTAACCCTAACCCTAACCCTAACCCTAACCCTAACCCTAACCCTAACCCTAACCCTAACCCTAACCCTAACCCTAACCCTAACCCTAACCCTAACCCTAACCCTAACCCTAACCCTAACCCTAACCCTAACCCTAACCCTAACCCTAACCCTAACCCTAACCCTAACCCTAACCCTAACCCTAACCCTAACCCTAACCCTAACCCTAACCCTAACCCTAACCCTAACCCTAACCCTAACCCTAACCCTAACCCTAACCCTAACCCTAACCCTAACCCTAACCCTAACCCTAACCCTAACCCTAACCCTAACCCTAACCCTAACCCTAACCCTAACCCTAACCCTAACCCTAACCCTAACCCTAACCCTAACCCTAACCCTAACCCTAACCCTAACCCTAACCCTAACCCTAACCCTAACCCTAACCCTAACCCTAACCCTAACCCTAACCCTAACCCTAACCCTAACCCTAACCCTAACCCTAACCCTAACCCTAACCCTAACCCTAACCCTAACCCTAACCCTAACCCTAACCCTAACCCTAACCCTAACCCTAACCCTAACCCTAACCCTAACCCTAACCCTAACCCTAACCCTAACCCTAACCCTAACCCTAACCCTAACCCTAACCCTAACCCTAACCCTAACCCTAACCCTAACCCTAACCCTAACCCTAACCCTAACCCTAACCCTAACCCTAACCCTAACCCTAACCCTAACCCTAACCCTAACCCTAACCCTAACCCTAACCCTAACCCTAACCCTAACCCTAACCCTAACCCTAACCCTAACCCTAACCCTAACCCTAACCCTAACCCTAACCCTAACCCTAACCCTAACCCTAACCCTAACCCTAACCCTAACCCTAACCCTAACCCTAACCCTAACCCTAACCCTAACCCTAACCCTAACCCTAACCCTAACCCTAACCCTAACCCTAACCCTAACCCTAACCCTAACCCTAACCCTAACCCTAACCCTAACCCTAACCCTAACCCTAACCCTAACCCTAACCCTAACCCTAACCCTAACCCTAACCCTAACCCTAACCCTAACCCTAACCCTAACCCTAACCCTAACCCTAACCCTAACCCTAACCCTAACCCTAACCCTAACCCTAACCCTAACCCTAACCCTAACCCTAACCCTAACCCTAACCCTAACCCTAACCCTAACCCTAACCCTAACCCTAACCCTAACCCTAACCCTAACCCTAACCCTAACCCTAACCCTAACCCTAACCCTAACCCTAACCCTAACCCTAACCCTAACCCTAACCCTAACCCTAACCCTAACCCTAACCCTAACCCTAACCCTAACCCTAACCCTAACCCTAACCCTAACCCTAACCCTAACCCTAACCCTAACCCTAACCCTAACCCTAACCCTAACCCTAACCCTAACCCTAACCCTAACCCTAACCCTAACCCTAACCCTAACCCTAACCCTAACCCTAACCCTAACCCTAACCCTAACCCTAACCCTAACCCTAACCCTAACCCTAACCCTAACCCTAACCCTAACCCTAACCCTAACCCTAACCCTAACCCTAACCCTAACCCTAACCCTAACCCTAACCCTAACCCTAACCCTAACCCTAACCCTAACCCTAACCCTAACCCTAACCCTAACCCTAACCCTAACCCTAACCCTAACCCTAACCCTAACCCTAACCCTAACCCTAACCCTAACCCTAACCCTAACCCTAACCCTAACCCTAACCCTAACCCTAACCCTAACCCTAACCCTAACCCTAACCCTAACCCTAACCCTAACCCTAACCCTAACCCTAACCCTAACCCTAACCCTAACCCTAACCCTAACCCTAACCCTAACCCTAACCCTAACCCTAACCCTAACCCTAACCCTAACCCTAACCCTAACCCTAACCCTAACCCTAACCCTAACCCTAACCCTAACCCTAACCCTAACCCTAACCCTAACCCTAACCCTAACCCTAACCCTAACCCTAACCCTAACCCTAACCCTAACCCTAACCCTAACCCTAACCCTAACCCTAACCCTAACCCTAACCCTAACCCTAACCCTAACCCTAACCCTAACCCTAACCCTAACCCTAACCCTAACCCTAACCCTAACCCTAACCCTAACCCTAACCCTAACCCTAACCCTAACCCTAACCCTAACCCTAACCCTAACCCTAACCCTAACCCTAACCCTAACCCTAACCCTAACCCTAACCCTAACCCTAACCCTAACCCTAACCCTAACCCTAACCCTAACCCTAACCCTAACCCTAACCCTAACCCTAACCCTAACCCTAACCCTAACCCTAACCCTAACCCTAACCCTAACCCTAACCCTAACCCTAACCCTAACCCTAACCCTAACCCTAACCCTAACCCTAACCCTAACCCTAACCCTAACCCTAACCCTAACCCTAACCCTAACCCTAACCCTAACCCTAACCCTAACCCTAACCCTAACCCTAACCCTAACCCTAACCCTAACCCTAACCCTAACCCTAACCCTAACCCTAACCCTAACCCTAACCCTAACCCTAACCCTAACCCTAACCCTAACCCTAACCCTAACCCTAACCCTAACCCTAACCCTAACCCTAACCCTAACCCTAACCCTAACCCTAACCCTAACCCTAACCCTAACCCTAACCCTAACCCTAACCCTAACCCTAACCCTAACCCTAACCCTAACCCTAACCCTAACCCTAACCCTAACCCTAACCCTAACCCTAACCCTAACCCTAACCCTAACCCTAACCCTAACCCTAACCCTAACCCTAACCCTAACCCTAACCCTAACCCTAACCCTAACCCTAACCCTAACCCTAACCCTAACCCTAACCCTAACCCTAACCCTAACCCTAACCCTAACCCTAACCCTAACCCTAACCCTAACCCTAACCCTAACCCTAACCCTAACCCTAACCCTAACCCTAACCCTAACCCTAACCCTAACCCTAACCCTAACCCTAACCCTAACCCTAACCCTAACCCTAACCCTAACCCTAACCCTAACCCTAACCCTAACCCTAACCCTAACCCTAACCCTAACCCTAACCCTAACCCTAACCCTAACCCTAACCCTAACCCTAACCCTAACCCTAACCCTAACCCTAACCCTAACCCTAACCCTAACCCTAACCCTAACCCTAACCCTAACCCTAACCCTAACCCTAACCCTAACCCTAACCCTAACCCTAACCCTAACCCTAACCCTAACCCTAACCCTAACCCTAACCCTAACCCTAACCCTAACCCTAACCCTAACCCTAACCCTAACCCTAACCCTAACCCTAACCCTAACCCTAACCCTAACCCTAACCCTAACCCTAACCCTAACCCTAACCCTAACCCTAACCCTAACCCTAACCCTAACCCTAACCCTAACCCTAACCCTAACCCTAACCCTAACCCTAACCCTAACCCTAACCCTAACCCTAACCCTAACCCTAACCCTAACCCTAACCCTAACCCTAACCCTAACCCTAACCCTAACCCTAACCCTAACCCTAACCCTAACCCTAACCCTAACCCTAACCCTAACCCTAACCCTAACCCTAACCCTAACCCTAACCCTAACCCTAACCCTAACCCTAACCCTAACCCTAACCCTAACCCTAACCCTAACCCTAACCCTAACCCTAACCCTAACCCTAACCCTAACCCTAACCCTAACCCTAACCCTAACCCTAACCCTAACCCTAACCCTAACCCTAACCCTAACCCTAACCCTAACCCTAACCCTAACCCTAACCCTAACCCTAACCCTAACCCTAACCCTAACCCTAACCCTAACCCTAACCCTAACCCTAACCCTAACCCTAACCCTAACCCTAACCCTAACCCTAACCCTAACCCTAACCCTAACCCTAACCCTAACCCTAACCCTAACCCTAACCCTAACCCTAACCCTAACCCTAACCCTAACCCTAACCCTAACCCTAACCCTAACCCTAACCCTAACCCTAACCCTAACCCTAACCCTAACCCTAACCCTAACCCTAACCCTAACCCTAACCCTAACCCTAACCCTAACCCTAACCCTAACCCTAACCCTAACCCTAACCCTAACCCTAACCCTAACCCTAACCCTAACCCTAACCCTAACCCTAACCCTAACCCTAACCCTAACCCTAACCCTAACCCTAACCCTAACCCTAACCCTAACCCTAACCCTAACCCTAACCCTAACCCTAACCCTAACCCTAACCCTAACCCTAACCCTAACCCTAACCCTAACCCTAACCCTAACCCTAACCCTAACCCTAACCCTAACCCTAACCCTAACCCTAACCCTAACCCTAACCCTAACCCTAACCCTAACCCTAACCCTAACCCTAACCCTAACCCTAACCCTAACCCTAACCCTAACCCTAACCCTAACCCTAACCCTAACCCTAACCCTAACCCTAACCCTAACCCTAACCCTAACCCTAACCCTAACCCTAACCCTAACCCTAACCCTAACCCTAACCCTAACCCTAACCCTAACCCTAACCCTAACCCTAACCCTAACCCTAACCCTAACCCTAACCCTAACCCTAACCCTAACCCTAACCCTAACCCTAACCCTAACCCTAACCCTAACCCTAACCCTAACCCTAACCCTAACCCTAACCCTAACCCTAACCCTAACCCTAACCCTAACCCTAACCCTAACCCTAACCCTAACCCTAACCCTAACCCTAACCCTAACCCTAACCCTAACCCTAACCCTAACCCTAACCCTAACCCTAACCCTAACCCTAACCCTAACCCTAACCCTAACCCTAACCCTAACCCTAACCCTAACCCTAACCCTAACCCTAACCCTAACCCTAACCCTAACCCTAACCCTAACCCTAACCCTAACCCTAACCCTAACCCTAACCCTAACCCTAACCCTAACCCTAACCCTAACCCTAACCCTAACCCTAACCCTAACCCTAACCCTAACCCTAACCCTAACCCTAACCCTAACCCTAACCCTAACCCTAACCCTAACCCTAACCCTAACCCTAACCCTAACCCTAACCCTAACCCTAACCCTAACCCTAACCCTAACCCTAACCCTAACCCTAACCCTAACCCTAACCCTAACCCTAACCCTAACCCTAACCCTAACCCTAACCCTAACCCTAACCCTAACCCTAACCCTAACCCTAACCCTAACCCTAACCCTAACCCTAACCCTAACCCTAACCCTAACCCTAACCCTAACCCTAACCCTAACCCTAACCCTAACCCTAACCCTAACCCTAACCCTAACCCTAACCCTAACCCTAACCCTAACCCTAACCCTAACCCTAACCCTAACCCTAACCCTAACCCTAACCCTAACCCTAACCCTAACCCTAACCCTAACCCTAACCCTAACCCTAACCCTAACCCTAACCCTAACCCTAACCCTAACCCTAACCCTAACCCTAACCCTAACCCTAACCCTAACCCTAACCCTAACCCTAACCCTAACCCTAACCCTAACCCTAACCCTAACCCTAACCCTAACCCTAACCCTAACCCTAACCCTAACCCTAACCCTAACCCTAACCCTAACCCTAACCCTAACCCTAACCCTAACCCTAACCCTAACCCTAACCCTAACCCTAACCCTAACCCTAACCCTAACCCTAACCCTAACCCTAACCCTAACCCTAACCCTAACCCTAACCCTAACCCTAACCCTAACCCTAACCCTAACCCTAACCCTAACCCTAACCCTAACCCTAACCCTAACCCTAACCCTAACCCTAACCCTAACCCTAACCCTAACCCTAACCCTAACCCTAACCCTAACCCTAACCCTAACCCTAACCCTAACCCTAACCCTAACCCTAACCCTAACCCTAACCCTAACCCTAACCCTAACCCTAACCCTAACCCTAACCCTAACCCTAACCCTAACCCTAACCCTAACCCTAACCCTAACCCTAACCCTAACCCTAACCCTAACCCTAACCCTAACCCTAACCCTAACCCTAACCCTAACCCTAACCCTAACCCTAACCCTAACCCTAACCCTAACCCTAACCCTAACCCTAACCCTAACCCTAACCCTAACCCTAACCCTAACCCTAACCCTAACCCTAACCCTAACCCTAACCCTAACCCTAACCCTAACCCTAACCCTAACCCTAACCCTAACCCTAACCCTAACCCTAACCCTAACCCTAACCCTAACCCTAACCCTAACCCTAACCCTAACCCTAACCCTAACCCTAACCCTAACCCTAACCCTAACCCTAACCCTAACCCTAACCCTAACCCTAACCCTAACCCTAACCCTAACCCTAACCCTAACCCTAACCCTAACCCTAACCCTAACCCTAACCCTAACCCTAACCCTAACCCTAACCCTAACCCTAACCCTAACCCTAACCCTAACCCTAACCCTAACCCTAACCCTAACCCTAACCCTAACCCTAACCCTAACCCTAACCCTAACCCTAACCCTAACCCTAACCCTAACCCTAACCCTAACCCTAACCCTAACCCTAACCCTAACCCTAACCCTAACCCTAACCCTAACCCTAACCCTAACCCTAACCCTAACCCTAACCCTAACCCTAACCCTAACCCTAACCCTAACCCTAACCCTAACCCTAACCCTAACCCTAACCCTAACCCTAACCCTAACCCTAACCCTAACCCTAACCCTAACCCTAACCCTAACCCTAACCCTAACCCTAACCCTAACCCTAACCCTAACCCTAACCCTAACCCTAACCCTAACCCTAACCCTAACCCTAACCCTAACCCTAACCCTAACCCTAACCCTAACCCTAACCCTAACCCTAACCCTAACCCTAACCCTAACCCTAACCCTAACCCTAACCCTAACCCTAACCCTAACCCTAACCCTAACCCTAACCCTAACCCTAACCCTAACCCTAACCCTAACCCTAACCCTAACCCTAACCCTAACCCTAACCCTAACCCTAACCCTAACCCTAACCCTAACCCTAACCCTAACCCTAACCCTAACCCTAACCCTAACCCTAACCCTAACCCTAACCCTAACCCTAACCCTAACCCTAACCCTAACCCTAACCCTAACCCTAACCCTAACCCTAACCCTAACCCTAACCCTAACCCTAACCCTAACCCTAACCCTAACCCTAACCCTAACCCTAACCCTAACCCTAACCCTAACCCTAACCCTAACCCTAACCCTAACCCTAACCCTAACCCTAACCCTAACCCTAACCCTAACCCTAACCCTAACCCTAACCCTAACCCTAACCCTAACCCTAACCCTAACCCTAACCCTAACCCTAACCCTAACCCTAACCCTAACCCTAACCCTAACCCTAACCCTAACCCTAACCCTAACCCTAACCCTAACCCTAACCCTAACCCTAACCCTAACCCTAACCCTAACCCTAACCCTAACCCTAACCCTAACCCTAACCCTAACCCTAACCCTAACCCTAACCCTAACCCTAACCCTAACCCTAACCCTAACCCTAACCCTAACCCTAACCCTAACCCTAACCCTAACCCTAACCCTAACCCTAACCCTAACCCTAACCCTAACCCTAACCCTAACCCTAACCCTAACCCTAACCCTAACCCTAACCCTAACCCTAACCCTAACCCTAACCCTAACCCTAACCCTAACCCTAACCCTAACCCTAACCCTAACCCTAACCCTAACCCTAACCCTAACCCTAACCCTAACCCTAACCCTAACCCTAACCCTAACCCTAACCCTAACCCTAACCCTAACCCTAACCCTAACCCTAACCCTAACCCTAACCCTAACCCTAACCCTAACCCTAACCCTAACCCTAACCCTAACCCTAACCCTAACCCTAACCCTAACCCTAACCCTAACCCTAACCCTAACCCTAACCCTAACCCTAACCCTAACCCTAACCCTAACCCTAACCCTAACCCTAACCCTAACCCTAACCCTAACCCTAACCCTAACCCTAACCCTAACCCTAACCCTAACCCTAACCCTAACCCTAACCCTAACCCTAACCCTAACCCTAACCCTAACCCTAACCCTAACCCTAACCCTAACCCTAACCCTAACCCTAACCCTAACCCTAACCCTAACCCTAACCCTAACCCTAACCCTAACCCTAACCCTAACCCTAACCCTAACCCTAACCCTAACCCTAACCCTAACCCTAACCCTAACCCTAACCCTAACCCTAACCCTAACCCTAACCCTAACCCTAACCCTAACCCTAACCCTAACCCTAACCCTAACCCTAACCCTAACCCTAACCCTAACCCTAACCCTAACCCTAACCCTAACCCTAACCCTAACCCTAACCCTAACCCTAACCCTAACCCTAACCCTAACCCTAACCCTAACCCTAACCCTAACCCTAACCCTAACCCTAACCCTAACCCTAACCCTAACCCTAACCCTAACCCTAACCCTAACCCTAACCCTAACCCTAACCCTAACCCTAACCCTAACCCTAACCCTAACCCTAACCCTAACCCTAACCCTAACCCTAACCCTAACCCTAACCCTAACCCTAACCCTAACCCTAACCCTAACCCTAACCCTAACCCTAACCCTAACCCTAACCCTAACCCTAACCCTAACCCTAACCCTAACCCTAACCCTAACCCTAACCCTAACCCTAACCCTAACCCTAACCCTAACCCTAACCCTAACCCTAACCCTAACCCTAACCCTAACCCTAACCCTAACCCTAACCCTAACCCTAACCCTAACCCTAACCCTAACCCTAACCCTAACCCTAACCCTAACCCTAACCCTAACCCTAACCCTAACCCTAACCCTAACCCTAACCCTAACCCTAACCCTAACCCTAACCCTAACCCTAACCCTAACCCTAACCCTAACCCTAACCCTAACCCTAACCCTAACCCTAACCCTAACCCTAACCCTAACCCTAACCCTAACCCTAACCCTAACCCTAACCCTAACCCTAACCCTAACCCTAACCCTAACCCTAACCCTAACCCTAACCCTAACCCTAACCCTAACCCTAACCCTAACCCTAACCCTAACCCTAACCCTAACCCTAACCCTAACCCTAACCCTAACCCTAACCCTAACCCTAACCCTAACCCTAACCCTAACCCTAACCCTAACCCTAACCCTAACCCTAACCCTAACCCTAACCCTAACCCTAACCCTAACCCTAACCCTAACCCTAACCCTAACCCTAACCCTAACCCTAACCCTAACCCTAACCCTAACCCTAACCCTAACCCTAACCCTAACCCTAACCCTAACCCTAACCCTAACCCTAACCCTAACCCTAACCCTAACCCTAACCCTAACCCTAACCCTAACCCTAACCCTAACCCTAACCCTAACCCTAACCCTAACCCTAACCCTAACCCTAACCCTAACCCTAACCCTAACCCTAACCCTAACCCTAACCCTAACCCTAACCCTAACCCTAACCCTAACCCTAACCCTAACCCTAACCCTAACCCTAACCCTAACCCTAACCCTAACCCTAACCCTAACCCTAACCCTAACCCTAACCCTAACCCTAACCCTAACCCTAACCCTAACCCTAACCCTAACCCTAACCCTAACCCTAACCCTAACCCTAACCCTAACCCTAACCCTAACCCTAACCCTAACCCTAACCCTAACCCTAACCCTAACCCTAACCCTAACCCTAACCCTAACCCTAACCCTAACCCTAACCCTAACCCTAACCCTAACCCTAACCCTAACCCTAACCCTAACCCTAACCCTAACCCTAACCCTAACCCTAACCCTAACCCTAACCCTAACCCTAACCCTAACCCTAACCCTAACCCTAACCCTAACCCTAACCCTAACCCTAACCCTAACCCTAACCCTAACCCTAACCCTAACCCTAACCCTAACCCTAACCCTAACCCTAACCCTAACCCTAACCCTAACCCTAACCCTAACCCTAACCCTAACCCTAACCCTAACCCTAACCCTAACCCTAACCCTAACCCTAACCCTAACCCTAACCCTAACCCTAACCCTAACCCTAACCCTAACCCTAACCCTAACCCTAACCCTAACCCTAACCCTAACCCTAACCCTAACCCTAACCCTAACCCTAACCCTAACCCTAACCCTAACCCTAACCCTAACCCTAACCCTAACCCTAACCCTAACCCTAACCCTAACCCTAACCCTAACCCTAACCCTAACCCTAACCCTAACCCTAACCCTAACCCTAACCCTAACCCTAACCCTAACCCTAACCCTAACCCTAACCCTAACCCTAACCCTAACCCTAACCCTAACCCTAACCCTAACCCTAACCCTAACCCTAACCCTAACCCTAACCCTAACCCTAACCCTAACCCTAACCCTAACCCTAACCCTAACCCTAACCCTAACCCTAACCCTAACCCTAACCCTAACCCTAACCCTAACCCTAACCCTAACCCTAACCCTAACCCTAACCCTAACCCTAACCCTAACCCTAACCCTAACCCTAACCCTAACCCTAACCCTAACCCTAACCCTAACCCTAACCCTAACCCTAACCCTAACCCTAACCCTAACCCTAACCCTAACCCTAACCCTAACCCTAACCCTAACCCTAACCCTAACCCTAACCCTAACCCTAACCCTAACCCTAACCCTAACCCTAACCCTAACCCTAACCCTAACCCTAACCCTAACCCTAACCCTAACCCTAACCCTAACCCTAACCCTAACCCTAACCCTAACCCTAACCCTAACCCTAACCCTAACCCTAACCCTAACCCTAACCCTAACCCTAACCCTAACCCTAACCCTAACCCTAACCCTAACCCTAACCCTAACCCTAACCCTAACCCTAACCCTAACCCTAACCCTAACCCTAACCCTAACCCTAACCCTAACCCTAACCCTAACCCTAACCCTAACCCTAACCCTAACCCTAACCCTAACCCTAACCCTAACCCTAACCCTAACCCTAACCCTAACCCTAACCCTAACCCTAACCCTAACCCTAACCCTAACCCTAACCCTAACCCTAACCCTAACCCTAACCCTAACCCTAACCCTAACCCTAACCCTAACCCTAACCCTAACCCTAACCCTAACCCTAACCCTAACCCTAACCCTAACCCTAACCCTAACCCTAACCCTAACCCTAACCCTAACCCTAACCCTAACCCTAACCCTAACCCTAACCCTAACCCTAACCCTAACCCTAACCCTAACCCTAACCCTAACCCTAACCCTAACCCTAACCCTAACCCTAACCCTAACCCTAACCCTAACCCTAACCCTAACCCTAACCCTAACCCTAACCCTAACCCTAACCCTAACCCTAACCCTAACCCTAACCCTAACCCTAACCCTAACCCTAACCCTAACCCTAACCCTAACCCTAACCCTAACCCTAACCCTAACCCTAACCCTAACCCTAACCCTAACCCTAACCCTAACCCTAACCCTAACCCTAACCCTAACCCTAACCCTAACCCTAACCCTAACCCTAACCCTAACCCTAACCCTAACCCTAACCCTAACCCTAACCCTAACCCTAACCCTAACCCTAACCCTAACCCTAACCCTAACCCTAACCCTAACCCTAACCCTAACCCTAACCCTAACCCTAACCCTAACCCTAACCCTAACCCTAACCCTAACCCTAACCCTAACCCTAACCCTAACCCTAACCCTAACCCTAACCCTAACCCTAACCCTAACCCTAACCCTAACCCTAACCCTAACCCTAACCCTAACCCTAACCCTAACCCTAACCCTAACCCTAACCCTAACCCTAACCCTAACCCTAACCCTAACCCTAACCCTAACCCTAACCCTAACCCTAACCCTAACCCTAACCCTAACCCTAACCCTAACCCTAACCCTAACCCTAACCCTAACCCTAACCCTAACCCTAACCCTAACCCTAACCCTAACCCTAACCCTAACCCTAACCCTAACCCTAACCCTAACCCTAACCCTAACCCTAACCCTAACCCTAACCCTAACCCTAACCCTAACCCTAACCCTAACCCTAACCCTAACCCTAACCCTAACCCTAACCCTAACCCTAACCCTAACCCTAACCCTAACCCTAACCCTAACCCTAACCCTAACCCTAACCCTAACCCTAACCCTAACCCTAACCCTAACCCTAACCCTAACCCTAACCCTAACCCTAACCCTAACCCTAACCCTAACCCTAACCCTAACCCTAACCCTAACCCTAACCCTAACCCTAACCCTAACCCTAACCCTAACCCTAACCCTAACCCTAACCCTAACCCTAACCCTAACCCTAACCCTAACCCTAACCCTAACCCTAACCCTAACCCTAACCCTAACCCTAACCCTAACCCTAACCCTAACCCTAACCCTAACCCTAACCCTAACCCTAACCCTAACCCTAACCCTAACCCTAACCCTAACCCTAACCCTAACCCTAACCCTAACCCTAACCCTAACCCTAACCCTAACCCTAACCCTAACCCTAACCCTAACCCTAACCCTAACCCTAACCCTAACCCTAACCCTAACCCTAACCCTAACCCTAACCCTAACCCTAACCCTAACCCTAACCCTAACCCTAACCCTAACCCTAACCCTAACCCTAACCCTAACCCTAACCCTAACCCTAACCCTAACCCTAACCCTAACCCTAACCCTAACCCTAACCCTAACCCTAACCCTAACCCTAACCCTAACCCTAACCCTAACCCTAACCCTAACCCTAACCCTAACCCTAACCCTAACCCTAACCCTAACCCTAACCCTAACCCTAACCCTAACCCTAACCCTAACCCTAACCCTAACCCTAACCCTAACCCTAACCCTAACCCTAACCCTAACCCTAACCCTAACCCTAACCCTAACCCTAACCCTAACCCTAACCCTAACCCTAACCCTAACCCTAACCCTAACCCTAACCCTAACCCTAACCCTAACCCTAACCCTAACCCTAACCCTAACCCTAACCCTAACCCTAACCCTAACCCTAACCCTAACCCTAACCCTAACCCTAACCCTAACCCTAACCCTAACCCTAACCCTAACCCTAACCCTAACCCTAACCCTAACCCTAACCCTAACCCTAACCCTAACCCTAACCCTAACCCTAACCCTAACCCTAACCCTAACCCTAACCCTAACCCTAACCCTAACCCTAACCCTAACCCTAACCCTAACCCTAACCCTAACCCTAACCCTAACCCTAACCCTAACCCTAACCCTAACCCTAACCCTAACCCTAACCCTAACCCTAACCCTAACCCTAACCCTAACCCTAACCCTAACCCTAACCCTAACCCTAACCCTAACCCTAACCCTAACCCTAACCCTAACCCTAACCCTAACCCTAACCCTAACCCTAACCCTAACCCTAACCCTAACCCTAACCCTAACCCTAACCCTAACCCTAACCCTAACCCTAACCCTAACCCTAACCCTAACCCTAACCCTAACCCTAACCCTAACCCTAACCCTAACCCTAACCCTAACCCTAACCCTAACCCTAACCCTAACCCTAACCCTAACCCTAACCCTAACCCTAACCCTAACCCTAACCCTAACCCTAACCCTAACCCTAACCCTAACCCTAACCCTAACCCTAACCCTAACCCTAACCCTAACCCTAACCCTAACCCTAACCCTAACCCTAACCCTAACCCTAACCCTAACCCTAACCCTAACCCTAACCCTAACCCTAACCCTAACCCTAACCCTAACCCTAACCCTAACCCTAACCCTAACCCTAACCCTAACCCTAACCCTAACCCTAACCCTAACCCTAACCCTAACCCTAACCCTAACCCTAACCCTAACCCTAACCCTAACCCTAACCCTAACCCTAACCCTAACCCTAACCCTAACCCTAACCCTAACCCTAACCCTAACCCTAACCCTAACCCTAACCCTAACCCTAACCCTAACCCTAACCCTAACCCTAACCCTAACCCTAACCCTAACCCTAACCCTAACCCTAACCCTAACCCTAACCCTAACCCTAACCCTAACCCTAACCCTAACCCTAACCCTAACCCTAACCCTAACCCTAACCCTAACCCTAACCCTAACCCTAACCCTAACCCTAACCCTAACCCTAACCCTAACCCTAACCCTAACCCTAACCCTAACCCTAACCCTAACCCTAACCCTAACCCTAACCCTAACCCTAACCCTAACCCTAACCCTAACCCTAACCCTAACCCTAACCCTAACCCTAACCCTAACCCTAACCCTAACCCTAACCCTAACCCTAACCCTAACCCTAACCCTAACCCTAACCCTAACCCTAACCCTAACCCTAACCCTAACCCTAACCCTAACCCTAACCCTAACCCTAACCCTAACCCTAACCCTAACCCTAACCCTAACCCTAACCCTAACCCTAACCCTAACCCTAACCCTAACCCTAACCCTAACCCTAACCCTAACCCTAACCCTAACCCTAACCCTAACCCTAACCCTAACCCTAACCCTAACCCTAACCCTAACCCTAACCCTAACCCTAACCCTAACCCTAACCCTAACCCTAACCCTAACCCTAACCCTAACCCTAACCCTAACCCTAACCCTAACCCTAACCCTAACCCTAACCCTAACCCTAACCCTAACCCTAACCCTAACCCTAACCCTAACCCTAACCCTAACCCTAACCCTAACCCTAACCCTAACCCTAACCCTAACCCTAACCCTAACCCTAACCCTAACCCTAACCCTAACCCTAACCCTAACCCTAACCCTAACCCTAACCCTAACCCTAACCCTAACCCTAACCCTAACCCTAACCCTAACCCTAACCCTAACCCTAACCCTAACCCTAACCCTAACCCTAACCCTAACCCTAACCCTAACCCTAACCCTAACCCTAACCCTAACCCTAACCCTAACCCTAACCCTAACCCTAACCCTAACCCTAACCCTAACCCTAACCCTAACCCTAACCCTAACCCTAACCCTAACCCTAACCCTAACCCTAACCCTAACCCTAACCCTAACCCTAACCCTAACCCTAACCCTAACCCTAACCCTAACCCTAACCCTAACCCTAACCCTAACCCTAACCCTAACCCTAACCCTAACCCTAACCCTAACCCTAACCCTAACCCTAACCCTAACCCTAACCCTAACCCTAACCCTAACCCTAACCCTAACCCTAACCCTAACCCTAACCCTAACCCTAACCCTAACCCTAACCCTAACCCTAACCCTAACCCTAACCCTAACCCTAACCCTAACCCTAACCCTAACCCTAACCCTAACCCTAACCCTAACCCTAACCCTAACCCTAACCCTAACCCTAACCCTAACCCTAACCCTAACCCTAACCCTAACCCTAACCCTAACCCTAACCCTAACCCTAACCCTAACCCTAACCCTAACCCTAACCCTAACCCTAACCCTAACCCTAACCCTAACCCTAACCCTAACCCTAACCCTAACCCTAACCCTAACCCTAACCCTAACCCTAACCCTAACCCTAACCCTAACCCTAACCCTAACCCTAACCCTAACCCTAACCCTAACCCTAACCCTAACCCTAACCCTAACCCTAACCCTAACCCTAACCCTAACCCTAACCCTAACCCTAACCCTAACCCTAACCCTAACCCTAACCCTAACCCTAACCCTAACCCTAACCCTAACCCTAACCCTAACCCTAACCCTAACCCTAACCCTAACCCTAACCCTAACCCTAACCCTAACCCTAACCCTAACCCTAACCCTAACCCTAACCCTAACCCTAACCCTAACCCTAACCCTAACCCTAACCCTAACCCTAACCCTAACCCTAACCCTAACCCTAACCCTAACCCTAACCCTAACCCTAACCCTAACCCTAACCCTAACCCTAACCCTAACCCTAACCCTAACCCTAACCCTAACCCTAACCCTAACCCTAACCCTAACCCTAACCCTAACCCTAACCCTAACCCTAACCCTAACCCTAACCCTAACCCTAACCCTAACCCTAACCCTAACCCTAACCCTAACCCTAACCCTAACCCTAACCCTAACCCTAACCCTAACCCTAACCCTAACCCTAACCCTAACCCTAACCCTAACCCTAACCCTAACCCTAACCCTAACCCTAACCCTAACCCTAACCCTAACCCTAACCCTAACCCTAACCCTAACCCTAACCCTAACCCTAACCCTAACCCTAACCCTAACCCTAACCCTAACCCTAACCCTAACCCTAACCCTAACCCTAACCCTAACCCTAACCCTAACCCTAACCCTAACCCTAACCCTAACCCTAACCCTAACCCTAACCCTAACCCTAACCCTAACCCTAACCCTAACCCTAACCCTAACCCTAACCCTAACCCTAACCCTAACCCTAACCCTAACCCTAACCCTAACCCTAACCCTAACCCTAACCCTAACCCTAACCCTAACCCTAACCCTAACCCTAACCCTAACCCTAACCCTAACCCTAACCCTAACCCTAACCCTAACCCTAACCCTAACCCTAACCCTAACCCTAACCCTAACCCTAACCCTAACCCTAACCCTAACCCTAACCCTAACCCTAACCCTAACCCTAACCCTAACCCTAACCCTAACCCTAACCCTAACCCTAACCCTAACCCTAACCCTAACCCTAACCCTAACCCTAACCCTAACCCTAACCCTAACCCTAACCCTAACCCTAACCCTAACCCTAACCCTAACCCTAACCCTAACCCTAACCCTAACCCTAACCCTAACCCTAACCCTAACCCTAACCCTAACCCTAACCCTAACCCTAACCCTAACCCTAACCCTAACCCTAACCCTAACCCTAACCCTAACCCTAACCCTAACCCTAACCCTAACCCTAACCCTAACCCTAACCCTAACCCTAACCCTAACCCTAACCCTAACCCTAACCCTAACCCTAACCCTAACCCTAACCCTAACCCTAACCCTAACCCTAACCCTAACCCTAACCCTAACCCTAACCCTAACCCTAACCCTAACCCTAACCCTAACCCTAACCCTAACCCTAACCCTAACCCTAACCCTAACCCTAACCCTAACCCTAACCCTAACCCTAACCCTAACCCTAACCCTAACCCTAACCCTAACCCTAACCCTAACCCTAACCCTAACCCTAACCCTAACCCTAACCCTAACCCTAACCCTAACCCTAACCCTAACCCTAACCCTAACCCTAACCCTAACCCTAACCCTAACCCTAACCCTAACCCTAACCCTAACCCTAACCCTAACCCTAACCCTAACCCTAACCCTAACCCTAACCCTAACCCTAACCCTAACCCTAACCCTAACCCTAACCCTAACCCTAACCCTAACCCTAACCCTAACCCTAACCCTAACCCTAACCCTAACCCTAACCCTAACCCTAACCCTAACCCTAACCCTAACCCTAACCCTAACCCTAACCCTAACCCTAACCCTAACCCTAACCCTAACCCTAACCCTAACCCTAACCCTAACCCTAACCCTAACCCTAACCCTAACCCTAACCCTAACCCTAACCCTAACCCTAACCCTAACCCTAACCCTAACCCTAACCCTAACCCTAACCCTAACCCTAACCCTAACCCTAACCCTAACCCTAACCCTAACCCTAACCCTAACCCTAACCCTAACCCTAACCCTAACCCTAACCCTAACCCTAACCCTAACCCTAACCCTAACCCTAACCCTAACCCTAACCCTAACCCTAACCCTAACCCTAACCCTAACCCTAACCCTAACCCTAACCCTAACCCTAACCCTAACCCTAACCCTAACCCTAACCCTAACCCTAACCCTAACCCTAACCCTAACCCTAACCCTAACCCTAACCCTAACCCTAACCCTAACCCTAACCCTAACCCTAACCCTAACCCTAACCCTAACCCTAACCCTAACCCTAACCCTAACCCTAACCCTAACCCTAACCCTAACCCTAACCCTAACCCTAACCCTAACCCTAACCCTAACCCTAACCCTAACCCTAACCCTAACCCTAACCCTAACCCTAACCCTAACCCTAACCCTAACCCTAACCCTAACCCTAACCCTAACCCTAACCCTAACCCTAACCCTAACCCTAACCCTAACCCTAACCCTAACCCTAACCCTAACCCTAACCCTAACCCTAACCCTAACCCTAACCCTAACCCTAACCCTAACCCTAACCCTAACCCTAACCCTAACCCTAACCCTAACCCTAACCCTAACCCTAACCCTAACCCTAACCCTAACCCTAACCCTAACCCTAACCCTAACCCTAACCCTAACCCTAACCCTAACCCTAACCCTAACCCTAACCCTAACCCTAACCCTAACCCTAACCCTAACCCTAACCCTAACCCTAACCCTAACCCTAACCCTAACCCTAACCCTAACCCTAACCCTAACCCTAACCCTAACCCTAACCCTAACCCTAACCCTAACCCTAACCCTAACCCTAACCCTAACCCTAACCCTAACCCTAACCCTAACCCTAACCCTAACCCTAACCCTAACCCTAACCCTAACCCTAACCCTAACCCTAACCCTAACCCTAACCCTAACCCTAACCCTAACCCTAACCCTAACCCTAACCCTAACCCTAACCCTAACCCTAACCCTAACCCTAACCCTAACCCTAACCCTAACCCTAACCCTAACCCTAACCCTAACCCTAACCCTAACCCTAACCCTAACCCTAACCCTAACCCTAACCCTAACCCTAACCCTAACCCTAACCCTAACCCTAACCCTAACCCTAACCCTAACCCTAACCCTAACCCTAACCCTAACCCTAACCCTAACCCTAACCCTAACCCTAACCCTAACCCTAACCCTAACCCTAACCCTAACCCTAACCCTAACCCTAACCCTAACCCTAACCCTAACCCTAACCCTAACCCTAACCCTAACCCTAACCCTAACCCTAACCCTAACCCTAACCCTAACCCTAACCCTAACCCTAACCCTAACCCTAACCCTAACCCTAACCCTAACCCTAACCCTAACCCTAACCCTAACCCTAACCCTAACCCTAACCCTAACCCTAACCCTAACCCTAACCCTAACCCTAACCCTAACCCTAACCCTAACCCTAACCCTAACCCTAACCCTAACCCTAACCCTAACCCTAACCCTAACCCTAACCCTAACCCTAACCCTAACCCTAACCCTAACCCTAACCCTAACCCTAACCCTAACCCTAACCCTAACCCTAACCCTAACCCTAACCCTAACCCTAACCCTAACCCTAACCCTAACCCTAACCCTAACCCTAACCCTAACCCTAACCCTAACCCTAACCCTAACCCTAACCCTAACCCTAACCCTAACCCTAACCCTAACCCTAACCCTAACCCTAACCCTAACCCTAACCCTAACCCTAACCCTAACCCTAACCCTAACCCTAACCCTAACCCTAACCCTAACCCTAACCCTAACCCTAACCCTAACCCTAACCCTAACCCTAACCCTAACCCTAACCCTAACCCTAACCCTAACCCTAACCCTAACCCTAACCCTAACCCTAACCCTAACCCTAACCCTAACCCTAACCCTAACCCTAACCCTAACCCTAACCCTAACCCTAACCCTAACCCTAACCCTAACCCTAACCCTAACCCTAACCCTAACCCTAACCCTAACCCTAACCCTAACCCTAACCCTAACCCTAACCCTAACCCTAACCCTAACCCTAACCCTAACCCTAACCCTAACCCTAACCCTAACCCTAACCCTAACCCTAACCCTAACCCTAACCCTAACCCTAACCCTAACCCTAACCCTAACCCTAACCCTAACCCTAACCCTAACCCTAACCCTAACCCTAACCCTAACCCTAACCCTAACCCTAACCCTAACCCTAACCCTAACCCTAACCCTAACCCTAACCCTAACCCTAACCCTAACCCTAACCCTAACCCTAACCCTAACCCTAACCCTAACCCTAACCCTAACCCTAACCCTAACCCTAACCCTAACCCTAACCCTAACCCTAACCCTAACCCTAACCCTAACCCTAACCCTAACCCTAACCCTAACCCTAACCCTAACCCTAACCCTAACCCTAACCCTAACCCTAACCCTAACCCTAACCCTAACCCTAACCCTAACCCTAACCCTAACCCTAACCCTAACCCTAACCCTAACCCTAACCCTAACCCTAACCCTAACCCTAACCCTAACCCTAACCCTAACCCTAACCCTAACCCTAACCCTAACCCTAACCCTAACCCTAACCCTAACCCTAACCCTAACCCTAACCCTAACCCTAACCCTAACCCTAACCCTAACCCTAACCCTAACCCTAACCCTAACCCTAACCCTAACCCTAACCCTAACCCTAACCCTAACCCTAACCCTAACCCTAACCCTAACCCTAACCCTAACCCTAACCCTAACCCTAACCCTAACCCTAACCCTAACCCTAACCCTAACCCTAACCCTAACCCTAACCCTAACCCTAACCCTAACCCTAACCCTAACCCTAACCCTAACCCTAACCCTAACCCTAACCCTAACCCTAACCCTAACCCTAACCCTAACCCTAACCCTAACCCTAACCCTAACCCTAACCCTAACCCTAACCCTAACCCTAACCCTAACCCTAACCCTAACCCTAACCCTAACCCTAACCCTAACCCTAACCCTAACCCTAACCCTAACCCTAACCCTAACCCTAACCCTAACCCTAACCCTAACCCTAACCCTAACCCTAACCCTAACCCTAACCCTAACCCTAACCCTAACCCTAACCCTAACCCTAACCCTAACCCTAACCCTAACCCTAACCCTAACCCTAACCCTAACCCTAACCCTAACCCTAACCCTAACCCTAACCCTAACCCTAACCCTAACCCTAACCCTAACCCTAACCCTAACCCTAACCCTAACCCTAACCCTAACCCTAACCCTAACCCTAACCCTAACCCTAACCCTAACCCTAACCCTAACCCTAACCCTAACCCTAACCCTAACCCTAACCCTAACCCTAACCCTAACCCTAACCCTAACCCTAACCCTAACCCTAACCCTAACCCTAACCCTAACCCTAACCCTAACCCTAACCCTAACCCTAACCCTAACCCTAACCCTAACCCTAACCCTAACCCTAACCCTAACCCTAACCCTAACCCTAACCCTAACCCTAACCCTAACCCTAACCCTAACCCTAACCCTAACCCTAACCCTAACCCTAACCCTAACCCTAACCCTAACCCTAACCCTAACCCTAACCCTAACCCTAACCCTAACCCTAACCCTAACCCTAACCCTAACCCTAACCCTAACCCTAACCCTAACCCTAACCCTAACCCTAACCCTAACCCTAACCCTAACCCTAACCCTAACCCTAACCCTAACCCTAACCCTAACCCTAACCCTAACCCTAACCCTAACCCTAACCCTAACCCTAACCCTAACCCTAACCCTAACCCTAACCCTAACCCTAACCCTAACCCTAACCCTAACCCTAACCCTAACCCTAACCCTAACCCTAACCCTAACCCTAACCCTAACCCTAACCCTAACCCTAACCCTAACCCTAACCCTAACCCTAACCCTAACCCTAACCCTAACCCTAACCCTAACCCTAACCCTAACCCTAACCCTAACCCTAACCCTAACCCTAACCCTAACCCTAACCCTAACCCTAACCCTAACCCTAACCCTAACCCTAACCCTAACCCTAACCCTAACCCTAACCCTAACCCTAACCCTAACCCTAACCCTAACCCTAACCCTAACCCTAACCCTAACCCTAACCCTAACCCTAACCCTAACCCTAACCCTAACCCTAACCCTAACCCTAACCCTAACCCTAACCCTAACCCTAACCCTAACCCTAACCCTAACCCTAACCCTAACCCTAACCCTAACCCTAACCCTAACCCTAACCCTAACCCTAACCCTAACCCTAACCCTAACCCTAACCCTAACCCTAACCCTAACCCTAACCCTAACCCTAACCCTAACCCTAACCCTAACCCTAACCCTAACCCTAACCCTAACCCTAACCCTAACCCTAACCCTAACCCTAACCCTAACCCTAACCCTAACCCTAACCCTAACCCTAACCCTAACCCTAACCCTAACCCTAACCCTAACCCTAACCCTAACCCTAACCCTAACCCTAACCCTAACCCTAACCCTAACCCTAACCCTAACCCTAACCCTAACCCTAACCCTAACCCTAACCCTAACCCTAACCCTAACCCTAACCCTAACCCTAACCCTAACCCTAACCCTAACCCTAACCCTAACCCTAACCCTAACCCTAACCCTAACCCTAACCCTAACCCTAACCCTAACCCTAACCCTAACCCTAACCCTAACCCTAACCCTAACCCTAACCCTAACCCTAACCCTAACCCTAACCCTAACCCTAACCCTAACCCTAACCCTAACCCTAACCCTAACCCTAACCCTAACCCTAACCCTAACCCTAACCCTAACCCTAACCCTAACCCTAACCCTAACCCTAACCCTAACCCTAACCCTAACCCTAACCCTAACCCTAACCCTAACCCTAACCCTAACCCTAACCCTAACCCTAACCCTAACCCTAACCCTAACCCTAACCCTAACCCTAACCCTAACCCTAACCCTAACCCTAACCCTAACCCTAACCCTAACCCTAACCCTAACCCTAACCCTAACCCTAACCCTAACCCTAACCCTAACCCTAACCCTAACCCTAACCCTAACCCTAACCCTAACCCTAACCCTAACCCTAACCCTAACCCTAACCCTAACCCTAACCCTAACCCTAACCCTAACCCTAACCCTAACCCTAACCCTAACCCTAACCCTAACCCTAACCCTAACCCTAACCCTAACCCTAACCCTAACCCTAACCCTAACCCTAACCCTAACCCTAACCCTAACCCTAACCCTAACCCTAACCCTAACCCTAACCCTAACCCTAACCCTAACCCTAACCCTAACCCTAACCCTAACCCTAACCCTAACCCTAACCCTAACCCTAACCCTAACCCTAACCCTAACCCTAACCCTAACCCTAACCCTAACCCTAACCCTAACCCTAACCCTAACCCTAACCCTAACCCTAACCCTAACCCTAACCCTAACCCTAACCCTAACCCTAACCCTAACCCTAACCCTAACCCTAACCCTAACCCTAACCCTAACCCTAACCCTAACCCTAACCCTAACCCTAACCCTAACCCTAACCCTAACCCTAACCCTAACCCTAACCCTAACCCTAACCCTAACCCTAACCCTAACCCTAACCCTAACCCTAACCCTAACCCTAACCCTAACCCTAACCCTAACCCTAACCCTAACCCTAACCCTAACCCTAACCCTAACCCTAACCCTAACCCTAACCCTAACCCTAACCCTAACCCTAACCCTAACCCTAACCCTAACCCTAACCCTAACCCTAACCCTAACCCTAACCCTAACCCTAACCCTAACCCTAACCCTAACCCTAACCCTAACCCTAACCCTAACCCTAACCCTAACCCTAACCCTAACCCTAACCCTAACCCTAACCCTAACCCTAACCCTAACCCTAACCCTAACCCTAACCCTAACCCTAACCCTAACCCTAACCCTAACCCTAACCCTAACCCTAACCCTAACCCTAACCCTAACCCTAACCCTAACCCTAACCCTAACCCTAACCCTAACCCTAACCCTAACCCTAACCCTAACCCTAACCCTAACCCTAACCCTAACCCTAACCCTAACCCTAACCCTAACCCTAACCCTAACCCTAACCCTAACCCTAACCCTAACCCTAACCCTAACCCTAACCCTAACCCTAACCCTAACCCTAACCCTAACCCTAACCCTAACCCTAACCCTAACCCTAACCCTAACCCTAACCCTAACCCTAACCCTAACCCTAACCCTAACCCTAACCCTAACCCTAACCCTAACCCTAACCCTAACCCTAACCCTAACCCTAACCCTAACCCTAACCCTAACCCTAACCCTAACCCTAACCCTAACCCTAACCCTAACCCTAACCCTAACCCTAACCCTAACCCTAACCCTAACCCTAACCCTAACCCTAACCCTAACCCTAACCCTAACCCTAACCCTAACCCTAACCCTAACCCTAACCCTAACCCTAACCCTAACCCTAACCCTAACCCTAACCCTAACCCTAACCCTAACCCTAACCCTAACCCTAACCCTAACCCTAACCCTAACCCTAACCCTAACCCTAACCCTAACCCTAACCCTAACCCTAACCCTAACCCTAACCCTAACCCTAACCCTAACCCTAACCCTAACCCTAACCCTAACCCTAACCCTAACCCTAACCCTAACCCTAACCCTAACCCTAACCCTAACCCTAACCCTAACCCTAACCCTAACCCTAACCCTAACCCTAACCCTAACCCTAACCCTAACCCTAACCCTAACCCTAACCCTAACCCTAACCCTAACCCTAACCCTAACCCTAACCCTAACCCTAACCCTAACCCTAACCCTAACCCTAACCCTAACCCTAACCCTAACCCTAACCCTAACCCTAACCCTAACCCTAACCCTAACCCTAACCCTAACCCTAACCCTAACCCTAACCCTAACCCTAACCCTAACCCTAACCCTAACCCTAACCCTAACCCTAACCCTAACCCTAACCCTAACCCTAACCCTAACCCTAACCCTAACCCTAACCCTAACCCTAACCCTAACCCTAACCCTAACCCTAACCCTAACCCTAACCCTAACCCTAACCCTAACCCTAACCCTAACCCTAACCCTAACCCTAACCCTAACCCTAACCCTAACCCTAACCCTAACCCTAACCCTAACCCTAACCCTAACCCTAACCCTAACCCTAACCCTAACCCTAACCCTAACCCTAACCCTAACCCTAACCCTAACCCTAACCCTAACCCTAACCCTAACCCTAACCCTAACCCTAACCCTAACCCTAACCCTAACCCTAACCCTAACCCTAACCCTAACCCTAACCCTAACCCTAACCCTAACCCTAACCCTAACCCTAACCCTAACCCTAACCCTAACCCTAACCCTAACCCTAACCCTAACCCTAACCCTAACCCTAACCCTAACCCTAACCCTAACCCTAACCCTAACCCTAACCCTAACCCTAACCCTAACCCTAACCCTAACCCTAACCCTAACCCTAACCCTAACCCTAACCCTAACCCTAACCCTAACCCTAACCCTAACCCTAACCCTAACCCTAACCCTAACCCTAACCCTAACCCTAACCCTAACCCTAACCCTAACCCTAACCCTAACCCTAACCCTAACCCTAACCCTAACCCTAACCCTAACCCTAACCCTAACCCTAACCCTAACCCTAACCCTAACCCTAACCCTAACCCTAACCCTAACCCTAACCCTAACCCTAACCCTAACCCTAACCCTAACCCTAACCCTAACCCTAACCCTAACCCTAACCCTAACCCTAACCCTAACCCTAACCCTAACCCTAACCCTAACCCTAACCCTAACCCTAACCCTAACCCTAACCCTAACCCTAACCCTAACCCTAACCCTAACCCTAACCCTAACCCTAACCCTAACCCTAACCCTAACCCTAACCCTAACCCTAACCCTAACCCTAACCCTAACCCTAACCCTAACCCTAACCCTAACCCTAACCCTAACCCTAACCCTAACCCTAACCCTAACCCTAACCCTAACCCTAACCCTAACCCTAACCCTAACCCTAACCCTAACCCTAACCCTAACCCTAACCCTAACCCTAACCCTAACCCTAACCCTAACCCTAACCCTAACCCTAACCCTAACCCTAACCCTAACCCTAACCCTAACCCTAACCCTAACCCTAACCCTAACCCTAACCCTAACCCTAACCCTAACCCTAACCCTAACCCTAACCCTAACCCTAACCCTAACCCTAACCCTAACCCTAACCCTAACCCTAACCCTAACCCTAACCCTAACCCTAACCCTAACCCTAACCCTAACCCTAACCCTAACCCTAACCCTAACCCTAACCCTAACCCTAACCCTAACCCTAACCCTAACCCTAACCCTAACCCTAACCCTAACCCTAACCCTAACCCTAACCCTAACCCTAACCCTAACCCTAACCCTAACCCTAACCCTAACCCTAACCCTAACCCTAACCCTAACCCTAACCCTAACCCTAACCCTAACCCTAACCCTAACCCTAACCCTAACCCTAACCCTAACCCTAACCCTAACCCTAACCCTAACCCTAACCCTAACCCTAACCCTAACCCTAACCCTAACCCTAACCCTAACCCTAACCCTAATGGAACCCTAACCCTAACCCTAACCCTAACCCTAACCCTAACCCTAACCCTAACCCTAACCCTAACCCTAACCCTAACCCTAACCCTAACCCTAACCCTAACCCTAACCCTAACCCTAACCCTAACCCTAACCCTAACCCTAACCCTAACCCTAACCCTAACCCTAACCCTAACCCTAACCCTAACCCTAACCCTAACCCTAACCCTAACCCTAACCCTAACCCTAACCCTAACCCTAACCCTAACCCTAACCCTAACCCTAACCCTAACCCTAACCCTAACCCTAACCCTAACCCTAACCCTAACCCTAACCCTAACCCTAACCCTAACCCTAACCCTAACCCTAACCCTAACCCTAACCCTAACCCTAACCCTAACCCTAACCCTAACCCTAACCCTAACCCTAACCCTAACCCTAACCCTAACCCTAACCCTAACCCTAACCCTAACCCTAACCCTAACCCTAACCCTAACCCTAACCCTAACCCTAACCCTAACCCTAACCCTAACCCTAACCCTAACCCTAACCCTAACCCTAACCCTAACCCTAACCCTAACCCTAACCCTAACCCTAACCCTAACCCTAACCCTAACCCTAACCCTAACCCTAACCCTAACCCTAACCCTAACCCTAACCCTAACCCTAACCCTAACCCTAACCCTAACCCTAACCCTAACCCTAACCCTAACCCTAACCCTAACCCTAACCCTAACCCTAACCCTAACCCTAACCCTAACCCTAACCCTAACCCTAACCCTAACCCTAACCCTAACCCTAACCCTAACCCTAACCCTAACCCTAACCCTAACCCTAACCCTAACCCTAACCCTAACCCTAACCCTAACCCTAACCCTAACCCTAACCCTAACCCTAACCCTAACCCTAACCCTAACCCTAACCCTAACCCTAACCCTAACCCTAACCCTAACCCTAACCCTAACCCTAACCCTAACCCTAACCCTAACCCTAACCCTAACCCTAACCCTAACCCTAACCCTAACCCTAACCCTAACCCTAACCCTAACCCTAACCCTAACCCTAACCCTAACCCTAACCCTAACCCTAACCCTAACCCTAACCCTAACCCTAACCCTAACCCTAACCCTAACCCTAACCCTAACCCTAACCCTAACCCTAACCCTAACCCTAACCCTAACCCTAACCCTAACCCTAACCCTAACCCTAACCCTAACCCTAACCCTAACCCTAACCCTAACCCTAACCCTAACCCTAACCCTAACCCTAACCCTAACCCTAACCCTAACCCTAACCCTAACCCTAACCCTAACCCTAACCCTAACCCTAACCCTAACCCTAACCCTAACCCTAACCCTAACCCTAACCCTAACCCTAACCCTAACCCTAACCCTAACCCTAACCCTAACCCTAACCCTAACCCTAACCCTAACCCTAACCCTAACCCTAACCCTAACCCTAACCCTAACCCTAACCCTAACCCTAACCCTAACCCTAACCCTAACCCTAACCCTAACCCTAACCCTAACCCTAACCCTAACCCTAACCCTAACCCTAACCCTAACCCTAACCCTAACCCTAACCCTAACCCTAACCCTAACCCTAACCCTAACCCTAACCCTAACCCTAACCCTAACCCTAACCCTAACCCTAACCCTAACCCTAACCCTAACCCTAACCCTAACCCTAACCCTAACCCTAACCCTAACCCTAACCCTAACCCTAACCCTAACCCTAACCCTAACCCTAACCCTAACCCTAACCCTAACCCTAACCCTAACCCTAACCCTAACCCTAACCCTAACCCTAACCCTAACCCTAACCCTAACCCTAACCCTAACCCTAACCCTAACCCTAACCCTAACCCTAACCCTAACCCTAACCCTAACCCTAACCCTAACCCTAACCCTAACCCTAACCCTAACCCTAACCCTAACCCTAACCCTAACCCTAACCCTAACCCTAACCCTAACCCTAACCCTAACCCTAACCCTAACCCTAACCCTAACCCTAACCCTAACCCTAACCCTAACCCTAACCCTAACCCTAACCCTAACCCTAACCCTAACCCTAACCCTAACCCTAACCCTAACCCTAACCCTAACCCTAACCCTAACCCTAACCCTAACCCTAACCCTAACCCTAACCCTAACCCTAACCCTAACCCTAACCCTAACCCTAACCCTAACCCTAACCCTAACCCTAACCCTAACCCTAACCCTAACCCTAACCCTAACCCTAACCCTAACCCTAACCCTAACCCTAACCCTAACCCTAACCCTAACCCTAACCCTAACCCTAACCCTAACCCTAACCCTAACCCTAACCCTAACCCTAACCCTAACCCTAACCCTAACCCTAACCCTAACCCTAACCCTAACCCTAACCCTAACCCTAACCCTAACCCTAACCCTAACCCTAACCCTAACCCTAACCCTAACCCTAACCCTAACCCTAACCCTAACCCTAACCCTAACCCTAACCCTAACCCTAACCCTAACCCTAACCCTAACCCTAACCCTAACCCTAACCCTAACCCTAACCCTAACCCTAACCCTAACCCTAACCCTAACCCTAACCCTAACCCTAACCCTAACCCTAACCCTAACCCTAACCCTAACCCTAACCCTAACCCTAACCCTAACCCTAACCCTAACCCTAACCCTAACCCTAACCCTAACCCTAACCCTAACCCTAACCCTAACCCTAACCCTAACCCTAACCCTAACCCTAACCCTAACCCTAACCCTAACCCTAACCCTAACCCTAACCCTAACCCTAACCCTAACCCTAACCCTAACCCTAACCCTAACCCTAACCCTAACCCTAACCCTAACCCTAACCCTAACCCTAACCCTAACCCTAACCCTAACCCTAACCCTAACCCTAACCCTAACCCTAACCCTAACCCTAACCCTAACCCTAACCCTAACCCTAACCCTAACCCTAACCCTAACCCTAACCCTAACCCTAACCCTAACCCTAACCCTAACCCTAACCCTAACCCTAACCCTAACCCTAACCCTAACCCTAACCCTAACCCTAACCCTAACCCTAACCCTAACCCTAACCCTAACCCTAACCCTAACCCTAACCCTAACCCTAACCCTAACCCTAACCCTAACCCTAACCCTAACCCTAACCCTAACCCTAACCCTAACCCTAACCCTAACCCTAACCCTAACCCTAACCCTAACCCTAACCCTAACCCTAACCCTAACCCTAACCCTAACCCTAACCCTAACCCTAACCCTAACCCTAACCCTAACCCTAACCCTAACCCTAACCCTAACCCTAACCCTAACCCTAACCCTAACCCTAACCCTAACCCTAACCCTAACCCTAACCCTAACCCTAACCCTAACCCTAACCCTAACCCTAACCCTAACCCTAACCCTAACCCTAACCCTAACCCTAACCCTAACCCTAACCCTAACCCTAACCCTAACCCTAACCCTAACCCTAACCCTAACCCTAACCCTAACCCTAACCCTAACCCTAACCCTAACCCTAACCCTAACCCTAACCCTAACCCTAACCCTAACCCTAACCCTAACCCTAACCCTAACCCTAACCCTAACCCTAACCCTAACCCTAACCCTAACCCTAACCCTAACCCTAACCCTAACCCTAACCCTAACCCTAACCCTAACCCTAACCCTAACCCTAACCCTAACCCTAACCCTAACCCTAACCCTAACCCTAACCCTAACCCTAACCCTAACCCTAACCCTAACCCTAACCCTAACCCTAACCCTAACCCTAACCCTAACCCTAACCCTAACCCTAACCCTAACCCTAACCCTAACCCTAACCCTAACCCTAACCCTAACCCTAACCCTAACCCTAACCCTAACCCTAACCCTAACCCTAACCCTAACCCTAACCCTAACCCTAACCCTAACCCTAACCCTAACCCTAACCCTAACCCTAACCCTAACCCTAACCCTAACCCTAACCCTAACCCTAACCCTAACCCTAACCCTAACCCTAACCCTAACCCTAACCCTAACCCTAACCCTAACCCTAACCCTAACCCTAACCCTAACCCTAACCCTAACCCTAACCCTAACCCTAACCCTAACCCTAACCCTAACCCTAACCCTAACCCTAACCCTAACCCTAACCCTAACCCTAACCCTAACCCTAACCCTAACCCTAACCCTAACCCTAACCCTAACCCTAACCCTAACCCTAACCCTAACCCTAACCCTAACCCTAACCCTAACCCTAACCCTAACCCTAACCCTAACCCTAACCCTAACCCTAACCCTAACCCTAACCCTAACCCTAACCCTAACCCTAACCCTAACCCTAACCCTAACCCTAACCCTAACCCTAACCCTAACCCTAACCCTAACCCTAACCCTAACCCTAACCCTAACCCTAACCCTAACCCTAACCCTAACCCTAACCCTAACCCTAACCCTAACCCTAACCCTAACCCTAACCCTAACCCTAACCCTAACCCTAACCCTAACCCTAACCCTAACCCTAACCCTAACCCTAACCCTAACCCTAACCCTAACCCTAACCCTAACCCTAACCCTAACCCTAACCCTAACCCTAACCCTAACCCTAACCCTAACCCTAACCCTAACCCTAACCCTAACCCTAACCCTAACCCTAACCCTAACCCTAACCCTAACCCTAACCCTAACCCTAACCCTAACCCTAACCCTAACCCTAACCCTAACCCTAACCCTAACCCTAACCCTAACCCTAACCCTAACCCTAACCCTAACCCTAACCCTAACCCTAACCCTAACCCTAACCCTAACCCTAACCCTAACCCTAACCCTAACCCTAACCCTAACCCTAACCCTAACCCTAACCCTAACCCTAACCCTAACCCTAACCCTAACCCTAACCCTAACCCTAACCCTAACCCTAACCCTAACCCTAACCCTAACCCTAACCCTAACCCTAACCCTAACCCTAACCCTAACCCTAACCCTAACCCTAACCCTAACCCTAACCCTAACCCTAACCCTAACCCTAACCCTAACCCTAACCCTAACCCTAACCCTAACCCTAACCCTAACCCTAACCCTAACCCTAACCCTAACCCTAACCCTAACCCTAACCCTAACCCTAACCCTAACCCTAACCCTAACCCTAACCCTAACCCTAACCCTAACCCTAACCCTAACCCTAACCCTAACCCTAACCCTAACCCTAACCCTAACCCTAACCCTAACCCTAACCCTAACCCTAACCCTAACCCTAACCCTAACCCTAACCCTAACCCTAACCCTAACCCTAACCCTAACCCTAACCCTAACCCTAACCCTAACCCTAACCCTAACCCTAACCCTAACCCTAACCCTAACCCTAACCCTAACCCTAACCCTAACCCTAACCCTAACCCTAACCCTAACCCTAACCCTAACCCTAACCCTAACCCTAACCCTAACCCTAACCCTAACCCTAACCCTAACCCTAACCCTAACCCTAACCCTAACCCTAACCCTAACCCTAACCCTAACCCTAACCCTAACCCTAACCCTAACCCTAACCCTAACCCTAACCCTAACCCTAACCCTAACCCTAACCCTAACCCTAACCCTAACCCTAACCCTAACCCTAACCCTAACCCTAACCCTAACCCTAACCCTAACCCTAACCCTAACCCTAACCCTAACCCTAACCCTAACCCTAACCCTAACCCTAACCCTAACCCTAACCCTAACCCTAACCCTAACCCTAACCCTAACCCTAACCCTAACCCTAACCCTAACCCTAACCCTAACCCTAACCCTAACCCTAACCCTAACCCTAACCCTAACCCTAACCCTAACCCTAACCCTAACCCTAACCCTAACCCTAACCCTAACCCTAACCCTAACCCTAACCCTAACCCTAACCCTAACCCTAACCCTAACCCTAACCCTAACCCTAACCCTAACCCTAACCCTAACCCTAACCCTAACCCTAACCCTAACCCTAACCCTAACCCTAACCCTAACCCTAACCCTAACCCTAACCCTAACCCTAACCCTAACCCTAACCCTAACCCTAACCCTAACCCTAACCCTAACCCTAACCCTAACCCTAACCCTAACCCTAACCCTAACCCTAACCCTAACCCTAACCCTAACCCTAACCCTAACCCTAACCCTAACCCTAACCCTAACCCTAACCCTAACCCTAACCCTAACCCTAACCCTAACCCTAACCCTAACCCTAACCCTAACCCTAACCCTAACCCTAACCCTAACCCTAACCCTAACCCTAACCCTAACCCTAACCCTAACCCTAACCCTAACCCTAACCCTAACCCTAACCCTAACCCTAACCCTAACCCTAACCCTAACCCTAACCCTAACCCTAACCCTAACCCTAACCCTAACCCTAACCCTAACCCTAACCCTAACCCTAACCCTAACCCTAACCCTAACCCTAACCCTAACCCTAACCCTAACCCTAACCCTAACCCTAACCCTAACCCTAACCCTAACCCTAACCCTAACCCTAACCCTAACCCTAACCCTAACCCTAACCCTAACCCTAACCCTAACCCTAACCCTAACCCTAACCCTAACCCTAACCCTAACCCTAACCCTAACCCTAACCCTAACCCTAACCCTAACCCTAACCCTAACCCTAACCCTAACCCTAACCCTAACCCTAACCCTAACCCTAACCCTAACCCTAACCCTAACCCTAACCCTAACCCTAACCCTAACCCTAACCCTAACCCTAACCCTAACCCTAACCCTAACCCTAACCCTAACCCTAACCCTAACCCTAACCCTAACCCTAACCCTAACCCTAACCCTAACCCTAACCCTAACCCTAACCCTAACCCTAACCCTAACCCTAACCCTAACCCTAACCCTAACCCTAACCCTAACCCTAACCCTAACCCTAACCCTAACCCTAACCCTAACCCTAACCCTAACCCTAACCCTAACCCTAACCCTAACCCTAACCCTAACCCTAACCCTAACCCTAACCCTAACCCTAACCCTAACCCTAACCCTAACCCTAACCCTAACCCTAACCCTAACCCTAACCCTAACCCTAACCCTAACCCTAACCCTAACCCTAACCCTAACCCTAACCCTAACCCTAACCCTAACCCTAACCCTAACCCTAACCCTAACCCTAACCCTAACCCTAACCCTAACCCTAACCCTAACCCTAACCCTAACCCTAACCCTAACCCTAACCCTAACCCTAACCCTAACCCTAACCCTAACCCTAACCCTAACCCTAACCCTAACCCTAACCCTAACCCTAACCCTAACCCTAACCCTAACCCTAACCCTAACCCTAACCCTAACCCTAACCCTAACCCTAACCCTAACCCTAACCCTAACCCTAACCCTAACCCTAACCCTAACCCTAACCCTAACCCTAACCCTAACCCTAACCCTAACCCTAACCCTAACCCTAACCCTAACCCTAACCCTAACCCTAACCCTAACCCTAACCCTAACCCTAACCCTAACCCTAACCCTAACCCTAACCCTAACCCTAACCCTAACCCTAACCCTAACCCTAACCCTAACCCTAACCCTAACCCTAACCCTAACCCTAACCCTAACCCTAACCCTAACCCTAACCCTAACCCTAACCCTAACCCTAACCCTAACCCTAACCCTAACCCTAACCCTAACCCTAACCCTAACCCTAACCCTAACCCTAACCCTAACCCTAACCCTAACCCTAACCCTAACCCTAACCCTAACCCTAACCCTAACCCTAACCCTAACCCTAACCCTAACCCTAACCCTAACCCTAACCCTAACCCTAACCCTAACCCTAACCCTAACCCTAACCCTAACCCTAACCCTAACCCTAACCCTAACCCTAACCCTAACCCTAACCCTAACCCTAACCCTAACCCTAACCCTAACCCTAACCCTAACCCTAACCCTAACCCTAACCCTAACCCTAACCCTAACCCTAACCCTAACCCTAACCCTAACCCTAACCCTAACCCTAACCCTAACCCTAACCCTAACCCTAACCCTAACCCTAACCCTAACCCTAACCCTAACCCTAACCCTAACCCTAACCCTAACCCTAACCCTAACCCTAACCCTAACCCTAACCCTAACCCTAACCCTAACCCTAACCCTAACCCTAACCCTAACCCTAACCCTAACCCTAACCCTAACCCTAACCCTAACCCTAACCCTAACCCTAACCCTAACCCTAACCCTAACCCTAACCCTAACCCTAACCCTAACCCTAACCCTAACCCTAACCCTAACCCTAACCCTAACCCTAACCCTAACCCTAACCCTAACCCTAACCCTAACCCTAACCCTAACCCTAACCCTAACCCTAACCCTAACCCTAACCCTAACCCTAACCCTAACCCTAACCCTAACCCTAACCCTAACCCTAACCCTAACCCTAACCCTAACCCTAACCCTAACCCTAACCCTAACCCTAACCCTAACCCTAACCCTAACCCTAACCCTAACCCTAACCCTAACCCTAACCCTAACCCTAACCCTAACCCTAACCCTAACCCTAACCCTAACCCTAACCCTAACCCTAACCCTAACCCTAACCCTAACCCTAACCCTAACCCTAACCCTAACCCTAACCCTAACCCTAACCCTAACCCTAACCCTAACCCTAACCCTAACCCTAACCCTAACCCTAACCCTAACCCTAACCCTAACCCTAACCCTAACCCTAACCCTAACCCTAACCCTAACCCTAACCCTAACCCTAACCCTAACCCTAACCCTAACCCTAACCCTAACCCTAACCCTAACCCTAACCCTAACCCTAACCCTAACCCTAACCCTAACCCTAACCCTAACCCTAACCCTAACCCTAACCCTAACCCTAACCCTAACCCTAACCCTAACCCTAACCCTAACCCTAACCCTAACCCTAACCCTAACCCTAACCCTAACCCTAACCCTAACCCTAACCCTAACCCTAACCCTAACCCTAACCCTAACCCTAACCCTAACCCTAACCCTAACCCTAACCCTAACCCTAACCCTAACCCTAACCCTAACCCTAACCCTAACCCTAACCCTAACCCTAACCCTAACCCTAACCCTAACCCTAACCCTAACCCTAACCCTAACCCTAACCCTAACCCTAACCCTAACCCTAACCCTAACCCTAACCCTAACCCTAACCCTAACCCTAACCCTAACCCTAACCCTAACCCTAACCCTAACCCTAACCCTAACCCTAACCCTAACCCTAACCCTAACCCTAACCCTAACCCTAACCCTAACCCTAACCCTAACCCTAACCCTAACCCTAACCCTAACCCTAACCCTAACCCTAACCCTAACCCTAACCCTAACCCTAACCCTAACCCTAACCCTAACCCTAACCCTAACCCTAACCCTAACCCTAACCCTAACCCTAACCCTAACCCTAACCCTAACCCTAACCCTAACCCTAACCCTAACCCTAACCCTAACCCTAACCCTAACCCTAACCCTAACCCTAACCCTAACCCTAACCCTAACCCTAACCCTAACCCTAACCCTAACCCTAACCCTAACCCTAACCCTAACCCTAACCCTAACCCTAACCCTAACCCTAACCCTAACCCTAACCCTAACCCTAACCCTAACCCTAACCCTAACCCTAACCCTAACCCTAACCCTAACCCTAACCCTAACCCTAACCCTAACCCTAACCCTAACCCTAACCCTAACCCTAACCCTAACCCTAACCCTAACCCTAACCCTAACCCTAACCCTAACCCTAACCCTAACCCTAACCCTAACCCTAACCCTAACCCTAACCCTAACCCTAACCCTAACCCTAACCCTAACCCTAACCCTAACCCTAACCCTAACCCTAACCCTAACCCTAACCCTAACCCTAACCCTAACCCTAACCCTAACCCTAACCCTAACCCTAACCCTAACCCTAACCCTAACCCTAACCCTAACCCTAACCCTAACCCTAACCCTAACCCTAACCCTAACCCTAACCCTAACCCTAACCCTAACCCTAACCCTAACCCTAACCCTAACCCTAACCCTAACCCTAACCCTAACCCTAACCCTAACCCTAACCCTAACCCTAACCCTAACCCTAACCCTAACCCTAACCCTAACCCTAACCCTAACCCTAACCCTAACCCTAACCCTAACCCTAACCCTAACCCTAACCCTAACCCTAACCCTAACCCTAACCCTAACCCTAACCCTAACCCTAACCCTAACCCTAACCCTAACCCTAACCCTAACCCTAACCCTAACCCTAACCCTAACCCTAACCCTAACCCTAACCCTAACCCTAACCCTAACCCTAACCCTAACCCTAACCCTAACCCTAACCCTAACCCTAACCCTAACCCTAACCCTAACCCTAACCCTAACCCTAACCCTAACCCTAACCCTAACCCTAACCCTAACCCTAACCCTAACCCTAACCCTAACCCTAACCCTAACCCTAACCCTAACCCTAACCCTAACCCTAACCCTAACCCTAACCCTAACCCTAACCCTAACCCTAACCCTAACCCTAACCCTAACCCTAACCCTAACCCTAACCCTAACCCTAACCCTAACCCTAACCCTAACCCTAACCCTAACCCTAACCCTAACCCTAACCCTAACCCTAACCCTAACCCTAACCCTAACCCTAACCCTAACCCTAACCCTAACCCTAACCCTAACCCTAACCCTAACCCTAACCCTAACCCTAACCCTAACCCTAACCCTAACCCTAACCCTAACCCTAACCCTAACCCTAACCCTAACCCTAACCCTAACCCTAACCCTAACCCTAACCCTAACCCTAACCCTAACCCTAACCCTAACCCTAACCCTAACCCTAACCCTAACCCTAACCCTAACCCTAACCCTAACCCTAACCCTAACCCTAACCCTAACCCTAACCCTAACCCTAACCCTAACCCTAACCCTAACCCTAACCCTAACCCTAACCCTAACCCTAACCCTAACCCTAACCCTAACCCTAACCCTAACCCTAACCCTAACCCTAACCCTAACCCTAACCCTAACCCTAACCCTAACCCTAACCCTAACCCTAACCCTAACCCTAACCCTAACCCTAACCCTAACCCTAACCCTAACCCTAACCCTAACCCTAACCCTAACCCTAACCCTAACCCTAACCCTAACCCTAACCCTAACCCTAACCCTAACCCTAACCCTAACCCTAACCCTAACCCTAACCCTAACCCTAACCCTAACCCTAACCCTAACCCTAACCCTAACCCTAACCCTAACCCTAACCCTAACCCTAACCCTAACCCTAACCCTAACCCTAACCCTAACCCTAACCCTAACCCTAACCCTAACCCTAACCCTAACCCTAACCCTAACCCTAACCCTAACCCTAACCCTAACCCTAACCCTAACCCTAACCCTAACCCTAACCCTAACCCTAACCCTAACCCTAACCCTAACCCTAACCCTAACCCTAACCCTAACCCTAACCCTAACCCTAACCCTAACCCTAACCCTAACCCTAACCCTAACCCTAACCCTAACCCTAACCCTAACCCTAACCCTAACCCTAACCCTAACCCTAACCCTAACCCTAACCCTAACCCTAACCCTAACCCTAACCCTAACCCTAACCCTAACCCTAACCCTAACCCTAACCCTAACCCTAACCCTAACCCTAACCCTAACCCTAACCCTAACCCTAACCCTAACCCTAACCCTAACCCTAACCCTAACCCTAACCCTAACCCTAACCCTAACCCTAACCCTAACCCTAACCCTAACCCTAACCCTAACCCTAACCCTAACCCTAACCCTAACCCTAACCCTAACCCTAACCCTAACCCTAACCCTAACCCTAACCCTAACCCTAACCCTAACCCTAACCCTAACCCTAACCCTAACCCTAACCCTAACCCTAACCCTAACCCTAACCCTAACCCTAACCCTAACCCTAACCCTAACCCTAACCCTAACCCTAACCCTAACCCTAACCCTAACCCTAACCCTAACCCTAACCCTAACCCTAACCCTAACCCTAACCCTAACCCTAACCCTAACCCTAACCCTAACCCTAACCCTAACCCTAACCCTAACCCTAACCCTAACCCTAACCCTAACCCTAACCCTAACCCTAACCCTAACCCTAACCCTAACCCTAACCCTAACCCTAACCCTAACCCTAACCCTAACCCTAACCCTAACCCTAACCCTAACCCTAACCCTAACCCTAACCCTAACCCTAACCCTAACCCTAACCCTAACCCTAACCCTAACCCTAACCCTAACCCTAACCCTAACCCTAACCCTAACCCTAACCCTAACCCTAACCCTAACCCTAACCCTAACCCTAACCCTAACCCTAACCCTAACCCTAACCCTAACCCTAACCCTAACCCTAACCCTAACCCTAACCCTAACCCTAACCCTAACCCTAACCCTAACCCTAACCCTAACCCTAACCCTAACCCTAACCCTAACCCTAACCCTAACCCTAACCCTAACCCTAACCCTAACCCTAACCCTAACCCTAACCCTAACCCTAACCCTAACCCTAACCCTAACCCTAACCCTAACCCTAACCCTAACCCTAACCCTAACCCTAACCCTAACCCTAACCCTAACCCTAACCCTAACCCTAACCCTAACCCTAACCCTAACCCTAACCCTAACCCTAACCCTAACCCTAACCCTAACCCTAACCCTAACCCTAACCCTAACCCTAACCCTAACCCTAACCCTAACCCTAACCCTAACCCTAACCCTAACCCTAACCCTAACCCTAACCCTAACCCTAACCCTAACCCTAACCCTAACCCTAACCCTAACCCTAACCCTAACCCTAACCCTAACCCTAACCCTAACCCTAACCCTAACCCTAACCCTAACCCTAACCCTAACCCTAACCCTAACCCTAACCCTAACCCTAACCCTAACCCTAACCCTAACCCTAACCCTAACCCTAACCCTAACCCTAACCCTAACCCTAACCCTAACCCTAACCCTAACCCTAACCCTAACCCTAACCCTAACCCTAACCCTAACCCTAACCCTAACCCTAACCCTAACCCTAACCCTAACCCTAACCCTAACCCTAACCCTAACCCTAACCCTAACCCTAACCCTAACCCTAACCCTAACCCTAACCCTAACCCTAACCCTAACCCTAACCCTAACCCTAACCCTAACCCTAACCCTAACCCTAACCCTAACCCTAACCCTAACCCTAACCCTAACCCTAACCCTAACCCTAACCCTAACCCTAACCCTAACCCTAACCCTAACCCTAACCCTAACCCTAACCCTAACCCTAACCCTAACCCTAACCCTAACCCTAACCCTAACCCTAACCCTAACCCTAACCCTAACCCTAACCCTAACCCTAACCCTAACCCTAACCCTAACCCTAACCCTAACCCTAACCCTAACCCTAACCCTAACCCTAACCCTAACCCTAACCCTAACCCTAACCCTAACCCTAACCCTAACCCTAACCCTAACCCTAACCCTAACCCTAACCCTAACCCTAACCCTAACCCTAACCCTAACCCTAACCCTAACCCTAACCCTAACCCTAACCCTAACCCTAACCCTAACCCTAACCCTAACCCTAACCCTAACCCTAACCCTAACCCTAACCCTAACCCTAACCCTAACCCTAACCCTAACCCTAACCCTAACCCTAACCCTAACCCTAACCCTAACCCTAACCCTAACCCTAACCCTAACCCTAACCCTAACCCTAACCCTAACCCTAACCCTAACCCTAACCCTAACCCTAACCCTAACCCTAACCCTAACCCTAACCCTAACCCTAACCCTAACCCTAACCCTAACCCTAACCCTAACCCTAACCCTAACCCTAACCCTAACCCTAACCCTAACCCTAACCCTAACCCTAACCCTAACCCTAACCCTAACCCTAACCCTAACCCTAACCCTAACCCTAACCCTAACCCTAACCCTAACCCTAACCCTAACCCTAACCCTAACCCTAACCCTAACCCTAACCCTAACCCTAACCCTAACCCTAACCCTAACCCTAACCCTAACCCTAACCCTAACCCTAACCCTAACCCTAACCCTAACCCTAACCCTAACCCTAACCCTAACCCTAACCCTAACCCTAACCCTAACCCTAACCCTAACCCTAACCCTAACCCTAACCCTAACCCTAACCCTAACCCTAACCCTAACCCTAACCCTAACCCTAACCCTAACCCTAACCCTAACCCTAACCCTAACCCTAACCCTAACCCTAACCCTAACCCTAACCCTAACCCTAACCCTAACCCTAACCCTAACCCTAACCCTAACCCTAACCCTAACCCTAACCCTAACCCTAACCCTAACCCTAACCCTAACCCTAACCCTAACCCTAACCCTAACCCTAACCCTAACCCTAACCCTAACCCTAACCCTAACCCTAACCCTAACCCTAACCCTAACCCTAACCCTAACCCTAACCCTAACCCTAACCCTAACCCTAACCCTAACCCTAACCCTAACCCTAACCCTAACCCTAACCCTAACCCTAACCCTAACCCTAACCCTAACCCTAACCCTAACCCTAACCCTAACCCTAACCCTAACCCTAACCCTAACCCTAACCCTAACCCTAACCCTAACCCTAACCCTAACCCTAACCCTAACCCTAACCCTAACCCTAACCCTAACCCTAACCCTAACCCTAACCCTAACCCTAACCCTAACCCTAACCCTAACCCTAACCCTAACCCTAACCCTAACCCTAACCCTAACCCTAACCCTAACCCTAACCCTAACCCTAACCCTAACCCTAACCCTAACCCTAACCCTAACCCTAACCCTAACCCTAACCCTAACCCTAACCCTAACCCTAACCCTAACCCTAACCCTAACCCTAACCCTAACCCTAACCCTAACCCTAACCCTAACCCTAACCCTAACCCTAACCCTAACCCTAACCCTAACCCTAACCCTAACCCTAACCCTAACCCTAACCCTAACCCTAACCCTAACCCTAACCCTAACCCTAACCCTAACCCTAACCCTAACCCTAACCCTAACCCTAACCCTAACCCTAACCCTAACCCTAACCCTAACCCTAACCCTAACCCTAACCCTAACCCTAACCCTAACCCTAACCCTAACCCTAACCCTAACCCTAACCCTAACCCTAACCCTAACCCTAACCCTAACCCTAACCCTAACCCTAACCCTAACCCTAACCCTAACCCTAACCCTAACCCTAACCCTAACCCTAACCCTAACCCTAACCCTAACCCTAACCCTAACCCTAACCCTAACCCTAACCCTAACCCTAACCCTAACCCTAACCCTAACCCTAACCCTAACCCTAACCCTAACCCTAACCCTAACCCTAACCCTAACCCTAACCCTAACCCTAACCCTAACCCTAACCCTAACCCTAACCCTAACCCTAACCCTAACCCTAACCCTAACCCTAACCCTAACCCTAACCCTAACCCTAACCCTAACCCTAACCCTAACCCTAACCCTAACCCTAACCCTAACCCTAACCCTAACCCTAACCCTAACCCTAACCCTAACCCTAACCCTAACCCTAACCCTAACCCTAACCCTAACCCTAACCCTAACCCTAACCCTAACCCTAACCCTAACCCTAACCCTAACCCTAACCCTAACCCTAACCCTAACCCTAACCCTAACCCTAACCCTAACCCTAACCCTAACCCTAACCCTAACCCTAACCCTAACCCTAACCCTAACCCTAACCCTAACCCTAACCCTAACCCTAACCCTAACCCTAACCCTAACCCTAACCCTAACCCTAACCCTAACCCTAACCCTAACCCTAACCCTAACCCTAACCCTAACCCTAACCCTAACCCTAACCCTAACCCTAACCCTAACCCTAACCCTAACCCTAACCCTAACCCTAACCCTAACCCTAACCCTAACCCTAACCCTAACCCTAACCCTAACCCTAACCCTAACCCTAACCCTAACCCTAACCCTAACCCTAACCCTAACCCTAACCCTAACCCTAACCCTAACCCTAACCCTAACCCTAACCCTAACCCTAACCCTAACCCTAACCCTAACCCTAACCCTAACCCTAACCCTAACCCTAACCCTAACCCTAACCCTAACCCTAACCCTAACCCTAACCCTAACCCTAACCCTAACCCTAACCCTAACCCTAACCCTAACCCTAACCCTAACCCTAACCCTAACCCTAACCCTAACCCTAACCCTAACCCTAACCCTAACCCTAACCCTAACCCTAACCCTAACCCTAACCCTAACCCTAACCCTAACCCTAACCCTAACCCTAACCCTAACCCTAACCCTAACCCTAACCCTAACCCTAACCCTAACCCTAACCCTAACCCTAACCCTAACCCTAACCCTAACCCTAACCCTAACCCTAACCCTAACCCTAACCCTAACCCTAACCCTAACCCTAACCCTAACCCTAACCCTAACCCTAACCCTAACCCTAACCCTAACCCTAACCCTAACCCTAACCCTAACCCTAACCCTAACCCTAACCCTAACCCTAACCCTAACCCTAACCCTAACCCTAACCCTAACCCTAACCCTAACCCTAACCCTAACCCTAACCCTAACCCTAACCCTAACCCTAACCCTAACCCTAACCCTAACCCTAACCCTAACCCTAACCCTAACCCTAACCCTAACCCTAACCCTAACCCTAACCCTAACCCTAACCCTAACCCTAACCCTAACCCTAACCCTAACCCTAACCCTAACCCTAACCCTAACCCTAACCCTAACCCTAACCCTAACCCTAACCCTAACCCTAACCCTAACCCTAACCCTAACCCTAACCCTAACCCTAACCCTAACCCTAACCCTAACCCTAACCCTAACCCTAACCCTAACCCTAACCCTAACCCTAACCCTAACCCTAACCCTAACCCTAACCCTAACCCTAACCCTAACCCTAACCCTAACCCTAACCCTAACCCTAACCCTAACCCTAACCCTAACCCTAACCCTAACCCTAACCCTAACCCTAACCCTAACCCTAACCCTAACCCTAACCCTAACCCTAACCCTAACCCTAACCCTAACCCTAACCCTAACCCTAACCCTAACCCTAACCCTAACCCTAACCCTAACCCTAACCCTAACCCTAACCCTAACCCTAACCCTAACCCTAACCCTAACCCTAACCCTAACCCTAACCCTAACCCTAACCCTAACCCTAACCCTAACCCTAACCCTAACCCTAACCCTAACCCTAACCCTAACCCTAACCCTAACCCTAACCCTAACCCTAACCCTAACCCTAACCCTAACCCTAACCCTAACCCTAACCCTAACCCTAACCCTAACCCTAACCCTAACCCTAACCCTAACCCTAACCCTAACCCTAACCCTAACCCTAACCCTAACCCTAACCCTAACCCTAACCCTAACCCTAACCCTAACCCTAACCCTAACCCTAACCCTAACCCTAACCCTAACCCTAACCCTAACCCTAACCCTAACCCTAACCCTAACCCTAACCCTAACCCTAACCCTAACCCTAACCCTAACCCTAACCCTAACCCTAACCCTAACCCTAACCCTAACCCTAACCCTAACCCTAACCCTAACCCTAACCCTAACCCTAACCCTAACCCTAACCCTAACCCTAACCCTAACCCTAACCCTAACCCTAACCCTAACCCTAACCCTAACCCTAACCCTAACCCTAACCCTAACCCTAACCCTAACCCTAACCCTAACCCTAACCCTAACCCTAACCCTAACCCTAACCCTAACCCTAACCCTAACCCTAACCCTAACCCTAACCCTAACCCTAACCCTAACCCTAACCCTAACCCTAACCCTAACCCTAACCCTAACCCTAACCCTAACCCTAACCCTAACCCTAACCCTAACCCTAACCCTAACCCTAACCCTAACCCTAACCCTAACCCTAACCCTAACCCTAACCCTAACCCTAACCCTAACCCTAACCCTAACCCTAACCCTAACCCTAACCCTAACCCTAACCCTAACCCTAACCCTAACCCTAACCCTAACCCTAACCCTAACCCTAACCCTAACCCTAACCCTAACCCTAACCCTAACCCTAACCCTAACCCTAACCCTAACCCTAACCCTAACCCTAACCCTAACCCTAACCCTAACCCTAACCCTAACCCTAACCCTAACCCTAACCCTAACCCTAACCCTAACCCTAACCCTAACCCTAACCCTAACCCTAACCCTAACCCTAACCCTAACCCTAACCCTAACCCTAACCCTAACCCTAACCCTAACCCTAACCCTAACCCTAACCCTAACCCTAACCCTAACCCTAACCCTAACCCTAACCCTAACCCTAACCCTAACCCTAACCCTAACCCTAACCCTAACCCTAACCCTAACCCTAACCCTAACCCTAACCCTAACCCTAACCCTAACCCTAACCCTAACCCTAACCCTAACCCTAACCCTAACCCTAACCCTAACCCTAACCCTAACCCTAACCCTAACCCTAACCCTAACCCTAACCCTAACCCTAACCCTAACCCTAACCCTAACCCTAACCCTAACCCTAACCCTAACCCTAACCCTAACCCTAACCCTAACCCTAACCCTAACCCTAACCCTAACCCTAACCCTAACCCTAACCCTAACCCTAACCCTAACCCTAACCCTAACCCTAACCCTAACCCTAACCCTAACCCTAACCCTAACCCTAACCCTAACCCTAACCCTAACCCTAACCCTAACCCTAACCCTAACCCTAACCCTAACCCTAACCCTAACCCTAACCCTAACCCTAACCCTAACCCTAACCCTAACCCTAACCCTAACCCTAACCCTAACCCTAACCCTAACCCTAACCCTAACCCTAACCCTAACCCTAACCCTAACCCTAACCCTAACCCTAACCCTAACCCTAACCCTAACCCTAACCCTAACCCTAACCCTAACCCTAACCCTAACCCTAACCCTAACCCTAACCCTAACCCTAACCCTAACCCTAACCCTAACCCTAACCCTAACCCTAACCCTAACCCTAACCCTAACCCTAACCCTAACCCTAACCCTAACCCTAACCCTAACCCTAACCCTAACCCTAACCCTAACCCTAACCCTAACCCTAACCCTAACCCTAACCCTAACCCTAACCCTAACCCTAACCCTAACCCTAACCCTAACCCTAACCCTAACCCTAACCCTAACCCTAACCCTAACCCTAACCCTAACCCTAACCCTAACCCTAACCCTAACCCTAACCCTAACCCTAACCCTAACCCTAACCCTAACCCTAACCCTAACCCTAACCCTAACCCTAACCCTAACCCTAACCCTAACCCTAACCCTAACCCTAACCCTAACCCTAACCCTAACCCTAACCCTAACCCTAACCCTAACCCTAACCCTAACCCTAACCCTAACCCTAACCCTAACCCTAACCCTAACCCTAACCCTAACCCTAACCCTAACCCTAACCCTAACCCTAACCCTAACCCTAACCCTAACCCTAACCCTAACCCTAACCCTAACCCTAACCCTAACCCTAACCCTAACCCTAACCCTAACCCTAACCCTAACCCTAACCCTAACCCTAACCCTAACCCTAACCCTAACCCTAACCCTAACCCTAACCCTAACCCTAACCCTAACCCTAACCCTAACCCTAACCCTAACCCTAACCCTAACCCTAACCCTAACCCTAACCCTAACCCTAACCCTAACCCTAACCCTAACCCTAACCCTAACCCTAACCCTAACCCTAACCCTAACCCTAACCCTAACCCTAACCCTAACCCTAACCCTAACCCTAACCCTAACCCTAACCCTAACCCTAACCCTAACCCTAACCCTAACCCTAACCCTAACCCTAACCCTAACCCTAACCCTAACCCTAACCCTAACCCTAACCCTAACCCTAACCCTAACCCTAACCCTAACCCTAACCCTAACCCTAACCCTAACCCTAACCCTAACCCTAACCCTAACCCTAACCCTAACCCTAACCCTAACCCTAACCCTAACCCTAACCCTAACCCTAACCCTAACCCTAACCCTAACCCTAACCCTAACCCTAACCCTAACCCTAACCCTAACCCTAACCCTAACCCTAACCCTAACCCTAACCCTAACCCTAACCCTAACCCTAACCCTAACCCTAACCCTAACCCTAACCCTAACCCTAACCCTAACCCTAACCCTAACCCTAACCCTAACCCTAACCCTAACCCTAACCCTAACCCTAACCCTAACCCTAACCCTAACCCTAACCCTAACCCTAACCCTAACCCTAACCCTAACCCTAACCCTAACCCTAACCCTAACCCTAACCCTAACCCTAACCCTAACCCTAACCCTAACCCTAACCCTAACCCTAACCCTAACCCTAACCCTAACCCTAACCCTAACCCTAACCCTAACCCTAACCCTAACCCTAACCCTAACCCTAACCCTAACCCTAACCCTAACCCTAACCCTAACCCTAACCCTAACCCTAACCCTAACCCTAACCCTAACCCTAACCCTAACCCTAACCCTAACCCTAACCCTAACCCTAACCCTAACCCTAACCCTAACCCTAACCCTAACCCTAACCCTAACCCTAACCCTAACCCTAACCCTAACCCTAACCCTAACCCTAACCCTAACCCTAACCCTAACCCTAACCCTAACCCTAACCCTAACCCTAACCCTAACCCTAACCCTAACCCTAACCCTAACCCTAACCCTAACCCTAACCCTAACCCTAACCCTAACCCTAACCCTAACCCTAACCCTAACCCTAACCCTAACCCTAACCCTAACCCTAACCCTAACCCTAACCCTAACCCTAACCCTAACCCTAACCCTAACCCTAACCCTAACCCTAACCCTAACCCTAACCCTAACCCTAACCCTAACCCTAACCCTAACCCTAACCCTAACCCTAACCCTAACCCTAACCCTAACCCTAACCCTAACCCTAACCCTAACCCTAACCCTAACCCTAACCCTAACCCTAACCCTAACCCTAACCCTAACCCTAACCCTAACCCTAACCCTAACCCTAACCCTAACCCTAACCCTAACCCTAACCCTAACCCTAACCCTAACCCTAACCCTAACCCTAACCCTAACCCTAACCCTAACCCTAACCCTAACCCTAACCCTAACCCTAACCCTAACCCTAACCCTAACCCTAACCCTAACCCTAACCCTAACCCTAACCCTAACCCTAACCCTAACCCTAACCCTAACCCTAACCCTAACCCTAACCCTAACCCTAACCCTAACCCTAACCCTAACCCTAACCCTAACCCTAACCCTAACCCTAACCCTAACCCTAACCCTAACCCTAACCCTAACCCTAACCCTAACCCTAACCCTAACCCTAACCCTAACCCTAACCCTAACCCTAACCCTAACCCTAACCCTAACCCTAACCCTAACCCTAACCCTAACCCTAACCCTAACCCTAACCCTAACCCTAACCCTAACCCTAACCCTAACCCTAACCCTAACCCTAACCCTAACCCTAACCCTAACCCTAACCCTAACCCTAACCCTAACCCTAACCCTAACCCTAACCCTAACCCTAACCCTAACCCTAACCCTAACCCTAACCCTAACCCTAACCCTAACCCTAACCCTAACCCTAACCCTAACCCTAACCCTAACCCTAACCCTAACCCTAACCCTAACCCTAACCCTAACCCTAACCCTAACCCTAACCCTAACCCTAACCCTAACCCTAACCCTAACCCTAACCCTAACCCTAACCCTAACCCTAACCCTAACCCTAACCCTAACCCTAACCCTAACCCTAACCCTAACCCTAACCCTAACCCTAACCCTAACCCTAACCCTAACCCTAACCCTAACCCTAACCCTAACCCTAACCCTAACCCTAACCCTAACCCTAACCCTAACCCTAACCCTAACCCTAACCCTAACCCTAACCCTAACCCTAACCCTAACCCTAACCCTAACCCTAACCCTAACCCTAACCCTAACCCTAACCCTAACCCTAACCCTAACCCTAACCCTAACCCTAACCCTAACCCTAACCCTAACCCTAACCCTAACCCTAACCCTAACCCTAACCCTAACCCTAACCCTAACCCTAACCCTAACCCTAACCCTAACCCTAACCCTAACCCTAACCCTAACCCTAACCCTAACCCTAACCCTAACCCTAACCCTAACCCTAACCCTAACCCTAACCCTAACCCTAACCCTAACCCTAACCCTAACCCTAACCCTAACCCTAACCCTAACCCTAACCCTAACCCTAACCCTAACCCTAACCCTAACCCTAACCCTAACCCTAACCCTAACCCTAACCCTAACCCTAACCCTAACCCTAACCCTAACCCTAACCCTAACCCTAACCCTAACCCTAACCCTAACCCTAACCCTAACCCTAACCCTAACCCTAACCCTAACCCTAACCCTAACCCTAACCCTAACCCTAACCCTAACCCTAACCCTAACCCTAACCCTAACCCTAACCCTAACCCTAACCCTAACCCTAACCCTAACCCTAACCCTAACCCTAACCCTAACCCTAACCCTAACCCTAACCCTAACCCTAACCCTAACCCTAACCCTAACCCTAACCCTAACCCTAACCCTAACCCTAACCCTAACCCTAACCCTAACCCTAACCCTAACCCTAACCCTAACCCTAACCCTAACCCTAACCCTAACCCTAACCCTAACCCTAACCCTAACCCTAACCCTAACCCTAACCCTAACCCTAACCCTAACCCTAACCCTAACCCTAACCCTAACCCTAACCCTAACCCTAACCCTAACCCTAACCCTAACCCTAACCCTAACCCTAACCCTAACCCTAACCCTAACCCTAACCCTAACCCTAACCCTAACCCTAACCCTAACCCTAACCCTAACCCTAACCCTAACCCTAACCCTAACCCTAACCCTAACCCTAACCCTAACCCTAACCCTAACCCTAACCCTAACCCTAACCCTAACCCTAACCCTAACCCTAACCCTAACCCTAACCCTAACCCTAACCCTAACCCTAACCCTAACCCTAACCCTAACCCTAACCCTAACCCTAACCCTAACCCTAACCCTAACCCTAACCCTAACCCTAACCCTAACCCTAACCCTAACCCTAACCCTAACCCTAACCCTAACCCTAACCCTAACCCTAACCCTAACCCTAACCCTAACCCTAACCCTAACCCTAACCCTAACCCTAACCCTAACCCTAACCCTAACCCTAACCCTAACCCTAACCCTAACCCTAACCCTAACCCTAACCCTAACCCTAACCCTAACCCTAACCCTAACCCTAACCCTAACCCTAACCCTAACCCTAACCCTAACCCTAACCCTAACCCTAACCCTAACCCTAACCCTAACCCTAACCCTAACCCTAACCCTAACCCTAACCCTAACCCTAACCCTAACCCTAACCCTAACCCTAACCCTAACCCTAACCCTAACCCTAACCCTAACCCTAACCCTAACCCTAACCCTAACCCTAACCCTAACCCTAACCCTAACCCTAACCCTAACCCTAACCCTAACCCTAACCCTAACCCTAACCCTAACCCTAACCCTAACCCTAACCCTAACCCTAACCCTAACCCTAACCCTAACCCTAACCCTAACCCTAACCCTAACCCTAACCCTAACCCTAACCCTAACCCTAACCCTAACCCTAACCCTAACCCTAACCCTAACCCTAACCCTAACCCTAACCCTAACCCTAACCCTAACCCTAACCCTAACCCTAACCCTAACCCTAACCCTAACCCTAACCCTAACCCTAACCCTAACCCTAACCCTAACCCTAACCCTAACCCTAACCCTAACCCTAACCCTAACCCTAACCCTAACCCTAACCCTAACCCTAACCCTAACCCTAACCCTAACCCTAACCCTAACCCTAACCCTAACCCTAACCCTAACCCTAACCCTAACCCTAACCCTAACCCTAACCCTAACCCTAACCCTAACCCTAACCCTAACCCTAACCCTAACCCTAACCCTAACCCTAACCCTAACCCTAACCCTAACCCTAACCCTAACCCTAACCCTAACCCTAACCCTAACCCTAACCCTAACCCTAACCCTAACCCTAACCCTAACCCTAACCCTAACCCTAACCCTAACCCTAACCCTAACCCTAACCCTAACCCTAACCCTAACCCTAACCCTAACCCTAACCCTAACCCTAACCCTAACCCTAACCCTAACCCTAACCCTAACCCTAACCCTAACCCTAACCCTAACCCTAACCCTAACCCTAACCCTAACCCTAACCCTAACCCTAACCCTAACCCTAACCCTAACCCTAACCCTAACCCTAACCCTAACCCTAACCCTAACCCTAACCCTAACCCTAACCCTAACCCTAACCCTAACCCTAACCCTAACCCTAACCCTAACCCTAACCCTAACCCTAACCCTAACCCTAACCCTAACCCTAACCCTAACCCTAACCCTAACCCTAACCCTAACCCTAACCCTAACCCTAACCCTAACCCTAACCCTAACCCTAACCCTAACCCTAACCCTAACCCTAACCCTAACCCTAACCCTAACCCTAACCCTAACCCTAACCCTAACCCTAACCCTAACCCTAACCCTAACCCTAACCCTAACCCTAACCCTAACCCTAACCCTAACCCTAACCCTAACCCTAACCCTAACCCTAACCCTAACCCTAACCCTAACCCTAACCCTAACCCTAACCCTAACCCTAACCCTAACCCTAACCCTAACCCTAACCCTAACCCTAACCCTAACCCTAACCCTAACCCTAACCCTAACCCTAACCCTAACCCTAACCCTAACCCTAACCCTAACCCTAACCCTAACCCTAACCCTAACCCTAACCCTAACCCTAACCCTAACCCTAACCCTAACCCTAACCCTAACCCTAACCCTAACCCTAACCCTAACCCTAACCCTAACCCTAACCCTAACCCTAACCCTAACCCTAACCCTAACCCTAACCCTAACCCTAACCCTAACCCTAACCCTAACCCTAACCCTAACCCTAACCCTAACCCTAACCCTAACCCTAACCCTAACCCTAACCCTAACCCTAACCCTAACCCTAACCCTAACCCTAACCCTAACCCTAACCCTAACCCTAACCCTAACCCTAACCCTAACCCTAACCCTAACCCTAACCCTAACCCTAACCCTAACCCTAACCCTAACCCTAACCCTAACCCTAACCCTAACCCTAACCCTAACCCTAACCCTAACCCTAACCCTAACCCTAACCCTAACCCTAACCCTAACCCTAACCCTAACCCTAACCCTAACCCTAACCCTAACCCTAACCCTAACCCTAACCCTAACCCTAACCCTAACCCTAACCCTAACCCTAACCCTAACCCTAACCCTAACCCTAACCCTAACCCTAACCCTAACCCTAACCCTAACCCTAACCCTAACCCTAACCCTAACCCTAACCCTAACCCTAACCCTAACCCTAACCCTAACCCTAACCCTAACCCTAACCCTAACCCTAACCCTAACCCTAACCCTAACCCTAACCCTAACCCTAACCCTAACCCTAACCCTAACCCTAACCCTAACCCTAACCCTAACCCTAACCCTAACCCTAACCCTAACCCTAACCCTAACCCTAACCCTAACCCTAACCCTAACCCTAACCCTAACCCTAACCCTAACCCTAACCCTAACCCTAACCCTAACCCTAACCCTAACCCTAACCCTAACCCTAACCCTAACCCTAACCCTAACCCTAACCCTAACCCTAACCCTAACCCTAACCCTAACCCTAACCCTAACCCTAACCCTAACCCTAACCCTAACCCTAACCCTAACCCTAACCCTAACCCTAACCCTAACCCTAACCCTAACCCTAACCCTAACCCTAACCCTAACCCTAACCCTAACCCTAACCCTAACCCTAACCCTAACCCTAACCCTAACCCTAACCCTAACCCTAACCCTAACCCTAACCCTAACCCTAACCCTAACCCTAACCCTAACCCTAACCCTAACCCTAACCCTAACCCTAACCCTAACCCTAACCCTAACCCTAACCCTAACCCTAACCCTAACCCTAACCCTAACCCTAACCCTAACCCTAACCCTAACCCTAACCCTAACCCTAACCCTAACCCTAACCCTAACCCTAACCCTAACCCTAACCCTAACCCTAACCCTAACCCTAACCCTAACCCTAACCCTAACCCTAACCCTAACCCTAACCCTAACCCTAACCCTAACCCTAACCCTAACCCTAACCCTAACCCTAACCCTAACCCTAACCCTAACCCTAACCCTAACCCTAACCCTAACCCTAACCCTAACCCTAACCCTAACCCTAACCCTAACCCTAACCCTAACCCTAACCCTAACCCTAACCCTAACCCTAACCCTAACCCTAACCCTAACCCTAACCCTAACCCTAACCCTAACCCTAACCCTAACCCTAACCCTAACCCTAACCCTAACCCTAACCCTAACCCTAACCCTAACCCTAACCCTAACCCTAACCCTAACCCTAACCCTAACCCTAACCCTAACCCTAACCCTAACCCTAACCCTAACCCTAACCCTAACCCTAACCCTAACCCTAACCCTAACCCTAACCCTAACCCTAACCCTAACCCTAACCCTAACCCTAACCCTAACCCTAACCCTAACCCTAACCCTAACCCTAACCCTAACCCTAACCCTAACCCTAACCCTAACCCTAACCCTAACCCTAACCCTAACCCTAACCCTAACCCTAACCCTAACCCTAACCCTAACCCTAACCCTAACCCTAACCCTAACCCTAACCCTAACCCTAACCCTAACCCTAACCCTAACCCTAACCCTAACCCTAACCCTAACCCTAACCCTAACCCTAACCCTAACCCTAACCCTAACCCTAACCCTAACCCTAACCCTAACCCTAACCCTAACCCTAACCCTAACCCTAACCCTAACCCTAACCCTAACCCTAACCCTAACCCTAACCCTAACCCTAACCCTAACCCTAACCCTAACCCTAACCCTAACCCTAACCCTAACCCTAACCCTAACCCTAACCCTAACCCTAACCCTAACCCTAACCCTAACCCTAACCCTAACCCTAACCCTAACCCTAACCCTAACCCTAACCCTAACCCTAACCCTAACCCTAACCCTAACCCTAACCCTAACCCTAACCCTAACCCTAACCCTAACCCTAACCCTAACCCTAACCCTAACCCTAACCCTAACCCTAACCCTAACCCTAACCCTAACCCTAACCCTAACCCTAACCCTAACCCTAACCCTAACCCTAACCCTAACCCTAACCCTAACCCTAACCCTAACCCTAACCCTAACCCTAACCCTAACCCTAACCCTAACCCTAACCCTAACCCTAACCCTAACCCTAACCCTAACCCTAACCCTAACCCTAACCCTAACCCTAACCCTAACCCTAACCCTAACCCTAACCCTAACCCTAACCCTAACCCTAACCCTAACCCTAACCCTAACCCTAACCCTAACCCTAACCCTAACCCTAACCCTAACCCTAACCCTAACCCTAACCCTAACCCTAACCCTAACCCTAACCCTAACCCTAACCCTAACCCTAACCCTAACCCTAACCCTAACCCTAACCCTAACCCTAACCCTAACCCTAACCCTAACCCTAACCCTAACCCTAACCCTAACCCTAACCCTAACCCTAACCCTAACCCTAACCCTAACCCTAACCCTAACCCTAACCCTAACCCTAACCCTAACCCTAACCCTAACCCTAACCCTAACCCTAACCCTAACCCTAACCCTAACCCTAACCCTAACCCTAACCCTAACCCTAACCCTAACCCTAACCCTAACCCTAACCCTAACCCTAACCCTAACCCTAACCCTAACCCTAACCCTAACCCTAACCCTAACCCTAACCCTAACCCTAACCCTAACCCTAACCCTAACCCTAACCCTAACCCTAACCCTAACCCTAACCCTAACCCTAACCCTAACCCTAACCCTAACCCTAACCCTAACCCTAACCCTAACCCTAACCCTAACCCTAACCCTAACCCTAACCCTAACCCTAACCCTAACCCTAACCCTAACCCTAACCCTAACCCTAACCCTAACCCTAACCCTAACCCTAACCCTAACCCTAACCCTAACCCTAACCCTAACCCTAACCCTAACCCTAACCCTAACCCTAACCCTAACCCTAACCCTAACCCTAACCCTAACCCTAACCCTAACCCTAACCCTAACCCTAACCCTAACCCTAACCCTAACCCTAACCCTAACCCTAACCCTAACCCTAACCCTAACCCTAACCCTAACCCTAACCCTAACCCTAACCCTAACCCTAACCCTAACCCTAACCCTAACCCTAACCCTAACCCTAACCCTAACCCTAACCCTAACCCTAACCCTAACCCTAACCCTAACCCTAACCCTAACCCTAACCCTAACCCTAACCCTAACCCTAACCCTAACCCTAACCCTAACCCTAACCCTAACCCTAACCCTAACCCTAACCCTAACCCTAACCCTAACCCTAACCCTAACCCTAACCCTAACCCTAACCCTAACCCTAACCCTAACCCTAACCCTAACCCTAACCCTAACCCTAACCCTAACCCTAACCCTAACCCTAACCCTAACCCTAACCCTAACCCTAACCCTAACCCTAACCCTAACCCTAACCCTAACCCTAACCCTAACCCTAACCCTAACCCTAACCCTAACCCTAACCCTAACCCTAACCCTAACCCTAACCCTAACCCTAACCCTAACCCTAACCCTAACCCTAACCCTAACCCTAACCCTAACCCTAACCCTAACCCTAACCCTAACCCTAACCCTAACCCTAACCCTAACCCTAACCCTAACCCTAACCCTAACCCTAACCCTAACCCTAACCCTAACCCTAACCCTAACCCTAACCCTAACCCTAACCCTAACCCTAACCCTAACCCTAACCCTAACCCTAACCCTAACCCTAACCCTAACCCTAACCCTAACCCTAACCCTAACCCTAACCCTAACCCTAACCCTAACCCTAACCCTAACCCTAACCCTAACCCTAACCCTAACCCTAACCCTAACCCTAACCCTAACCCTAACCCTAACCCTAACCCTAACCCTAACCCTAACCCTAACCCTAACCCTAACCCTAACCCTAACCCTAACCCTAACCCTAACCCTAACCCTAACCCTAACCCTAACCCTAACCCTAACCCTAACCCTAACCCTAACCCTAACCCTAACCCTAACCCTAACCCTAACCCTAACCCTAACCCTAACCCTAACCCTAACCCTAACCCTAACCCTAACCCTAACCCTAACCCTAACCCTAACCCTAACCCTAACCCTAACCCTAACCCTAACCCTAACCCTAACCCTAACCCTAACCCTAACCCTAACCCTAACCCTAACCCTAACCCTAACCCTAACCCTAACCCTAACCCTAACCCTAACCCTAACCCTAACCCTAACCCTAACCCTAACCCTAACCCTAACCCTAACCCTAACCCTAACCCTAACCCTAACCCTAACCCTAACCCTAACCCTAACCCTAACCCTAACCCTAACCCTAACCCTAACCCTAACCCTAACCCTAACCCTAACCCTAACCCTAACCCTAACCCTAACCCTAACCCTAACCCTAACCCTAACCCTAACCCTAACCCTAACCCTAACCCTAACCCTAACCCTAACCCTAACCCTAACCCTAACCCTAACCCTAACCCTAACCCTAACCCTAACCCTAACCCTAACCCTAACCCTAACCCTAACCCTAACCCTAACCCTAACCCTAACCCTAACCCTAACCCTAACCCTAACCCTAACCCTAACCCTAACCCTAACCCTAACCCTAACCCTAACCCTAACCCTAACCCTAACCCTAACCCTAACCCTAACCCTAACCCTAACCCTAACCCTAACCCTAACCCTAACCCTAACCCTAACCCTAACCCTAACCCTAACCCTAACCCTAACCCTAACCCTAACCCTAACCCTAACCCTAACCCTAACCCTAACCCTAACCCTAACCCTAACCCTAACCCTAACCCTAACCCTAACCCTAACCCTAACCCTAACCCTAACCCTAACCCTAACCCTAACCCTAACCCTAACCCTAACCCTAACCCTAACCCTAACCCTAACCCTAACCCTAACCCTAACCCTAACCCTAACCCTAACCCTAACCCTAACCCTAACCCTAACCCTAACCCTAACCCTAACCCTAACCCTAACCCTAACCCTAACCCTAACCCTAACCCTAACCCTAACCCTAACCCTAACCCTAACCCTAACCCTAACCCTAACCCTAACCCTAACCCTAACCCTAACCCTAACCCTAACCCTAACCCTAACCCTAACCCTAACCCTAACCCTAACCCTAACCCTAACCCTAACCCTAACCCTAACCCTAACCCTAACCCTAACCCTAACCCTAACCCTAACCCTAACCCTAACCCTAACCCTAACCCTAACCCTAACCCTAACCCTAACCCTAACCCTAACCCTAACCCTAACCCTAACCCTAACCCTAACCCTAACCCTAACCCTAACCCTAACCCTAACCCTAACCCTAACCCTAACCCTAACCCTAACCCTAACCCTAACCCTAACCCTAACCCTAACCCTAACCCTAACCCTAACCCTAACCCTAACCCTAACCCTAACCCTAACCCTAACCCTAACCCTAACCCTAACCCTAACCCTAACCCTAACCCTAACCCTAACCCTAACCCTAACCCTAACCCTAACCCTAACCCTAACCCTAACCCTAACCCTAACCCTAACCCTAACCCTAACCCTAACCCTAACCCTAACCCTAACCCTAACCCTAACCCTAACCCTAACCCTAACCCTAACCCTAACCCTAACCCTAACCCTAACCCTAACCCTAACCCTAACCCTAACCCTAACCCTAACCCTAACCCTAACCCTAACCCTAACCCTAACCCTAACCCTAACCCTAACCCTAACCCTAACCCTAACCCTAACCCTAACCCTAACCCTAACCCTAACCCTAACCCTAACCCTAACCCTAACCCTAACCCTAACCCTAACCCTAACCCTAACCCTAACCCTAACCCTAACCCTAACCCTAACCCTAACCCTAACCCTAACCCTAACCCTAACCCTAACCCTAACCCTAACCCTAACCCTAACCCTAACCCTAACCCTAACCCTAACCCTAACCCTAACCCTAACCCTAACCCTAACCCTAACCCTAACCCTAACCCTAACCCTAACCCTAACCCTAACCCTAACCCTAACCCTAACCCTAACCCTAACCCTAACCCTAACCCTAACCCTAACCCTAACCCTAACCCTAACCCTAACCCTAACCCTAACCCTAACCCTAACCCTAACCCTAACCCTAACCCTAACCCTAACCCTAACCCTAACCCTAACCCTAACCCTAACCCTAACCCTAACCCTAACCCTAACCCTAACCCTAACCCTAACCCTAACCCTAACCCTAACCCTAACCCTAACCCTAACCCTAACCCTAACCCTAACCCTAACCCTAACCCTAACCCTAACCCTAACCCTAACCCTAACCCTAACCCTAACCCTAACCCTAACCCTAACCCTAACCCTAACCCTAACCCTAACCCTAACCCTAACCCTAACCCTAACCCTAACCCTAACCCTAACCCTAACCCTAACCCTAACCCTAACCCTAACCCTAACCCTAACCCTAACCCTAACCCTAACCCTAACCCTAACCCTAACCCTAACCCTAACCCTAACCCTAACCCTAACCCTAACCCTAACCCTAACCCTAACCCTAACCCTAACCCTAACCCTAACCCTAACCCTAACCCTAACCCTAACCCTAACCCTAACCCTAACCCTAACCCTAACCCTAACCCTAACCCTAACCCTAACCCTAACCCTAACCCTAACCCTAACCCTAACCCTAACCCTAACCCTAACCCTAACCCTAACCCTAACCCTAACCCTAACCCTAACCCTAACCCTAACCCTAACCCTAACCCTAACCCTAACCCTAACCCTAACCCTAACCCTAACCCTAACCCTAACCCTAACCCTAACCCTAACCCTAACCCTAACCCTAACCCTAACCCTAACCCTAACCCTAACCCTAACCCTAACCCTAACCCTAACCCTAACCCTAACCCTAACCCTAACCCTAACCCTAACCCTAACCCTAACCCTAACCCTAACCCTAACCCTAACCCTAACCCTAACCCTAACCCTAACCCTAACCCTAACCCTAACCCTAACCCTAACCCTAACCCTAACCCTAACCCTAACCCTAACCCTAACCCTAACCCTAACCCTAACCCTAACCCTAACCCTAACCCTAACCCTAACCCTAACCCTAACCCTAACCCTAACCCTAACCCTAACCCTAACCCTAACCCTAACCCTAACCCTAACCCTAACCCTAACCCTAACCCTAACCCTAACCCTAACCCTAACCCTAACCCTAACCCTAACCCTAACCCTAACCCTAACCCTAACCCTAACCCTAACCCTAACCCTAACCCTAACCCTAACCCTAACCCTAACCCTAACCCTAACCCTAACCCTAACCCTAACCCTAACCCTAACCCTAACCCTAACCCTAACCCTAACCCTAACCCTAACCCTAACCCTAACCCTAACCCTAACCCTAACCCTAACCCTAACCCTAACCCTAACCCTAACCCTAACCCTAACCCTAACCCTAACCCTAACCCTAACCCTAACCCTAACCCTAACCCTAACCCTAACCCTAACCCTAACCCTAACCCTAACCCTAACCCTAACCCTAACCCTAACCCTAACCCTAACCCTAACCCTAACCCTAACCCTAACCCTAACCCTAACCCTAACCCTAACCCTAACCCTAACCCTAACCCTAACCCTAACCCTAACCCTAACCCTAACCCTAACCCTAACCCTAACCCTAACCCTAACCCTAACCCTAACCCTAACCCTAACCCTAACCCTAACCCTAACCCTAACCCTAACCCTAACCCTAACCCTAACCCTAACCCTAACCCTAACCCTAACCCTAACCCTAACCCTAACCCTAACCCTAACCCTAACCCTAACCCTAACCCTAACCCTAACCCTAACCCTAACCCTAACCCTAACCCTAACCCTAACCCTAACCCTAACCCTAACCCTAACCCTAACCCTAACCCTAACCCTAACCCTAACCCTAACCCTAACCCTAACCCTAACCCTAACCCTAACCCTAACCCTAACCCTAACCCTAACCCTAACCCTAACCCTAACCCTAACCCTAACCCTAACCCTAACCCTAACCCTAACCCTAACCCTAACCCTAACCCTAACCCTAACCCTAACCCTAACCCTAACCCTAACCCTAACCCTAACCCTAACCCTAACCCTAACCCTAACCCTAACCCTAACCCTAACCCTAACCCTAACCCTAACCCTAACCCTAACCCTAACCCTAACCCTAACCCTAACCCTAACCCTAACCCTAACCCTAACCCTAACCCTAACCCTAACCCTAACCCTAACCCTAACCCTAACCCTAACCCTAACCCTAACCCTAACCCTAACCCTAACCCTAACCCTAACCCTAACCCTAACCCTAACCCTAACCCTAACCCTAACCCTAACCCTAACCCTAACCCTAACCCTAACCCTAACCCTAACCCTAACCCTAACCCTAACCCTAACCCTAACCCTAACCCTAACCCTAACCCTAACCCTAACCCTAACCCTAACCCTAACCCTAACCCTAACCCTAACCCTAACCCTAACCCTAACCCTAACCCTAACCCTAACCCTAACCCTAACCCTAACCCTAACCCTAACCCTAACCCTAACCCTAACCCTAACCCTAACCCTAACCCTAACCCTAACCCTAACCCTAACCCTAACCCTAACCCTAACCCTAACCCTAACCCTAACCCTAACCCTAACCCTAACCCTAACCCTAACCCTAACCCTAACCCTAACCCTAACCCTAACCCTAACCCTAACCCTAACCCTAACCCTAACCCTAACCCTAACCCTAACCCTAACCCTAACCCTAACCCTAACCCTAACCCTAACCCTAACCCTAACCCTAACCCTAACCCTAACCCTAACCCTAACCCTAACCCTAACCCTAACCCTAACCCTAACCCTAACCCTAACCCTAACCCTAACCCTAACCCTAACCCTAACCCTAACCCTAACCCTAACCCTAACCCTAACCCTAACCCTAACCCTAACCCTAACCCTAACCCTAACCCTAACCCTAACCCTAACCCTAACCCTAACCCTAACCCTAACCCTAACCCTAACCCTAACCCTAACCCTAACCCTAACCCTAACCCTAACCCTAACCCTAACCCTAACCCTAACCCTAACCCTAACCCTAACCCTAACCCTAACCCTAACCCTAACCCTAACCCTAACCCTAACCCTAACCCTAACCCTAACCCTAACCCTAACCCTAACCCTAACCCTAACCCTAACCCTAACCCTAACCCTAACCCTAACCCTAACCCTAACCCTAACCCTAACCCTAACCCTAACCCTAACCCTAACCCTAACCCTAACCCTAACCCTAACCCTAACCCTAACCCTAACCCTAACCCTAACCCTAACCCTAACCCTAACCCTAACCCTAACCCTAACCCTAACCCTAACCCTAACCCTAACCCTAACCCTAACCCTAACCCTAACCCTAACCCTAACCCTAACCCTAACCCTAACCCTAACCCTAACCCTAACCCTAACCCTAACCCTAACCCTAACCCTAACCCTAACCCTAACCCTAACCCTAACCCTAACCCTAACCCTAACCCTAACCCTAACCCTAACCCTAACCCTAACCCTAACCCTAACCCTAACCCTAACCCTAACCCTAACCCTAACCCTAACCCTAACCCTAACCCTAACCCTAACCCTAACCCTAACCCTAACCCTAACCCTAACCCTAACCCTAACCCTAACCCTAACCCTAACCCTAACCCTAACCCTAACCCTAACCCTAACCCTAACCCTAACCCTAACCCTAACCCTAACCCTAACCCTAACCCTAACCCTAACCCTAACCCTAACCCTAACCCTAACCCTAACCCTAACCCTAACCCTAACCCTAACCCTAACCCTAACCCTAACCCTAACCCTAACCCTAACCCTAACCCTAACCCTAACCCTAACCCTAACCCTAACCCTAACCCTAACCCTAACCCTAACCCTAACCCTAACCCTAACCCTAACCCTAACCCTAACCCTAACCCTAACCCTAACCCTAACCCTAACCCTAACCCTAACCCTAACCCTAACCCTAACCCTAACCCTAACCCTAACCCTAACCCTAACCCTAACCCTAACCCTAACCCTAACCCTAACCCTAACCCTAACCCTAACCCTAACCCTAACCCTAACCCTAACCCTAACCCTAACCCTAACCCTAACCCTAACCCTAACCCTAACCCTAACCCTAACCCTAACCCTAACCCTAACCCTAACCCTAACCCTAACCCTAACCCTAACCCTAACCCTAACCCTAACCCTAACCCTAACCCTAACCCTAACCCTAACCCTAACCCTAACCCTAACCCTAACCCTAACCCTAACCCTAACCCTAACCCTAACCCTAACCCTAACCCTAACCCTAACCCTAACCCTAACCCTAACCCTAACCCTAACCCTAACCCTAACCCTAACCCTAACCCTAACCCTAACCCTAACCCTAACCCTAACCCTAACCCTAACCCTAACCCTAACCCTAACCCTAACCCTAACCCTAACCCTAACCCTAACCCTAACCCTAACCCTAACCCTAACCCTAACCCTAACCCTAACCCTAACCCTAACCCTAACCCTAACCCTAACCCTAACCCTAACCCTAACCCTAACCCTAACCCTAACCCTAACCCTAACCCTAACCCTAACCCTAACCCTAACCCTAACCCTAACCCTAACCCTAACCCTAACCCTAACCCTAACCCTAACCCTAACCCTAACCCTAACCCTAACCCTAACCCTAACCCTAACCCTAACCCTAACCCTAACCCTAACCCTAACCCTAACCCTAACCCTAACCCTAACCCTAACCCTAACCCTAACCCTAACCCTAACCCTAACCCTAACCCTAACCCTAACCCTAACCCTAACCCTAACCCTAACCCTAACCCTAACCCTAACCCTAACCCTAACCCTAACCCTAACCCTAACCCTAACCCTAACCCTAACCCTAACCCTAACCCTAACCCTAACCCTAACCCTAACCCTAACCCTAACCCTAACCCTAACCCTAACCCTAACCCTAACCCTAACCCTAACCCTAACCCTAACCCTAACCCTAACCCTAACCCTAACCCTAACCCTAACCCTAACCCTAACCCTAACCCTAACCCTAACCCTAACCCTAACCCTAACCCTAACCCTAACCCTAACCCTAACCCTAACCCTAACCCTAACCCTAACCCTAACCCTAACCCTAACCCTAACCCTAACCCTAACCCTAACCCTAACCCTAACCCTAACCCTAACCCTAACCCTAACCCTAACCCTAACCCTAACCCTAACCCTAACCCTAACCCTAACCCTAACCCTAACCCTAACCCTAACCCTAACCCTAACCCTAACCCTAACCCTAACCCTAACCCTAACCCTAACCCTAACCCTAACCCTAACCCTAACCCTAACCCTAACCCTAACCCTAACCCTAACCCTAACCCTAACCCTAACCCTAACCCTAACCCTAACCCTAACCCTAACCCTAACCCTAACCCTAACCCTAACCCTAACCCTAACCCTAACCCTAACCCTAACCCTAACCCTAACCCTAACCCTAACCCTAACCCTAACCCTAACCCTAACCCTAACCCTAACCCTAACCCTAACCCTAACCCTAACCCTAACCCTAACCCTAACCCTAACCCTAACCCTAACCCTAACCCTAACCCTAACCCTAACCCTAACCCTAACCCTAACCCTAACCCTAACCCTAACCCTAACCCTAACCCTAACCCTAACCCTAACCCTAACCCTAACCCTAACCCTAACCCTAACCCTAACCCTAACCCTAACCCTAACCCTAACCCTAACCCTAACCCTAACCCTAACCCTAACCCTAACCCTAACCCTAACCCTAACCCTAACCCTAACCCTAACCCTAACCCTAACCCTAACCCTAACCCTAACCCTAACCCTAACCCTAACCCTAACCCTAACCCTAACCCTAACCCTAACCCTAACCCTAACCCTAACCCTAACCCTAACCCTAACCCTAACCCTAACCCTAACCCTAACCCTAACCCTAACCCTAACCCTAACCCTAACCCTAACCCTAACCCTAACCCTAACCCTAACCCTAACCCTAACCCTAACCCTAACCCTAACCCTAACCCTAACCCTAACCCTAACCCTAACCCTAACCCTAACCCTAACCCTAACCCTAACCCTAACCCTAACCCTAACCCTAACCCTAACCCTAACCCTAACCCTAACCCTAACCCTAACCCTAACCCTAACCCTAACCCTAACCCTAACCCTAACCCTAACCCTAACCCTAACCCTAACCCTAACCCTAACCCTAACCCTAACCCTAACCCTAACCCTAACCCTAACCCTAACCCTAACCCTAACCCTAACCCTAACCCTAACCCTAACCCTAACCCTAACCCTAACCCTAACCCTAACCCTAACCCTAACCCTAACCCTAACCCTAACCCTAACCCTAACCCTAACCCTAACCCTAACCCTAACCCTAACCCTAACCCTAACCCTAACCCTAACCCTAACCCTAACCCTAACCCTAACCCTAACCCTAACCCTAACCCTAACCCTAACCCTAACCCTAACCCTAACCCTAACCCTAACCCTAACCCTAACCCTAACCCTAACCCTAACCCTAACCCTAACCCTAACCCTAACCCTAACCCTAACCCTAACCCTAACCCTAACCCTAACCCTAACCCTAACCCTAACCCTAACCCTAACCCTAACCCTAACCCTAACCCTAACCCTAACCCTAACCCTAACCCTAACCCTAACCCTAACCCTAACCCTAACCCTAACCCTAACCCTAACCCTAACCCTAACCCTAACCCTAACCCTAACCCTAACCCTAACCCTAACCCTAACCCTAACCCTAACCCTAACCCTAACCCTAACCCTAACCCTAACCCTAACCCTAACCCTAACCCTAACCCTAACCCTAACCCTAACCCTAACCCTAACCCTAACCCTAACCCTAACCCTAACCCTAACCCTAACCCTAACCCTAACCCTAACCCTAACCCTAACCCTAACCCTAACCCTAACCCTAACCCTAACCCTAACCCTAACCCTAACCCTAACCCTAACCCTAACCCTAACCCTAACCCTAACCCTAACCCTAACCCTAACCCTAACCCTAACCCTAACCCTAACCCTAACCCTAACCCTAACCCTAACCCTAACCCTAACCCTAACCCTAACCCTAACCCTAACCCTAACCCTAACCCTAACCCTAACCCTAACCCTAACCCTAACCCTAACCCTAACCCTAACCCTAACCCTAACCCTAACCCTAACCCTAACCCTAACCCTAACCCTAACCCTAACCCTAACCCTAACCCTAACCCTAACCCTAACCCTAACCCTAACCCTAACCCTAACCCTAACCCTAACCCTAACCCTAACCCTAACCCTAACCCTAACCCTAACCCTAACCCTAACCCTAACCCTAACCCTAACCCTAACCCTAACCCTAACCCTAACCCTAACCCTAACCCTAACCCTAACCCTAACCCTAACCCTAACCCTAACCCTAACCCTAACCCTAACCCTAACCCTAACCCTAACCCTAACCCTAACCCTAACCCTAACCCTAACCCTAACCCTAACCCTAACCCTAACCCTAACCCTAACCCTAACCCTAACCCTAACCCTAACCCTAACCCTAACCCTAACCCTAACCCTAACCCTAACCCTAACCCTAACCCTAACCCTAACCCTAACCCTAACCCTAACCCTAACCCTAACCCTAACCCTAACCCTAACCCTAACCCTAACCCTAACCCTAACCCTAACCCTAACCCTAACCCTAACCCTAACCCTAACCCTAACCCTAACCCTAACCCTAACCCTAACCCTAACCCTAACCCTAACCCTAACCCTAACCCTAACCCTAACCCTAACCCTAACCCTAACCCTAACCCTAACCCTAACCCTAACCCTAACCCTAACCCTAACCCTAACCCTAACCCTAACCCTAACCCTAACCCTAACCCTAACCCTAACCCTAACCCTAACCCTAACCCTAACCCTAACCCTAACCCTAACCCTAACCCTAACCCTAACCCTAACCCTAACCCTAACCCTAACCCTAACCCTAACCCTAACCCTAACCCTAACCCTAACCCTAACCCTAACCCTAACCCTAACCCTAACCCTAACCCTAACCCTAACCCTAACCCTAACCCTAACCCTAACCCTAACCCTAACCCTAACCCTAACCCTAACCCTAACCCTAACCCTAACCCTAACCCTAACCCTAACCCTAACCCTAACCCTAACCCTAACCCTAACCCTAACCCTAACCCTAACCCTAACCCTAACCCTAACCCTAACCCTAACCCTAACCCTAACCCTAACCCTAACCCTAACCCTAACCCTAACCCTAACCCTAACCCTAACCCTAACCCTAACCCTAACCCTAACCCTAACCCTAACCCTAACCCTAACCCTAACCCTAACCCTAACCCTAACCCTAACCCTAACCCTAACCCTAACCCTAACCCTAACCCTAACCCTAACCCTAACCCTAACCCTAACCCTAACCCTAACCCTAACCCTAACCCTAACCCTAACCCTAACCCTAACCCTAACCCTAACCCTAACCCTAACCCTAACCCTAACCCTAACCCTAACCCTAACCCTAACCCTAACCCTAACCCTAACCCTAACCCTAACCCTAACCCTAACCCTAACCCTAACCCTAACCCTAACCCTAACCCTAACCCTAACCCTAACCCTAACCCTAACCCTAACCCTAACCCTAACCCTAACCCTAACCCTAACCCTAACCCTAACCCTAACCCTAACCCTAACCCTAACCCTAACCCTAACCCTAACCCTAACCCTAACCCTAACCCTAACCCTAACCCTAACCCTAACCCTAACCCTAACCCTAACCCTAACCCTAACCCTAACCCTAACCCTAACCCTAACCCTAACCCTAACCCTAACCCTAACCCTAACCCTAACCCTAACCCTAACCCTAACCCTAACCCTAACCCTAACCCTAACCCTAACCCTAACCCTAACCCTAACCCTAACCCTAACCCTAACCCTAACCCTAACCCTAACCCTAACCCTAACCCTAACCCTAACCCTAACCCTAACCCTAACCCTAACCCTAACCCTAACCCTAACCCTAACCCTAACCCTAACCCTAACCCTAACCCTAACCCTAACCCTAACCCTAACCCTAACCCTAACCCTAACCCTAACCCTAACCCTAACCCTAACCCTAACCCTAACCCTAACCCTAACCCTAACCCTAACCCTAACCCTAACCCTAACCCTAACCCTAACCCTAACCCTAACCCTAACCCTAACCCTAACCCTAACCCTAACCCTAACCCTAACCCTAACCCTAACCCTAACCCTAACCCTAACCCTAACCCTAACCCTAACCCTAACCCTAACCCTAACCCTAACCCTAACCCTAACCCTAACCCTAACCCTAACCCTAACCCTAACCCTAACCCTAACCCTAACCCTAACCCTAACCCTAACCCTAACCCTAACCCTAACCCTAACCCTAACCCTAACCCTAACCCTAACCCTAACCCTAACCCTAACCCTAACCCTAACCCTAACCCTAACCCTAACCCTAACCCTAACCCTAACCCTAACCCTAACCCTAACCCTAACCCTAACCCTAACCCTAACCCTAACCCTAACCCTAACCCTAACCCTAACCCTAACCCTAACCCTAACCCTAACCCTAACCCTAACCCTAACCCTAACCCTAACCCTAACCCTAACCCTAACCCTAACCCTAACCCTAACCCTAACCCTAACCCTAACCCTAACCCTAACCCTAACCCTAACCCTAACCCTAACCCTAACCCTAACCCTAACCCTAACCCTAACCCTAACCCTAACCCTAACCCTAACCCTAACCCTAACCCTAACCCTAACCCTAACCCTAACCCTAACCCTAACCCTAACCCTAACCCTAACCCTAACCCTAACCCTAACCCTAACCCTAACCCTAACCCTAACCCTAACCCTAACCCTAACCCTAACCCTAACCCTAACCCTAACCCTAACCCTAACCCTAACCCTAACCCTAACCCTAACCCTAACCCTAACCCTAACCCTAACCCTAACCCTAACCCTAACCCTAACCCTAACCCTAACCCTAACCCTAACCCTAACCCTAACCCTAACCCTAACCCTAACCCTAACCCTAACCCTAACCCTAACCCTAACCCTAACCCTAACCCTAACCCTAACCCTAACCCTAACCCTAACCCTAACCCTAACCCTAACCCTAACCCTAACCCTAACCCTAACCCTAACCCTAACCCTAACCCTAACCCTAACCCTAACCCTAACCCTAACCCTAACCCTAACCCTAACCCTAACCCTAACCCTAACCCTAACCCTAACCCTAACCCTAACCCTAACCCTAACCCTAACCCTAACCCTAACCCTAACCCTAACCCTAACCCTAACCCTAACCCTAACCCTAACCCTAACCCTAACCCTAACCCTAACCCTAACCCTAACCCTAACCCTAACCCTAACCCTAACCCTAACCCTAACCCTAACCCTAACCCTAACCCTAACCCTAACCCTAACCCTAACCCTAACCCTAACCCTAACCCTAACCCTAACCCTAACCCTAACCCTAACCCTAACCCTAACCCTAACCCTAACCCTAACCCTAACCCTAACCCTAACCCTAACCCTAACCCTAACCCTAACCCTAACCCTAACCCTAACCCTAACCCTAACCCTAACCCTAACCCTAACCCTAACCCTAACCCTAACCCTAACCCTAACCCTAACCCTAACCCTAACCCTAACCCTAACCCTAACCCTAACCCTAACCCTAACCCTAACCCTAACCCTAACCCTAACCCTAACCCTAACCCTAACCCTAACCCTAACCCTAACCCTAACCCTAACCCTAACCCTAACCCTAACCCTAACCCTAACCCTAACCCTAACCCTAACCCTAACCCTAACCCTAACCCTAACCCTAACCCTAACCCTAACCCTAACCCTAACCCTAACCCTAACCCTAACCCTAACCCTAACCCTAACCCTAACCCTAACCCTAACCCTAACCCTAACCCTAACCCTAACCCTAACCCTAACCCTAACCCTAACCCTAACCCTAACCCTAACCCTAACCCTAACCCTAACCCTAACCCTAACCCTAACCCTAACCCTAACCCTAACCCTAACCCTAACCCTAACCCTAACCCTAACCCTAACCCTAACCCTAACCCTAACCCTAACCCTAACCCTAACCCTAACCCTAACCCTAACCCTAACCCTAACCCTAACCCTAACCCTAACCCTAACCCTAACCCTAACCCTAACCCTAACCCTAACCCTAACCCTAACCCTAACCCTAACCCTAACCCTAACCCTAACCCTAACCCTAACCCTAACCCTAACCCTAACCCTAACCCTAACCCTAACCCTAACCCTAACCCTAACCCTAACCCTAACCCTAACCCTAACCCTAACCCTAACCCTAACCCTAACCCTAACCCTAACCCTAACCCTAACCCTAACCCTAACCCTAACCCTAACCCTAACCCTAACCCTAACCCTAACCCTAACCCTAACCCTAACCCTAACCCTAACCCTAACCCTAACCCTAACCCTAACCCTAACCCTAACCCTAACCCTAACCCTAACCCTAACCCTAACCCTAACCCTAACCCTAACCCTAACCCTAACCCTAACCCTAACCCTAACCCTAACCCTAACCCTAACCCTAACCCTAACCCTAACCCTAACCCTAACCCTAACCCTAACCCTAACCCTAACCCTAACCCTAACCCTAACCCTAACCCTAACCCTAACCCTAACCCTAACCCTAACCCTAACCCTAACCCTAACCCTAACCCTAACCCTAACCCTAACCCTAACCCTAACCCTAACCCTAACCCTAACCCTAACCCTAACCCTAACCCTAACCCTAACCCTAACCCTAACCCTAACCCTAACCCTAACCCTAACCCTAACCCTAACCCTAACCCTAACCCTAACCCTAACCCTAACCCTAACCCTAACCCTAACCCTAACCCTAACCCTAACCCTAACCCTAACCCTAACCCTAACCCTAACCCTAACCCTAACCCTAACCCTAACCCTAACCCTAACCCTAACCCTAACCCTAACCCTAACCCTAACCCTAACCCTAACCCTAACCCTAACCCTAACCCTAACCCTAACCCTAACCCTAACCCTAACCCTAACCCTAACCCTAACCCTAACCCTAACCCTAACCCTAACCCTAACCCTAACCCTAACCCTAACCCTAACCCTAACCCTAACCCTAACCCTAACCCTAACCCTAACCCTAACCCTAACCCTAACCCTAACCCTAACCCTAACCCTAACCCTAACCCTAACCCTAACCCTAACCCTAACCCTAACCCTAACCCTAACCCTAACCCTAACCCTAACCCTAACCCTAACCCTAACCCTAACCCTAACCCTAACCCTAACCCTAACCCTAACCCTAACCCTAACCCTAACCCTAACCCTAACCCTAACCCTAACCCTAACCCTAACCCTAACCCTAACCCTAACCCTAACCCTAACCCTAACCCTAACCCTAACCCTAACCCTAACCCTAACCCTAACCCTAACCCTAACCCTAACCCTAACCCTAACCCTAACCCTAACCCTAACCCTAACCCTAACCCTAACCCTAACCCTAACCCTAACCCTAACCCTAACCCTAACCCTAACCCTAACCCTAACCCTAACCCTAACCCTAACCCTAACCCTAACCCTAACCCTAACCCTAACCCTAACCCTAACCCTAACCCTAACCCTAACCCTAACCCTAACCCTAACCCTAACCCTAACCCTAACCCTAACCCTAACCCTAACCCTAACCCTAACCCTAACCCTAACCCTAACCCTAACCCTAACCCTAACCCTAACCCTAACCCTAACCCTAACCCTAACCCTAACCCTAACCCTAACCCTAACCCTAACCCTAACCCTAACCCTAACCCTAACCCTAACCCTAACCCTAACCCTAACCCTAACCCTAACCCTAACCCTAACCCTAACCCTAACCCTAACCCTAACCCTAACCCTAACCCTAACCCTAACCCTAACCCTAACCCTAACCCTAACCCTAACCCTAACCCTAACCCTAACCCTAACCCTAACCCTAACCCTAACCCTAACCCTAACCCTAACCCTAACCCTAACCCTAACCCTAACCCTAACCCTAACCCTAACCCTAACCCTAACCCTAACCCTAACCCTAACCCTAACCCTAACCCTAACCCTAACCCTAACCCTAACCCTAACCCTAACCCTAACCCTAACCCTAACCCTAACCCTAACCCTAACCCTAACCCTAACCCTAACCCTAACCCTAACCCTAACCCTAACCCTAACCCTAACCCTAACCCTAACCCTAACCCTAACCCTAACCCTAACCCTAACCCTAACCCTAACCCTAACCCTAACCCTAACCCTAACCCTAACCCTAACCCTAACCCTAACCCTAACCCTAACCCTAACCCTAACCCTAACCCTAACCCTAACCCTAACCCTAACCCTAACCCTAACCCTAACCCTAACCCTAACCCTAACCCTAACCCTAACCCTAACCCTAACCCTAACCCTAACCCTAACCCTAACCCTAACCCTAACCCTAACCCTAACCCTAACCCTAACCCTAACCCTAACCCTAACCCTAACCCTAACCCTAACCCTAACCCTAACCCTAACCCTAACCCTAACCCTAACCCTAACCCTAACCCTAACCCTAACCCTAACCCTAACCCTAACCCTAACCCTAACCCTAACCCTAACCCTAACCCTAACCCTAACCCTAACCCTAACCCTAACCCTAACCCTAACCCTAACCCTAACCCTAACCCTAACCCTAACCCTAACCCTAACCCTAACCCTAACCCTAACCCTAACCCTAACCCTAACCCTAACCCTAACCCTAACCCTAACCCTAACCCTAACCCTAACCCTAACCCTAACCCTAACCCTAACCCTAACCCTAACCCTAACCCTAACCCTAACCCTAACCCTAACCCTAACCCTAACCCTAACCCTAACCCTAACCCTAACCCTAACCCTAACCCTAACCCTAACCCTAACCCTAACCCTAACCCTAACCCTAACCCTAACCCTAACCCTAACCCTAACCCTAACCCTAACCCTAACCCTAACCCTAACCCTAACCCTAACCCTAACCCTAACCCTAACCCTAACCCTAACCCTAACCCTAACCCTAACCCTAACCCTAACCCTAACCCTAACCCTAACCCTAACCCTAACCCTAACCCTAACCCTAACCCTAACCCTAACCCTAACCCTAACCCTAACCCTAACCCTAACCCTAACCCTAACCCTAACCCTAACCCTAACCCTAACCCTAACCCTAACCCTAACCCTAACCCTAACCCTAACCCTAACCCTAACCCTAACCCTAACCCTAACCCTAACCCTAACCCTAACCCTAACCCTAACCCTAACCCTAACCCTAACCCTAACCCTAACCCTAACCCTAACCCTAACCCTAACCCTAACCCTAACCCTAACCCTAACCCTAACCCTAACCCTAACCCTAACCCTAACCCTAACCCTAACCCTAACCCTAACCCTAACCCTAACCCTAACCCTAACCCTAACCCTAACCCTAACCCTAACCCTAACCCTAACCCTAACCCTAACCCTAACCCTAACCCTAACCCTAACCCTAACCCTAACCCTAACCCTAACCCTAACCCTAACCCTAACCCTAACCCTAACCCTAACCCTAACCCTAACCCTAACCCTAACCCTAACCCTAACCCTAACCCTAACCCTAACCCTAACCCTAACCCTAACCCTAACCCTAACCCTAACCCTAACCCTAACCCTAACCCTAACCCTAACCCTAACCCTAACCCTAACCCTAACCCTAACCCTAACCCTAACCCTAACCCTAACCCTAACCCTAACCCTAACCCTAACCCTAACCCTAACCCTAACCCTAACCCTAACCCTAACCCTAACCCTAACCCTAACCCTAACCCTAACCCTAACCCTAACCCTAACCCTAACCCTAACCCTAACCCTAACCCTAACCCTAACCCTAACCCTAACCCTAACCCTAACCCTAACCCTAACCCTAACCCTAACCCTAACCCTAACCCTAACCCTAACCCTAACCCTAACCCTAACCCTAACCCTAACCCTAACCCTAACCCTAACCCTAACCCTAACCCTAACCCTAACCCTAACCCTAACCCTAACCCTAACCCTAACCCTAACCCTAACCCTAACCCTAACCCTAACCCTAACCCTAACCCTAACCCTAACCCTAACCCTAACCCTAACCCTAACCCTAACCCTAACCCTAACCCTAACCCTAACCCTAACCCTAACCCTAACCCTAACCCTAACCCTAACCCTAACCCTAACCCTAACCCTAACCCTAACCCTAACCCTAACCCTAACCCTAACCCTAACCCTAACCCTAACCCTAACCCTAACCCTAACCCTAACCCTAACCCTAACCCTAACCCTAACCCTAACCCTAACCCTAACCCTAACCCTAACCCTAACCCTAACCCTAACCCTAACCCTAACCCTAACCCTAACCCTAACCCTAACCCTAACCCTAACCCTAACCCTAACCCTAACCCTAACCCTAACCCTAACCCTAACCCTAACCCTAACCCTAACCCTAACCCTAACCCTAACCCTAACCCTAACCCTAACCCTAACCCTAACCCTAACCCTAACCCTAACCCTAACCCTAACCCTAACCCTAACCCTAACCCTAACCCTAACCCTAACCCTAACCCTAACCCTAACCCTAACCCTAACCCTAACCCTAACCCTAACCCTAACCCTAACCCTAACCCTAACCCTAACCCTAACCCTAACCCTAACCCTAACCCTAACCCTAACCCTAACCCTAACCCTAACCCTAACCCTAACCCTAACCCTAACCCTAACCCTAACCCTAACCCTAACCCTAACCCTAACCCTAACCCTAACCCTAACCCTAACCCTAACCCTAACCCTAACCCTAACCCTAACCCTAACCCTAACCCTAACCCTAACCCTAACCCTAACCCTAACCCTAACCCTAACCCTAACCCTAACCCTAACCCTAACCCTAACCCTAACCCTAACCCTAACCCTAACCCTAACCCTAACCCTAACCCTAACCCTAACCCTAACCCTAACCCTAACCCTAACCCTAACCCTAACCCTAACCCTAACCCTAACCCTAACCCTAACCCTAACCCTAACCCTAACCCTAACCCTAACCCTAACCCTAACCCTAACCCTAACCCTAACCCTAACCCTAACCCTAACCCTAACCCTAACCCTAACCCTAACCCTAACCCTAACCCTAACCCTAACCCTAACCCTAACCCTAACCCTAACCCTAACCCTAACCCTAACCCTAACCCTAACCCTAACCCTAACCCTAACCCTAACCCTAACCCTAACCCTAACCCTAACCCTAACCCTAACCCTAACCCTAACCCTAACCCTAACCCTAACCCTAACCCTAACCCTAACCCTAACCCTAACCCTAACCCTAACCCTAACCCTAACCCTAACCCTAACCCTAACCCTAACCCTAACCCTAACCCTAACCCTAACCCTAACCCTAACCCTAACCCTAACCCTAACCCTAACCCTAACCCTAACCCTAACCCTAACCCTAACCCTAACCCTAACCCTAACCCTAACCCTAACCCTAACCCTAACCCTAACCCTAACCCTAACCCTAACCCTAACCCTAACCCTAACCCTAACCCTAACCCTAACCCTAACCCTAACCCTAACCCTAACCCTAACCCTAACCCTAACCCTAACCCTAACCCTAACCCTAACCCTAACCCTAACCCTAACCCTAACCCTAACCCTAACCCTAACCCTAACCCTAACCCTAACCCTAACCCTAACCCTAACCCTAACCCTAACCCTAACCCTAACCCTAACCCTAACCCTAACCCTAACCCTAACCCTAACCCTAACCCTAACCCTAACCCTAACCCTAACCCTAACCCTAACCCTAACCCTAACCCTAACCCTAACCCTAACCCTAACCCTAACCCTAACCCTAACCCTAACCCTAACCCTAACCCTAACCCTAACCCTAACCCTAACCCTAACCCTAACCCTAACCCTAACCCTAACCCTAACCCTAACCCTAACCCTAACCCTAACCCTAACCCTAACCCTAACCCTAACCCTAACCCTAACCCTAACCCTAACCCTAACCCTAACCCTAACCCTAACCCTAACCCTAACCCTAACCCTAACCCTAACCCTAACCCTAACCCTAACCCTAACCCTAACCCTAACCCTAACCCTAACCCTAACCCTAACCCTAACCCTAACCCTAACCCTAACCCTAACCCTAACCCTAACCCTAACCCTAACCCTAACCCTAACCCTAACCCTAACCCTAACCCTAACCCTAACCCTAACCCTAACCCTAACCCTAACCCTAACCCTAACCCTAACCCTAACCCTAACCCTAACCCTAACCCTAACCCTAACCCTAACCCTAACCCTAACCCTAACCCTAACCCTAACCCTAACCCTAACCCTAACCCTAACCCTAACCCTAACCCTAACCCTAACCCTAACCCTAACCCTAACCCTAACCCTAACCCTAACCCTAACCCTAACCCTAACCCTAACCCTAACCCTAACCCTAACCCTAACCCTAACCCTAACCCTAACCCTAACCCTAACCCTAACCCTAACCCTAACCCTAACCCTAACCCTAACCCTAACCCTAACCCTAACCCTAACCCTAACCCTAACCCTAACCCTAACCCTAACCCTAACCCTAACCCTAACCCTAACCCTAACCCTAACCCTAACCCTAACCCTAACCCTAACCCTAACCCTAACCCTAACCCTAACCCTAACCCTAACCCTAACCCTAACCCTAACCCTAACCCTAACCCTAACCCTAACCCTAACCCTAACCCTAACCCTAACCCTAACCCTAACCCTAACCCTAACCCTAACCCTAACCCTAACCCTAACCCTAACCCTAACCCTAACCCTAACCCTAACCCTAACCCTAACCCTAACCCTAACCCTAACCCTAACCCTAACCCTAACCCTAACCCTAACCCTAACCCTAACCCTAACCCTAACCCTAACCCTAACCCTAACCCTAACCCTAACCCTAACCCTAACCCTAACCCTAACCCTAACCCTAACCCTAACCCTAACCCTAACCCTAACCCTAACCCTAACCCTAACCCTAACCCTAACCCTAACCCTAACCCTAACCCTAACCCTAACCCTAACCCTAACCCTAACCCTAACCCTAACCCTAACCCTAACCCTAACCCTAACCCTAACCCTAACCCTAACCCTAACCCTAACCCTAACCCTAACCCTAACCCTAACCCTAACCCTAACCCTAACCCTAACCCTAACCCTAACCCTAACCCTAACCCTAACCCTAACCCTAACCCTAACCCTAACCCTAACCCTAACCCTAACCCTAACCCTAACCCTAACCCTAACCCTAACCCTAACCCTAACCCTAACCCTAACCCTAACCCTAACCCTAACCCTAACCCTAACCCTAACCCTAACCCTAACCCTAACCCTAACCCTAACCCTAACCCTAACCCTAACCCTAACCCTAACCCTAACCCTAACCCTAACCCTAACCCTAACCCTAACCCTAACCCTAACCCTAACCCTAACCCTAACCCTAACCCTAACCCTAACCCTAACCCTAACCCTAACCCTAACCCTAACCCTAACCCTAACCCTAACCCTAACCCTAACCCTAACCCTAACCCTAACCCTAACCCTAACCCTAACCCTAACCCTAACCCTAACCCTAACCCTAACCCTAACCCTAACCCTAACCCTAACCCTAACCCTAACCCTAACCCTAACCCTAACCCTAACCCTAACCCTAACCCTAACCCTAACCCTAACCCTAACCCTAACCCTAACCCTAACCCTAACCCTAACCCTAACCCTAACCCTAACCCTAACCCTAACCCTAACCCTAACCCTAACCCTAACCCTAACCCTAACCCTAACCCTAACCCTAACCCTAACCCTAACCCTAACCCTAACCCTAACCCTAACCCTAACCCTAACCCTAACCCTAACCCTAACCCTAACCCTAACCCTAACCCTAACCCTAACCCTAACCCTAACCCTAACCCTAACCCTAACCCTAACCCTAACCCTAACCCTAACCCTAACCCTAACCCTAACCCTAACCCTAACCCTAACCCTAACCCTAACCCTAACCCTAACCCTAACCCTAACCCTAACCCTAACCCTAACCCTAACCCTAACCCTAACCCTAACCCTAACCCTAACCCTAACCCTAACCCTAACCCTAACCCTAACCCTAACCCTAACCCTAACCCTAACCCTAACCCTAACCCTAACCCTAACCCTAACCCTAACCCTAACCCTAACCCTAACCCTAACCCTAACCCTAACCCTAACCCTAACCCTAACCCTAACCCTAACCCTAACCCTAACCCTAACCCTAACCCTAACCCTAACCCTAACCCTAACCCTAACCCTAACCCTAACCCTAACCCTAACCCTAACCCTAACCCTAACCCTAACCCTAACCCTAACCCTAACCCTAACCCTAACCCTAACCCTAACCCTAACCCTAACCCTAACCCTAACCCTAACCCTAACCCTAACCCTAACCCTAACCCTAACCCTAACCCTAACCCTAACCCTAACCCTAACCCTAACCCTAACCCTAACCCTAACCCTAACCCTAACCCTAACCCTAACCCTAACCCTAACCCTAACCCTAACCCTAACCCTAACCCTAACCCTAACCCTAACCCTAACCCTAACCCTAACCCTAACCCTAACCCTAACCCTAACCCTAACCCTAACCCTAACCCTAACCCTAACCCTAACCCTAACCCTAACCCTAACCCTAACCCTAACCCTAACCCTAACCCTAACCCTAACCCTAACCCTAACCCTAACCCTAACCCTAACCCTAACCCTAACCCTAACCCTAACCCTAACCCTAACCCTAACCCTAACCCTAACCCTAACCCTAACCCTAACCCTAACCCTAACCCTAACCCTAACCCTAACCCTAACCCTAACCCTAACCCTAACCCTAACCCTAACCCTAACCCTAACCCTAACCCTAACCCTAACCCTAACCCTAACCCTAACCCTAACCCTAACCCTAACCCTAACCCTAACCCTAACCCTAACCCTAACCCTAACCCTAACCCTAACCCTAACCCTAACCCTAACCCTAACCCTAACCCTAACCCTAACCCTAACCCTAACCCTAACCCTAACCCTAACCCTAACCCTAACCCTAACCCTAACCCTAACCCTAACCCTAACCCTAACCCTAACCCTAACCCTAACCCTAACCCTAACCCTAACCCTAACCCTAACCCTAACCCTAACCCTAACCCTAACCCTAACCCTAACCCTAACCCTAACCCTAACCCTAACCCTAACCCTAACCCTAACCCTAACCCTAACCCTAACCCTAACCCTAACCCTAACCCTAACCCTAACCCTAACCCTAACCCTAACCCTAACCCTAACCCTAACCCTAACCCTAACCCTAACCCTAACCCTAACCCTAACCCTAACCCTAACCCTAACCCTAACCCTAACCCTAACCCTAACCCTAACCCTAACCCTAACCCTAACCCTAACCCTAACCCTAACCCTAACCCTAACCCTAACCCTAACCCTAACCCTAACCCTAACCCTAACCCTAACCCTAACCCTAACCCTAACCCTAACCCTAACCCTAACCCTAACCCTAACCCTAACCCTAACCCTAACCCTAACCCTAACCCTAACCCTAACCCTAACCCTAACCCTAACCCTAACCCTAACCCTAACCCTAACCCTAACCCTAACCCTAACCCTAACCCTAACCCTAACCCTAACCCTAACCCTAACCCTAACCCTAACCCTAACCCTAACCCTAACCCTAACCCTAACCCTAACCCTAACCCTAACCCTAACCCTAACCCTAACCCTAACCCTAACCCTAACCCTAACCCTAACCCTAACCCTAACCCTAACCCTAACCCTAACCCTAACCCTAACCCTAACCCTAACCCTAACCCTAACCCTAACCCTAACCCTAACCCTAACCCTAACCCTAACCCTAACCCTAACCCTAACCCTAACCCTAACCCTAACCCTAACCCTAACCCTAACCCTAACCCTAACCCTAACCCTAACCCTAACCCTAACCCTAACCCTAACCCTAACCCTAACCCTAACCCTAACCCTAACCCTAACCCTAACCCTAACCCTAACCCTAACCCTAACCCTAACCCTAACCCTAACCCTAACCCTAACCCTAACCCTAACCCTAACCCTAACCCTAACCCTAACCCTAACCCTAACCCTAACCCTAACCCTAACCCTAACCCTAACCCTAACCCTAACCCTAACCCTAACCCTAACCCTAACCCTAACCCTAACCCTAACCCTAACCCTAACCCTAACCCTAACCCTAACCCTAACCCTAACCCTAACCCTAACCCTAACCCTAACCCTAACCCTAACCCTAACCCTAACCCTAACCCTAACCCTAACCCTAACCCTAACCCTAACCCTAACCCTAACCCTAACCCTAACCCTAACCCTAACCCTAACCCTAACCCTAACCCTAACCCTAACCCTAACCCTAACCCTAACCCTAACCCTAACCCTAACCCTAACCCTAACCCTAACCCTAACCCTAACCCTAACCCTAACCCTAACCCTAACCCTAACCCTAACCCTAACCCTAACCCTAACCCTAACCCTAACCCTAACCCTAACCCTAACCCTAACCCTAACCCTAACCCTAACCCTAACCCTAACCCTAACCCTAACCCTAACCCTAACCCTAACCCTAACCCTAACCCTAACCCTAACCCTAACCCTAACCCTAACCCTAACCCTAACCCTAACCCTAACCCTAACCCTAACCCTAACCCTAACCCTAACCCTAACCCTAACCCTAACCCTAACCCTAACCCTAACCCTAACCCTAACCCTAACCCTAACCCTAACCCTAACCCTAACCCTAACCCTAACCCTAACCCTAACCCTAACCCTAACCCTAACCCTAACCCTAACCCTAACCCTAACCCTAACCCTAACCCTAACCCTAACCCTAACCCTAACCCTAACCCTAACCCTAACCCTAACCCTAACCCTAACCCTAACCCTAACCCTAACCCTAACCCTAACCCTAACCCTAACCCTAACCCTAACCCTAACCCTAACCCTAACCCTAACCCTAACCCTAACCCTAACCCTAACCCTAACCCTAACCCTAACCCTAACCCTAACCCTAACCCTAACCCTAACCCTAACCCTAACCCTAACCCTAACCCTAACCCTAACCCTAACCCTAACCCTAACCCTAACCCTAACCCTAACCCTAACCCTAACCCTAACCCTAACCCTAACCCTAACCCTAACCCTAACCCTAACCCTAACCCTAACCCTAACCCTAACCCTAACCCTAACCCTAACCCTAACCCTAACCCTAACCCTAACCCTAACCCTAACCCTAACCCTAACCCTAACCCTAACCCTAACCCTAACCCTAACCCTAACCCTAACCCTAACCCTAACCCTAACCCTAACCCTAACCCTAACCCTAACCCTAACCCTAACCCTAACCCTAACCCTAACCCTAACCCTAACCCTAACCCTAACCCTAACCCTAACCCTAACCCTAACCCTAACCCTAACCCTAACCCTAACCCTAACCCTAACCCTAACCCTAACCCTAACCCTAACCCTAACCCTAACCCTAACCCTAACCCTAACCCTAACCCTAACCCTAACCCTAACCCTAACCCTAACCCTAACCCTAACCCTAACCCTAACCCTAACCCTAACCCTAACCCTAACCCTAACCCTAACCCTAACCCTAACCCTAACCCTAACCCTAACCCTAACCCTAACCCTAACCCTAACCCTAACCCTAACCCTAACCCTAACCCTAACCCTAACCCTAACCCTAACCCTAACCCTAACCCTAACCCTAACCCTAACCCTAACCCTAACCCTAACCCTAACCCTAACCCTAACCCTAACCCTAACCCTAACCCTAACCCTAACCCTAACCCTAACCCTAACCCTAACCCTAACCCTAACCCTAACCCTAACCCTAACCCTAACCCTAACCCTAACCCTAACCCTAACCCTAACCCTAACCCTAACCCTAACCCTAACCCTAACCCTAACCCTAACCCTAACCCTAACCCTAACCCTAACCCTAACCCTAACCCTAACCCTAACCCTAACCCTAACCCTAACCCTAACCCTAACCCTAACCCTAACCCTAACCCTAACCCTAACCCTAACCCTAACCCTAACCCTAACCCTAACCCTAACCCTAACCCTAACCCTAACCCTAACCCTAACCCTAACCCTAACCCTAACCCTAACCCTAACCCTAACCCTAACCCTAACCCTAACCCTAACCCTAACCCTAACCCTAACCCTAACCCTAACCCTAACCCTAACCCTAACCCTAACCCTAACCCTAACCCTAACCCTAACCCTAACCCTAACCCTAACCCTAACCCTAACCCTAACCCTAACCCTAACCCTAACCCTAACCCTAACCCTAACCCTAACCCTAACCCTAACCCTAACCCTAACCCTAACCCTAACCCTAACCCTAACCCTAACCCTAACCCTAACCCTAACCCTAACCCTAACCCTAACCCTAACCCTAACCCTAACCCTAACCCTAACCCTAACCCTAACCCTAACCCTAACCCTAACCCTAACCCTAACCCTAACCCTAACCCTAACCCTAACCCTAACCCTAACCCTAACCCTAACCCTAACCCTAACCCTAACCCTAACCCTAACCCTAACCCTAACCCTAACCCTAACCCTAACCCTAACCCTAACCCTAACCCTAACCCTAACCCTAACCCTAACCCTAACCCTAACCCTAACCCTAACCCTAACCCTAACCCTAACCCTAACCCTAACCCTAACCCTAACCCTAACCCTAACCCTAACCCTAACCCTAACCCTAACCCTAACCCTAACCCTAACCCTAACCCTAACCCTAACCCTAACCCTAACCCTAACCCTAACCCTAACCCTAACCCTAACCCTAACCCTAACCCTAACCCTAACCCTAACCCTAACCCTAACCCTAACCCTAACCCTAACCCTAACCCTAACCCTAACCCTAACCCTAACCCTAACCCTAACCCTAACCCTAACCCTAACCCTAACCCTAACCCTAACCCTAACCCTAACCCTAACCCTAACCCTAACCCTAACCCTAACCCTAACCCTAACCCTAACCCTAACCCTAACCCTAACCCTAACCCTAACCCTAACCCTAACCCTAACCCTAACCCTAACCCTAACCCTAACCCTAACCCTAACCCTAACCCTAACCCTAACCCTAACCCTAACCCTAACCCTAACCCTAACCCTAACCCTAACCCTAACCCTAACCCTAACCCTAACCCTAACCCTAACCCTAACCCTAACCCTAACCCTAACCCTAACCCTAACCCTAACCCTAACCCTAACCCTAACCCTAACCCTAACCCTAACCCTAACCCTAACCCTAACCCTAACCCTAACCCTAACCCTAACCCTAACCCTAACCCTAACCCTAACCCTAACCCTAACCCTAACCCTAACCCTAACCCTAACCCTAACCCTAACCCTAACCCTAACCCTAACCCTAACCCTAACCCTAACCCTAACCCTAACCCTAACCCTAACCCTAACCCTAACCCTAACCCTAACCCTAACCCTAACCCTAACCCTAACCCTAACCCTAACCCTAACCCTAACCCTAACCCTAACCCTAACCCTAACCCTAACCCTAACCCTAACCCTAACCCTAACCCTAACCCTAACCCTAACCCTAACCCTAACCCTAACCCTAACCCTAACCCTAACCCTAACCCTAACCCTAACCCTAACCCTAACCCTAACCCTAACCCTAACCCTAACCCTAACCCTAACCCTAACCCTAACCCTAACCCTAACCCTAACCCTAACCCTAACCCTAACCCTAACCCTAACCCTAACCCTAACCCTAACCCTAACCCTAACCCTAACCCTAACCCTAACCCTAACCCTAACCCTAACCCTAACCCTAACCCTAACCCTAACCCTAACCCTAACCCTAACCCTAACCCTAACCCTAACCCTAACCCTAACCCTAACCCTAACCCTAACCCTAACCCTAACCCTAACCCTAACCCTAACCCTAACCCTAACCCTAACCCTAACCCTAACCCTAACCCTAACCCTAACCCTAACCCTAACCCTAACCCTAACCCTAACCCTAACCCTAACCCTAACCCTAACCCTAACCCTAACCCTAACCCTAACCCTAACCCTAACCCTAACCCTAACCCTAACCCTAACCCTAACCCTAACCCTAACCCTAACCCTAACCCTAACCCTAACCCTAACCCTAACCCTAACCCTAACCCTAACCCTAACCCTAACCCTAACCCTAACCCTAACCCTAACCCTAACCCTAACCCTAACCCTAACCCTAACCCTAACCCTAACCCTAACCCTAACCCTAACCCTAACCCTAACCCTAACCCTAACCCTAACCCTAACCCTAACCCTAACCCTAACCCTAACCCTAACCCTAACCCTAACCCTAACCCTAACCCTAACCCTAACCCTAACCCTAACCCTAACCCTAACCCTAACCCTAACCCTAACCCTAACCCTAACCCTAACCCTAACCCTAACCCTAACCCTAACCCTAACCCTAACCCTAACCCTAACCCTAACCCTAACCCTAACCCTAACCCTAACCCTAACCCTAACCCTAACCCTAACCCTAACCCTAACCCTAACCCTAACCCTAACCCTAACCCTAACCCTAACCCTAACCCTAACCCTAACCCTAACCCTAACCCTAACCCTAACCCTAACCCTAACCCTAACCCTAACCCTAACCCTAACCCTAACCCTAACCCTAACCCTAACCCTAACCCTAACCCTAACCCTAACCCTAACCCTAACCCTAACCCTAACCCTAACCCTAACCCTAACCCTAACCCTAACCCTAACCCTAACCCTAACCCTAACCCTAACCCTAACCCTAACCCTAACCCTAACCCTAACCCTAACCCTAACCCTAACCCTAACCCTAACCCTAACCCTAACCCTAACCCTAACCCTAACCCTAACCCTAACCCTAACCCTAACCCTAACCCTAACCCTAACCCTAACCCTAACCCTAACCCTAACCCTAACCCTAACCCTAACCCTAACCCTAACCCTAACCCTAACCCTAACCCTAACCCTAACCCTAACCCTAACCCTAACCCTAACCCTAACCCTAACCCTAACCCTAACCCTAACCCTAACCCTAACCCTAACCCTAACCCTAACCCTAACCCTAACCCTAACCCTAACCCTAACCCTAACCCTAACCCTAACCCTAACCCTAACCCTAACCCTAACCCTAACCCTAACCCTAACCCTAACCCTAACCCTAACCCTAACCCTAACCCTAACCCTAACCCTAACCCTAACCCTAACCCTAACCCTAACCCTAACCCTAACCCTAACCCTAACCCTAACCCTAACCCTAACCCTAACCCTAACCCTAACCCTAACCCTAACCCTAACCCTAACCCTAACCCTAACCCTAACCCTAACCCTAACCCTAACCCTAACCCTAACCCTAACCCTAACCCTAACCCTAACCCTAACCCTAACCCTAACCCTAACCCTAACCCTAACCCTAACCCTAACCCTAACCCTAACCCTAACCCTAACCCTAACCCTAACCCTAACCCTAACCCTAACCCTAACCCTAACCCTAACCCTAACCCTAACCCTAACCCTAACCCTAACCCTAACCCTAACCCTAACCCTAACCCTAACCCTAACCCTAACCCTAACCCTAACCCTAACCCTAACCCTAACCCTAACCCTAACCCTAACCCTAACCCTAACCCTAACCCTAACCCTAACCCTAACCCTAACCCTAACCCTAACCCTAACCCTAACCCTAACCCTAACCCTAACCCTAACCCTAACCCTAACCCTAACCCTAACCCTAACCCTAACCCTAACCCTAACCCTAACCCTAACCCTAACCCTAACCCTAACCCTAACCCTAACCCTAACCCTAACCCTAACCCTAACCCTAACCCTAACCCTAACCCTAACCCTAACCCTAACCCTAACCCTAACCCTAACCCTAACCCTAACCCTAACCCTAACCCTAACCCTAACCCTAACCCTAACCCTAACCCTAACCCTAACCCTAACCCTAACCCTAACCCTAACCCTAACCCTAACCCTAACCCTAACCCTAACCCTAACCCTAACCCTAACCCTAACCCTAACCCTAACCCTAACCCTAACCCTAACCCTAACCCTAACCCTAACCCTAACCCTAACCCTAACCCTAACCCTAACCCTAACCCTAACCCTAACCCTAACCCTAACCCTAACCCTAACCCTAACCCTAACCCTAACCCTAACCCTAACCCTAACCCTAACCCTAACCCTAACCCTAACCCTAACCCTAACCCTAACCCTAACCCTAACCCTAACCCTAACCCTAACCCTAACCCTAACCCTAACCCTAACCCTAACCCTAACCCTAACCCTAACCCTAACCCTAACCCTAACCCTAACCCTAACCCTAACCCTAACCCTAACCCTAACCCTAACCCTAACCCTAACCCTAACCCTAACCCTAACCCTAACCCTAACCCTAACCCTAACCCTAACCCTAACCCTAACCCTAACCCTAACCCTAACCCTAACCCTAACCCTAACCCTAACCCTAACCCTAACCCTAACCCTAACCCTAACCCTAACCCTAACCCTAACCCTAACCCTAACCCTAACCCTAACCCTAACCCTAACCCTAACCCTAACCCTAACCCTAACCCTAACCCTAACCCTAACCCTAACCCTAACCCTAACCCTAACCCTAACCCTAACCCTAACCCTAACCCTAACCCTAACCCTAACCCTAACCCTAACCCTAACCCTAACCCTAACCCTAACCCTAACCCTAACCCTAACCCTAACCCTAACCCTAACCCTAACCCTAACCCTAACCCTAACCCTAACCCTAACCCTAACCCTAACCCTAACCCTAACCCTAACCCTAACCCTAACCCTAACCCTAACCCTAACCCTAACCCTAACCCTAACCCTAACCCTAACCCTAACCCTAACCCTAACCCTAACCCTAACCCTAACCCTAACCCTAACCCTAACCCTAACCCTAACCCTAACCCTAACCCTAACCCTAACCCTAACCCTAACCCTAACCCTAACCCTAACCCTAACCCTAACCCTAACCCTAACCCTAACCCTAACCCTAACCCTAACCCTAACCCTAACCCTAACCCTAACCCTAACCCTAACCCTAACCCTAACCCTAACCCTAACCCTAACCCTAACCCTAACCCTAACCCTAACCCTAACCCTAACCCTAACCCTAACCCTAACCCTAACCCTAACCCTAACCCTAACCCTAACCCTAACCCTAACCCTAACCCTAACCCTAACCCTAACCCTAACCCTAACCCTAACCCTAACCCTAACCCTAACCCTAACCCTAACCCTAACCCTAACCCTAACCCTAACCCTAACCCTAACCCTAACCCTAACCCTAACCCTAACCCTAACCCTAACCCTAACCCTAACCCTAACCCTAACCCTAACCCTAACCCTAACCCTAACCCTAACCCTAACCCTAACCCTAACCCTAACCCTAACCCTAACCCTAACCCTAACCCTAACCCTAACCCTAACCCTAACCCTAACCCTAACCCTAACCCTAACCCTAACCCTAACCCTAACCCTAACCCTAACCCTAACCCTAACCCTAACCCTAACCCTAACCCTAACCCTAACCCTAACCCTAACCCTAACCCTAACCCTAACCCTAACCCTAACCCTAACCCTAACCCTAACCCTAACCCTAACCCTAACCCTAACCCTAACCCTAACCCTAACCCTAACCCTAACCCTAACCCTAACCCTAACCCTAACCCTAACCCTAACCCTAACCCTAACCCTAACCCTAACCCTAACCCTAACCCTAACCCTAACCCTAACCCTAACCCTAACCCTAACCCTAACCCTAACCCTAACCCTAACCCTAACCCTAACCCTAACCCTAACCCTAACCCTAACCCTAACCCTAACCCTAACCCTAACCCTAACCCTAACCCTAACCCTAACCCTAACCCTAACCCTAACCCTAACCCTAACCCTAACCCTAACCCTAACCCTAACCCTAACCCTAACCCTAACCCTAACCCTAACCCTAACCCTAACCCTAACCCTAACCCTAACCCTAACCCTAACCCTAACCCTAACCCTAACCCTAACCCTAACCCTAACCCTAACCCTAACCCTAACCCTAACCCTAACCCTAACCCTAACCCTAACCCTAACCCTAACCCTAACCCTAACCCTAACCCTAACCCTAACCCTAACCCTAACCCTAACCCTAACCCTAACCCTAACCCTAACCCTAACCCTAACCCTAACCCTAACCCTAACCCTAACCCTAACCCTAACCCTAACCCTAACCCTAACCCTAACCCTAACCCTAACCCTAACCCTAACCCTAACCCTAACCCTAACCCTAACCCTAACCCTAACCCTAACCCTAACCCTAACCCTAACCCTAACCCTAACCCTAACCCTAACCCTAACCCTAACCCTAACCCTAACCCTAACCCTAACCCTAACCCTAACCCTAACCCTAACCCTAACCCTAACCCTAACCCTAACCCTAACCCTAACCCTAACCCTAACCCTAACCCTAACCCTAACCCTAACCCTAACCCTAACCCTAACCCTAACCCTAACCCTAACCCTAACCCTAACCCTAACCCTAACCCTAACCCTAACCCTAACCCTAACCCTAACCCTAACCCTAACCCTAACCCTAACCCTAACCCTAACCCTAACCCTAACCCTAACCCTAACCCTAACCCTAACCCTAACCCTAACCCTAACCCTAACCCTAACCCTAACCCTAACCCTAACCCTAACCCTAACCCTAACCCTAACCCTAACCCTAACCCTAACCCTAACCCTAACCCTAACCCTAACCCTAACCCTAACCCTAACCCTAACCCTAACCCTAACCCTAACCCTAACCCTAACCCTAACCCTAACCCTAACCCTAACCCTAACCCTAACCCTAACCCTAACCCTAACCCTAACCCTAACCCTAACCCTAACCCTAACCCTAACCCTAACCCTAACCCTAACCCTAACCCTAACCCTAACCCTAACCCTAACCCTAACCCTAACCCTAACCCTAACCCTAACCCTAACCCTAACCCTAACCCTAACCCTAACCCTAACCCTAACCCTAACCCTAACCCTAACCCTAACCCTAACCCTAACCCTAACCCTAACCCTAACCCTAACCCTAACCCTAACCCTAACCCTAACCCTAACCCTAACCCTAACCCTAACCCTAACCCTAACCCTAACCCTAACCCTAACCCTAACCCTAACCCTAACCCTAACCCTAACCCTAACCCTAACCCTAACCCTAACCCTAACCCTAACCCTAACCCTAACCCTAACCCTAACCCTAACCCTAACCCTAACCCTAACCCTAACCCTAACCCTAACCCTAACCCTAACCCTAACCCTAACCCTAACCCTAACCCTAACCCTAACCCTAACCCTAACCCTAACCCTAACCCTAACCCTAACCCTAACCCTAACCCTAACCCTAACCCTAACCCTAACCCTAACCCTAACCCTAACCCTAACCCTAACCCTAACCCTAACCCTAACCCTAACCCTAACCCTAACCCTAACCCTAACCCTAACCCTAACCCTAACCCTAACCCTAACCCTAACCCTAACCCTAACCCTAACCCTAACCCTAACCCTAACCCTAACCCTAACCCTAACCCTAACCCTAACCCTAACCCTAACCCTAACCCTAACCCTAACCCTAACCCTAACCCTAACCCTAACCCTAACCCTAACCCTAACCCTAACCCTAACCCTAACCCTAACCCTAACCCTAACCCTAACCCTAACCCTAACCCTAACCCTAACCCTAACCCTAACCCTAACCCTAACCCTAACCCTAACCCTAACCCTAACCCTAACCCTAACCCTAACCCTAACCCTAACCCTAACCCTAACCCTAACCCTAACCCTAACCCTAACCCTAACCCTAACCCTAACCCTAACCCTAACCCTAACCCTAACCCTAACCCTAACCCTAACCCTAACCCTAACCCTAACCCTAACCCTAACCCTAACCCTAACCCTAACCCTAACCCTAACCCTAACCCTAACCCTAACCCTAACCCTAACCCTAACCCTAACCCTAACCCTAACCCTAACCCTAACCCTAACCCTAACCCTAACCCTAACCCTAACCCTAACCCTAACCCTAACCCTAACCCTAACCCTAACCCTAACCCTAACCCTAACCCTAACCCTAACCCTAACCCTAACCCTAACCCTAACCCTAACCCTAACCCTAACCCTAACCCTAACCCTAACCCTAACCCTAACCCTAACCCTAACCCTAACCCTAACCCTAACCCTAACCCTAACCCTAACCCTAACCCTAACCCTAACCCTAACCCTAACCCTAACCCTAACCCTAACCCTAACCCTAACCCTAACCCTAACCCTAACCCTAACCCTAACCCTAACCCTAACCCTAACCCTAACCCTAACCCTAACCCTAACCCTAACCCTAACCCTAACCCTAACCCTAACCCTAACCCTAACCCTAACCCTAACCCTAACCCTAACCCTAACCCTAACCCTAACCCTAACCCTAACCCTAACCCTAACCCTAACCCTAACCCTAACCCTAACCCTAACCCTAACCCTAACCCTAACCCTAACCCTAACCCTAACCCTAACCCTAACCCTAACCCTAACCCTAACCCTAACCCTAACCCTAACCCTAACCCTAACCCTAACCCTAACCCTAACCCTAACCCTAACCCTAACCCTAACCCTAACCCTAACCCTAACCCTAACCCTAACCCTAACCCTAACCCTAACCCTAACCCTAACCCTAACCCTAACCCTAACCCTAACCCTAACCCTAACCCTAACCCTAACCCTAACCCTAACCCTAACCCTAACCCTAACCCTAACCCTAACCCTAACCCTAACCCTAACCCTAACCCTAACCCTAACCCTAACCCTAACCCTAACCCTAACCCTAACCCTAACCCTAACCCTAACCCTAACCCTAACCCTAACCCTAACCCTAACCCTAACCCTAACCCTAACCCTAACCCTAACCCTAACCCTAACCCTAACCCTAACCCTAACCCTAACCCTAACCCTAACCCTAACCCTAACCCTAACCCTAACCCTAACCCTAACCCTAACCCTAACCCTAACCCTAACCCTAACCCTAACCCTAACCCTAACCCTAACCCTAACCCTAACCCTAACCCTAACCCTAACCCTAACCCTAACCCTAACCCTAACCCTAACCCTAACCCTAACCCTAACCCTAACCCTAACCCTAACCCTAACCCTAACCCTAACCCTAACCCTAACCCTAACCCTAACCCTAACCCTAACCCTAACCCTAACCCTAACCCTAACCCTAACCCTAACCCTAACCCTAACCCTAACCCTAACCCTAACCCTAACCCTAACCCTAACCCTAACCCTAACCCTAACCCTAACCCTAACCCTAACCCTAACCCTAACCCTAACCCTAACCCTAACCCTAACCCTAACCCTAACCCTAACCCTAACCCTAACCCTAACCCTAACCCTAACCCTAACCCTAACCCTAACCCTAACCCTAACCCTAACCCTAACCCTAACCCTAACCCTAACCCTAACCCTAACCCTAACCCTAACCCTAACCCTAACCCTAACCCTAACCCTAACCCTAACCCTAACCCTAACCCTAACCCTAACCCTAACCCTAACCCTAACCCTAACCCTAACCCTAACCCTAACCCTAACCCTAACCCTAACCCTAACCCTAACCCTAACCCTAACCCTAACCCTAACCCTAACCCTAACCCTAACCCTAACCCTAACCCTAACCCTAACCCTAACCCTAACCCTAACCCTAACCCTAACCCTAACCCTAACCCTAACCCTAACCCTAACCCTAACCCTAACCCTAACCCTAACCCTAACCCTAACCCTAACCCTAACCCTAACCCTAACCCTAACCCTAACCCTAACCCTAACCCTAACCCTAACCCTAACCCTAACCCTAACCCTAACCCTAACCCTAACCCTAACCCTAACCCTAACCCTAACCCTAACCCTAACCCTAACCCTAACCCTAACCCTAACCCTAACCCTAACCCTAACCCTAACCCTAACCCTAACCCTAACCCTAACCCTAACCCTAACCCTAACCCTAACCCTAACCCTAACCCTAACCCTAACCCTAACCCTAACCCTAACCCTAACCCTAACCCTAACCCTAACCCTAACCCTAACCCTAACCCTAACCCTAACCCTAACCCTAACCCTAACCCTAACCCTAACCCTAACCCTAACCCTAACCCTAACCCTAACCCTAACCCTAACCCTAACCCTAACCCTAACCCTAACCCTAACCCTAACCCTAACCCTAACCCTAACCCTAACCCTAACCCTAACCCTAACCCTAACCCTAACCCTAACCCTAACCCTAACCCTAACCCTAACCCTAACCCTAACCCTAACCCTAACCCTAACCCTAACCCTAACCCTAACCCTAACCCTAACCCTAACCCTAACCCTAACCCTAACCCTAACCCTAACCCTAACCCTAACCCTAACCCTAACCCTAACCCTAACCCTAACCCTAACCCTAACCCTAACCCTAACCCTAACCCTAACCCTAACCCTAACCCTAACCCTAACCCTAACCCTAACCCTAACCCTAACCCTAACCCTAACCCTAACCCTAACCCTAACCCTAACCCTAACCCTAACCCTAACCCTAACCCTAACCCTAACCCTAACCCTAACCCTAACCCTAACCCTAACCCTAACCCTAACCCTAACCCTAACCCTAACCCTAACCCTAACCCTAACCCTAACCCTAACCCTAACCCTAACCCTAACCCTAACCCTAACCCTAACCCTAACCCTAACCCTAACCCTAACCCTAACCCTAACCCTAACCCTAACCCTAACCCTAACCCTAACCCTAACCCTAACCCTAACCCTAACCCTAACCCTAACCCTAACCCTAACCCTAACCCTAACCCTAACCCTAACCCTAACCCTAACCCTAACCCTAACCCTAACCCTAACCCTAACCCTAACCCTAACCCTAACCCTAACCCTAACCCTAACCCTAACCCTAACCCTAACCCTAACCCTAACCCTAACCCTAACCCTAACCCTAACCCTAACCCTAACCCTAACCCTAACCCTAACCCTAACCCTAACCCTAACCCTAACCCTAACCCTAACCCTAACCCTAACCCTAACCCTAACCCTAACCCTAACCCTAACCCTAACCCTAACCCTAACCCTAACCCTAACCCTAACCCTAACCCTAACCCTAACCCTAACCCTAACCCTAACCCTAACCCTAACCCTAACCCTAACCCTAACCCTAACCCTAACCCTAACCCTAACCCTAACCCTAACCCTAACCCTAACCCTAACCCTAACCCTAACCCTAACCCTAACCCTAACCCTAACCCTAACCCTAACCCTAACCCTAACCCTAACCCTAACCCTAACCCTAACCCTAACCCTAACCCTAACCCTAACCCTAACCCTAACCCTAACCCTAACCCTAACCCTAACCCTAACCCTAACCCTAACCCTAACCCTAACCCTAACCCTAACCCTAACCCTAACCCTAACCCTAACCCTAACCCTAACCCTAACCCTAACCCTAACCCTAACCCTAACCCTAACCCTAACCCTAACCCTAACCCTAACCCTAACCCTAACCCTAACCCTAACCCTAACCCTAACCCTAACCCTAACCCTAACCCTAACCCTAACCCTAACCCTAACCCTAACCCTAACCCTAACCCTAACCCTAACCCTAACCCTAACCCTAACCCTAACCCTAACCCTAACCCTAACCCTAACCCTAACCCTAACCCTAACCCTAACCCTAACCCTAACCCTAACCCTAACCCTAACCCTAACCCTAACCCTAACCCTAACCCTAACCCTAACCCTAACCCTAACCCTAACCCTAACCCTAACCCTAACCCTAACCCTAACCCTAACCCTAACCCTAACCCTAACCCTAACCCTAACCCTAACCCTAACCCTAACCCTAACCCTAACCCTAACCCTAACCCTAACCCTAACCCTAACCCTAACCCTAACCCTAACCCTAACCCTAACCCTAACCCTAACCCTAACCCTAACCCTAACCCTAACCCTAACCCTAACCCTAACCCTAACCCTAACCCTAACCCTAACCCTAACCCTAACCCTAACCCTAACCCTAACCCTAACCCTAACCCTAACCCTAACCCTAACCCTAACCCTAACCCTAACCCTAACCCTAACCCTAACCCTAACCCTAACCCTAACCCTAACCCTAACCCTAACCCTAACCCTAACCCTAACCCTAACCCTAACCCTAACCCTAACCCTAACCCTAACCCTAACCCTAACCCTAACCCTAACCCTAACCCTAACCCTAACCCTAACCCTAACCCTAACCCTAACCCTAACCCTAACCCTAACCCTAACCCTAACCCTAACCCTAACCCTAACCCTAACCCTAACCCTAACCCTAACCCTAACCCTAACCCTAACCCTAACCCTAACCCTAACCCTAACCCTAACCCTAACCCTAACCCTAACCCTAACCCTAACCCTAACCCTAACCCTAACCCTAACCCTAACCCTAACCCTAACCCTAACCCTAACCCTAACCCTAACCCTAACCCTAACCCTAACCCTAACCCTAACCCTAACCCTAACCCTAACCCTAACCCTAACCCTAACCCTAACCCTAACCCTAACCCTAACCCTAACCCTAACCCTAACCCTAACCCTAACCCTAACCCTAACCCTAACCCTAACCCTAACCCTAACCCTAACCCTAACCCTAACCCTAACCCTAACCCTAACCCTAACCCTAACCCTAACCCTAACCCTAACCCTAACCCTAACCCTAACCCTAACCCTAACCCTAACCCTAACCCTAACCCTAACCCTAACCCTAACCCTAACCCTAACCCTAACCCTAACCCTAACCCTAACCCTAACCCTAACCCTAACCCTAACCCTAACCCTAACCCTAACCCTAACCCTAACCCTAACCCTAACCCTAACCCTAACCCTAACCCTAACCCTAACCCTAACCCTAACCCTAACCCTAACCCTAACCCTAACCCTAACCCTAACCCTAACCCTAACCCTAACCCTAACCCTAACCCTAACCCTAACCCTAACCCTAACCCTAACCCTAACCCTAACCCTAACCCTAACCCTAACCCTAACCCTAACCCTAACCCTAACCCTAACCCTAACCCTAACCCTAACCCTAACCCTAACCCTAACCCTAACCCTAACCCTAACCCTAACCCTAACCCTAACCCTAACCCTAACCCTAACCCTAACCCTAACCCTAACCCTAACCCTAACCCTAACCCTAACCCTAACCCTAACCCTAACCCTAACCCTAACCCTAACCCTAACCCTAACCCTAACCCTAACCCTAACCCTAACCCTAACCCTAACCCTAACCCTAACCCTAACCCTAACCCTAACCCTAACCCTAACCCTAACCCTAACCCTAACCCTAACCCTAACCCTAACCCTAACCCTAACCCTAACCCTAACCCTAACCCTAACCCTAACCCTAACCCTAACCCTAACCCTAACCCTAACCCTAACCCTAACCCTAACCCTAACCCTAACCCTAACCCTAACCCTAACCCTAACCCTAACCCTAACCCTAACCCTAACCCTAACCCTAACCCTAACCCTAACCCTAACCCTAACCCTAACCCTAACCCTAACCCTAACCCTAACCCTAACCCTAACCCTAACCCTAACCCTAACCCTAACCCTAACCCTAACCCTAACCCTAACCCTAACCCTAACCCTAACCCTAACCCTAACCCTAACCCTAACCCTAACCCTAACCCTAACCCTAACCCTAACCCTAACCCTAACCCTAACCCTAACCCTAACCCTAACCCTAACCCTAACCCTAACCCTAACCCTAACCCTAACCCTAACCCTAACCCTAACCCTAACCCTAACCCTAACCCTAACCCTAACCCTAACCCTAACCCTAACCCTAACCCTAACCCTAACCCTAACCCTAACCCTAACCCTAACCCTAACCCTAACCCTAACCCTAACCCTAACCCTAACCCTGACCCTGACCCTAACCCTAACCCTAACCCTAACCCTAACCCTAACCCTAACCCTAACCCTAACCCTAACCCTAACCCTAACCCTAACCCTAACCCTAACCCTAACCCTAACCCTAACCCTAACCCTAACCCTAACCCTAACCCTAACCCTAACCCTAACCCTAACCCTAACCCTAACCCTAACCCTAACCCTAACCCTAACCCTAACCCTAACCCTAACCCTAACCCTAACCCTAACCCTAACCCTAACCCTAACCCTAACCCTAACCCTAACCCTAACCCTAACCCTAACCCTAACCCTAACCCTAACCCTAACCCTAACCCTAACCCTAACCCTAACCCTAACCCTAACCCTAACCCTAACCCTAACCCTAACCCTAACCCTAACCCTAACCCTAACCCTAACCCTAACCCTAACCCTAACCCTAACCCTAACCCTAACCCTAACCCTAACCCTAACCCTAACCCTAACCCTAACCCTAACCCTAACCCTAACCCTAACCCTAACCCTAACCCTAACCCTAACCCTAACCCTAACCCTAACCCTAACCCTAACCCTAACCCTAACCCTAACCCTAACCCTAACCCTAACCCTAACCCTAACCCTAACCCTAACCCTAACCCTAACCCTAACCCTAACCCTAACCCTAACCCTAACCCTAACCCTAACCCTAACCCTAACCCTAACCCTAACCCTAACCCTAACCCTAACCCTAACCCTAACCCTAACCCTAACCCTAACCCTAACCCTAACCCTAACCCTAACCCTAACCCTAACCCTAACCCTAACCCTAACCCTAACCCTAACCCTAACCCTAACCCTAACCCTAACCCTAACCCTAACCCTAACCCTAACCCTAACCCTAACCCTAACCCTAACCCTAACCCTAACCCTAACCCTAACCCTAACCCTAACCCTAACCCTAACCCTAACCCTAACCCTAACCCTAACCCTAACCCTAACCCTAACCCTAACCCTAACCCTAACCCTAACCCTAACCCTAACCCTAACCCTAACCCTAACCCTAACCCTAACCCTAACCCTAACCCTAACCCTAACCCTAACCCTAACCCTAACCCTAACCCTAACCCTAACCCTAACCCTAACCCTAACCCTAACCCTAACCCTAACCCTAACCCTAACCCTAACCCTAACCCTAACCCTAACCCTAACCCTAACCCTAACCCTAACCCTAACCCTAACCCTAACCCTAACCCTAACCCTAACCCTAACCCTAACCCTAACCCTAACCCTAACCCTAACCCTAACCCTAACCCTAACCCTAACCCTAACCCTAACCCTAACCCTAACCCTAACCCTAACCCTAACCCTAACCCTAACCCTAACCCTAACCCTAACCCTAACCCTAACCCTAACCCTAACCCTAACCCTAACCCTAACCCTAACCCTAACCCTAACCCTAACCCTAACCCTAACCCTAACCCTAACCCTAACCCTAACCCTAACCCTAACCCTAACCCTAACCCTAACCCTAACCCTAACCCTAACCCTAACCCTAACCCTAACCCTAACCCTAACCCTAACCCTAACCCTAACCCTAACCCTAACCCTAACCCTAACCCTAACCCTAACCCTAACCCTAACCCTAACCCTAACCCTAACCCTAACCCTAACCCTAACCCTAACCCTAACCCTAACCCTAACCCTAACCCTAACCCTAACCCTAACCCTAACCCTAACCCTAACCCTAACCCTAACCCTAACCCTAACCCTAACCCTAACCCTAACCCTAACCCTAACCCTAACCCTAACCCTAACCCTAACCCTAACCCTAACCCTAACCCTAACCCTAACCCTAACCCTAACCCTAACCCTAACCCTAACCCTAACCCTAACCCTAACCCTAACCCTAACCCTAACCCTAACCCTAACCCTAACCCTAACCCTAACCCTAACCCTAACCCTAACCCTAACCCTAACCCTAACCCTAACCCTAACCCTAACCCTAACCCTAACCCTAACCCTAACCCTAACCCTAACCCTAACCCTAACCCTAACCCTAACCCTAACCCTAACCCTAACCCTAACCCTAACCCTAACCCTAACCCTAACCCTAACCCTAACCCTAACCCTAACCCTAACCCTAACCCTAACCCTAACCCTAACCCTAACCCTAACCCTAACCCTAACCCTAACCCTAACCCTAACCCTAACCCTAACCCTAACCCTAACCCTAACCCTAACCCTAACCCTAACCCTAACCCTAACCCTAACCCTAACCCTAACCCTAACCCTAACCCTAACCCTAACCCTAACCCTAACCCTAACCCTAACCCTAACCCTAACCCTAACCCTAACCCTAACCCTAACCCTAACCCTAACCCTAACCCTAACCCTAACCCTAACCCTAACCCTAACCCTAACCCTAACCCTAACCCTAACCCTAACCCTAACCCTAACCCTAACCCTAACCCTAACCCTAACCCTAACCCTAACCCTAACCCTAACCCTAACCCTAACCCTAACCCTAACCCTAACCCTAACCCTAACCCTAACCCTAACCCTAACCCTAACCCTAACCCTAACCCTAACCCTAACCCTAACCCTAACCCTAACCCTAACCCTAACCCTAACCCTAACCCTAACCCTAACCCTAACCCTAACCCTAACCCTAACCCTAACCCTAACCCTAACCCTAACCCTAACCCTAACCCTAACCCTAACCCTAACCCTAACCCTAACCCTAACCCTAACCCTAACCCTAACCCTAACCCTAACCCTAACCCTAACCCTAACCCTAACCCTAACCCTAACCCTAACCCTAACCCTAACCCTAACCCTAACCCTAACCCTAACCCTAACCCTAACCCTAACCCTAACCCTAACCCTAACCCTAACCCTAACCCTAACCCTAACCCTAACCCTAACCCTAACCCTAACCCTAACCCTAACCCTAACCCTAACCCTAACCCTAACCCTAACCCTAACCCTAACCCTAACCCTAACCCTAACCCTAACCCTAACCCTAACCCTAACCCTAACCCTAACCCTAACCCTAACCCTAACCCTAACCCTAACCCTAACCCTAACCCTAACCCTAACCCTAACCCTAACCCTAACCCTAACCCTAACCCTAACCCTAACCCTAACCCTAACCCTAACCCTAACCCTAACCCTAACCCTAACCCTAACCCTAACCCTAACCCTAACCCTAACCCTAACCCTAACCCTAACCCTAACCCTAACCCTAACCCTAACCCTAACCCTAACCCTAACCCTAACCCTAACCCTAACCCTAACCCTAACCCTAACCCTAACCCTAACCCTAACCCTAACCCTAACCCTAACCCTAACCCTAACCCTAACCCTAACCCTAACCCTAACCCTAACCCTAACCCTAACCCTAACCCTAACCCTAACCCTAACCCTAACCCTAACCCTAACCCTAACCCTAACCCTAACCCTAACCCTAACCCTAACCCTAACCCTAACCCTAACCCTAACCCTAACCCTAACCCTAACCCTAACCCTAACCCTAACCCTAACCCTAACCCTAACCCTAACCCTAACCCTAACCCTAACCCTAACCCTAACCCTAACCCTAACCCTAACCCTAACCCTAACCCTAACCCTAACCCTAACCCTAACCCTAACCCTAACCCTAACCCTAACCCTAACCCTAACCCTAACCCTAACCCTAACCCTAACCCTAACCCTAACCCTAACCCTAACCCTAACCCTAACCCTAACCCTAACCCTAACCCTAACCCTAACCCTAACCCTAACCCTAACCCTAACCCTAACCCTAACCCTAACCCTAACCCTAACCCTAACCCTAACCCTAACCCTAACCCTAACCCTAACCCTAACCCTAACCCTAACCCTAACCCTAACCCTAACCCTAACCCTAACCCTAACCCTAACCCTAACCCTAACCCTAACCCTAACCCTAACCCTAACCCTAACCCTAACCCTAACCCTAACCCTAACCCTAACCCTAACCCTAACCCTAACCCTAACCCTAACCCTAACCCTAACCCTAACCCTAACCCTAACCCTAACCCTAACCCTAACCCTAACCCTAACCCTAACCCTAACCCTAACCCTAACCCTAACCCTAACCCTAACCCTAACCCTAACCCTAACCCTAACCCTAACCCTAACCCTAACCCTAACCCTAACCCTAACCCTAACCCTAACCCTAACCCTAACCCTAACCCTAACCCTAACCCTAACCCTAACCCTAACCCTAACCCTAACCCTAACCCTAACCCTAACCCTAACCCTAACCCTAACCCTAACCCTAACCCTAACCCTAACCCTAACCCTAACCCTAACCCTAACCCTAACCCTAACCCTAACCCTAACCCTAACCCTAACCCTAACCCTAACCCTAACCCTAACCCTAACCCTAACCCTAACCCTAACCCTAACCCTAACCCTAACCCTAACCCTAACCCTAACCCTAACCCTAACCCTAACCCTAACCCTAACCCTAACCCTAACCCTAACCCTAACCCTAACCCTAACCCTAACCCTAACCCTAACCCTAACCCTAACCCTAACCCTAACCCTAACCCTAACCCTAACCCTAACCCTAACCCTAACCCTAACCCTAACCCTAACCCTAACCCTAACCCTAACCCTAACCCTAACCCTAACCCTAACCCTAACCCTAACCCTAACCCTAACCCTAACCCTAACCCTAACCCTAACCCTAACCCTAACCCTAACCCTAACCCTAACCCTAACCCTAACCCTAACCCTAACCCTAACCCTAACCCTAACCCTAACCCTAACCCTAACCCTAACCCTAACCCTAACCCTAACCCTAACCCTAACCCTAACCCTAACCCTAACCCTAACCCTAACCCTAACCCTAACCCTAACCCTAACCCTAACCCTAACCCTAACCCTAACCCTAACCCTAACCCTAACCCTAACCCTAACCCTAACCCTAACCCTAACCCTAACCCTAACCCTAACCCTAACCCTAACCCTAACCCTAACCCTAACCCTAACCCTAACCCTAACCCTAACCCTAACCCTAACCCTAACCCTAACCCTAACCCTAACCCTAACCCTAACCCTAACCCTAACCCTAACCCTAACCCTAACCCTAACCCTAACCCTAACCCTAACCCTAACCCTAACCCTAACCCTAACCCTAACCCTAACCCTAACCCTAACCCTAACCCTAACCCTAACCCTAACCCTAACCCTAACCCTAACCCTAACCCTAACCCTAACCCTAACCCTAACCCTAACCCTAACCCTAACCCTAACCCTAACCCTAACCCTAACCCTAACCCTAACCCTAACCCTAACCCTAACCCTAACCCTAACCCTAACCCTAACCCTAACCCTAACCCTAACCCTAACCCTAACCCTAACCCTAACCCTAACCCTAACCCTAACCCTAACCCTAACCCTAACCCTAACCCTAACCCTAACCCTAACCCTAACCCTAACCCTAACCCTAACCCTAACCCTAACCCTAACCCTAACCCTAACCCTAACCCTAACCCTAACCCTAACCCTAACCCTAACCCTAACCCTAACCCTAACCCTAACCCTAACCCTAACCCTAACCCTAACCCTAACCCTAACCCTAACCCTAACCCTAACCCTAACCCTAACCCTAACCCTAACCCTAACCCTAACCCTAACCCTAACCCTAACCCTAACCCTAACCCTAACCCTAACCCTAACCCTAACCCTAACCCTAACCCTAACCCTAACCCTAACCCTAACCCTAACCCTAACCCTAACCCTAACCCTAACCCTAACCCTAACCCTAACCCTAACCCTAACCCTAACCCTAACCCTAACCCTAACCCTAACCCTAACCCTAACCCTAACCCTAACCCTAACCCTAACCCTAACCCTAACCCTAACCCTAACCCTAACCCTAACCCTAACCCTAACCCTAACCCTAACCCTAACCCTAACCCTAACCCTAACCCTAACCCTAACCCTAACCCTAACCCTAACCCTAACCCTAACCCTAACCCTAACCCTAACCCTAACCCTAACCCTAACCCTAACCCTAACCCTAACCCTAACCCTAACCCTAACCCTAACCCTAACCCTAACCCTAACCCTAACCCTAACCCTAACCCTAACCCTAACCCTAACCCTAACCCTAACCCTAACCCTAACCCTAACCCTAACCCTAACCCTAACCCTAACCCTAACCCTAACCCTAACCCTAACCCTAACCCTAACCCTAACCCTAACCCTAACCCTAACCCTAACCCTAACCCTAACCCTAACCCTAACCCTAACCCTAACCCTAACCCTAACCCTAACCCTAACCCTAACCCTAACCCTAACCCTAACCCTAACCCTAACCCTAACCCTAACCCTAACCCTAACCCTAACCCTAACCCTAACCCTAACCCTAACCCTAACCCTAACCCTAACCCTAACCCTAACCCTAACCCTAACCCTAACCCTAACCCTAACCCTAACCCTAACCCTAACCCTAACCCTAACCCTAACCCTAACCCTAACCCTAACCCTAACCCTAACCCTAACCCTAACCCTAACCCTAACCCTAACCCTAACCCTAACCCTAACCCTAACCCTAACCCTAACCCTAACCCTAACCCTAACCCTAACCCTAACCCTAACCCTAACCCTAACCCTAACCCTAACCCTAACCCTAACCCTAACCCTAACCCTAACCCTAACCCTAACCCTAACCCTAACCCTAACCCTAACCCTAACCCTAACCCTAACCCTAACCCTAACCCTAACCCTAACCCTAACCCTAACCCTAACCCTAACCCTAACCCTAACCCTAACCCTAACCCTAACCCTAACCCTAACCCTAACCCTAACCCTAACCCTAACCCTAACCCTAACCCTAACCCTAACCCTAACCCTAACCCTAACCCTAACCCTAACCCTAACCCTAACCCTAACCCTAACCCTAACCCTAACCCTAACCCTAACCCTAACCCTAACCCTAACCCTAACCCTAACCCTAACCCTAACCCTAACCCTAACCCTAACCCTAACCCTAACCCTAACCCTAACCCTAACCCTAACCCTAACCCTAACCCTAACCCTAACCCTAACCCTAACCCTAACCCTAACCCTAACCCTAACCCTAACCCTAACCCTAACCCTAACCCTAACCCTAACCCTAACCCTAACCCTAACCCTAACCCTAACCCTAACCCTAACCCTAACCCTAACCCTAACCCTAACCCTAACCCTAACCCTAACCCTAACCCTAACCCTAACCCTAACCCTAACCCTAACCCTAACCCTAACCCTAACCCTAACCCTAACCCTAACCCTAACCCTAACCCTAACCCTAACCCTAACCCTAACCCTAACCCTAACCCTAACCCTAACCCTAACCCTAACCCTAACCCTAACCCTAACCCTAACCCTAACCCTAACCCTAACCCTAACCCTAACCCTAACCCTAACCCTAACCCTAACCCTAACCCTAACCCTAACCCTAACCCTAACCCTAACCCTAACCCTAACCCTAACCCTAACCCTAACCCTAACCCTAACCCTAACCCTAACCCTAACCCTAACCCTAACCCTAACCCTAACCCTAACCCTAACCCTAACCCTAACCCTAACCCTAACCCTAACCCTAACCCTAACCCTAACCCTAACCCTAACCCTAACCCTAACCCTAACCCTAACCCTAACCCTAACCCTAACCCTAACCCTAACCCTAACCCTAACCCTAACCCTAACCCTAACCCTAACCCTAACCCTAACCCTAACCCTAACCCTAACCCTAACCCTAACCCTAACCCTAACCCTAACCCTAACCCTAACCCTAACCCTAACCCTAACCCTAACCCTAACCCTAACCCTAACCCTAACCCTAACCCTAACCCTAACCCTAACCCTAACCCTAACCCTAACCCTAACCCTAACCCTAACCCTAACCCTAACCCTAACCCTAACCCTAACCCTAACCCTAACCCTAACCCTAACCCTAACCCTAACCCTAACCCTAACCCTAACCCTAACCCTAACCCTAACCCTAACCCTAACCCTAACCCTAACCCTAACCCTAACCCTAACCCTAACCCTAACCCTAACCCTAACCCTAACCCTAACCCTAACCCTAACCCTAACCCTAACCCTAACCCTAACCCTAACCCTAACCCTAACCCTAACCCTAACCCTAACCCTAACCCTAACCCTAACCCTAACCCTAACCCTAACCCTAACCCTAACCCTAACCCTAACCCTAACCCTAACCCTAACCCTAACCCTAACCCTAACCCTAACCCTAACCCTAACCCTAACCCTAACCCTAACCCTAACCCTAACCCTAACCCTAACCCTAACCCTAACCCTAACCCTAACCCTAACCCTAACCCTAACCCTAACCCTAACCCTAACCCTAACCCTAACCCTAACCCTAACCCTAACCCTAACCCTAACCCTAACCCTAACCCTAACCCTAACCCTAACCCTAACCCTAACCCTAACCCTAACCCTAACCCTAACCCTAACCCTAACCCTAACCCTAACCCTAACCCTAACCCTAACCCTAACCCTAACCCTAACCCTAACCCTAACCCTAACCCTAACCCTAACCCTAACCCTAACCCTAACCCTAACCCTAACCCTAACCCTAACCCTAACCCTAACCCTAACCCTAACCCTAACCCTAACCCTAACCCTAACCCTAACCCTAACCCTAACCCTAACCCTAACCCTAACCCTAACCCTAACCCTAACCCTAACCCTAACCCTAACCCTAACCCTAACCCTAACCCTAACCCTAACCCTAACCCTAACCCTAACCCTAACCCTAACCCTAACCCTAACCCTAACCCTAACCCTAACCCTAACCCTAACCCTAACCCTAACCCTAACCCTAACCCTAACCCTAACCCTAACCCTAACCCTAACCCTAACCCTAACCCTAACCCTAACCCTAACCCTAACCCTAACCCTAACCCTAACCCTAACCCTAACCCTAACCCTAACCCTAACCCTAACCCTAACCCTAACCCTAACCCTAACCCTAACCCTAACCCTAACCCTAACCCTAACCCTAACCCTAACCCTAACCCTAACCCTAACCCTAACCCTAACCCTAACCCTAACCCTAACCCTAACCCTAACCCTAACCCTAACCCTAACCCTAACCCTAACCCTAACCCTAACCCTAACCCTAACCCTAACCCTAACCCTAACCCTAACCCTAACCCTAACCCTAACCCTAACCCTAACCCTAACCCTAACCCTAACCCTAACCCTAACCCTAACCCTAACCCTAACCCTAACCCTAACCCTAACCCTAACCCTAACCCTAACCCTAACCCTAACCCTAACCCTAACCCTAACCCTAACCCTAACCCTAACCCTAACCCTAACCCTAACCCTAACCCTAACCCTAACCCTAACCCTAACCCTAACCCTAACCCTAACCCTAACCCTAACCCTAACCCTAACCCTAACCCTAACCCTAACCCTAACCCTAACCCTAACCCTAACCCTAACCCTAACCCTAACCCTAACCCTAACCCTAACCCTAACCCTAACCCTAACCCTAACCCTAACCCTAACCCTAACCCTAACCCTAACCCTAACCCTAACCCTAACCCTAACCCTAACCCTAACCCTAACCCTAACCCTAACCCTAACCCTAACCCTAACCCTAACCCTAACCCTAACCCTAACCCTAACCCTAACCCTAACCCTAACCCTAACCCTAACCCTAACCCTAACCCTAACCCTAACCCTAACCCTAACCCTAACCCTAACCCTAACCCTAACCCTAACCCTAACCCTAACCCTAACCCTAACCCTAACCCTAACCCTAACCCTAACCCTAACCCTAACCCTAACCCTAACCCTAACCCTAACCCTAACCCTAACCCTAACCCTAACCCTAACCCTAACCCTAACCCTAACCCTAACCCTAACCCTAACCCTAACCCTAACCCTAACCCTAACCCTAACCCTAACCCTAACCCTAACCCTAACCCTAACCCTAACCCTAACCCTAACCCTAACCCTAACCCTAACCCTAACCCTAACCCTAACCCTAACCCTAACCCTAACCCTAACCCTAACCCTAACCCTAACCCTAACCCTAACCCTAACCCTAACCCTAACCCTAACCCTAACCCTAACCCTAACCCTAACCCTAACCCTAACCCTAACCCTAACCCTAACCCTAACCCTAACCCTAACCCTAACCCTAACCCTAACCCTAACCCTAACCCTAACCCTAACCCTAACCCTAACCCTAACCCTAACCCTAACCCTAACCCTAACCCTAACCCTAACCCTAACCCTAACCCTAACCCTAACCCTAACCCTAACCCTAACCCTAACCCTAACCCTAACCCTAACCCTAACCCTAACCCTAACCCTAACCCTAACCCTAACCCTAACCCTAACCCTAACCCTAACCCTAACCCTAACCCTAACCCTAACCCTAACCCTAACCCTAACCCTAACCCTAACCCTAACCCTAACCCTAACCCTAACCCTAACCCTAACCCTAACCCTAACCCTAACCCTAACCCTAACCCTAACCCTAACCCTAACCCTAACCCTAACCCTAACCCTAACCCTAACCCTAACCCTAACCCTAACCCTAACCCTAACCCTAACCCTAACCCTAACCCTAACCCTAACCCTAACCCTAACCCTAACCCTAACCCTAACCCTAACCCTAACCCTAACCCTAACCCTAACCCTAACCCTAACCCTAACCCTAACCCTAACCCTAACCCTAACCCTAACCCTAACCCTAACCCTAACCCTAACCCTAACCCTAACCCTAACCCTAACCCTAACCCTAACCCTAACCCTAACCCTAACCCTAACCCTAACCCTAACCCTAACCCTAACCCTAACCCTAACCCTAACCCTAACCCTAACCCTAACCCTAACCCTAACCCTAACCCTAACCCTAACCCTAACCCTAACCCTAACCCTAACCCTAACCCTAACCCTAACCCTAACCCTAACCCTAACCCTAACCCTAACCCTAACCCTAACCCTAACCCTAACCCTAACCCTAACCCTAACCCTAACCCTAACCCTAACCCTAACCCTAACCCTAACCCTAACCCTAACCCTAACCCTAACCCTAACCCTAACCCTAACCCTAACCCTAACCCTAACCCTAACCCTAACCCTAACCCTAACCCTAACCCTAACCCTAACCCTAACCCTAACCCTAACCCTAACCCTAACCCTAACCCTAACCCTAACCCTAACCCTAACCCTAACCCTAACCCTAACCCTAACCCTAACCCTAACCCTAACCCTAACCCTAACCCTAACCCTAACCCTAACCCTAACCCTAACCCTAACCCTAACCCTAACCCTAACCCTAACCCTAACCCTAACCCTAACCCTAACCCTAACCCTAACCCTAACCCTAACCCTAACCCTAACCCTAACCCTAACCCTAACCCTAACCCTAACCCTAACCCTAACCCTAACCCTAACCCTAACCCTAACCCTAACCCTAACCCTAACCCTAACCCTAACCCTAACCCTAACCCTAACCCTAACCCTAACCCTAACCCTAACCCTAACCCTAACCCTAACCCTAACCCTAACCCTAACCCTAACCCTAACCCTAACCCTAACCCTAACCCTAACCCTAACCCTAACCCTAACCCTAACCCTAACCCTAACCCTAACCCTAACCCTAACCCTAACCCTAACCCTAACCCTAACCCTAACCCTAACCCTAACCCTAACCCTAACCCTAACCCTAACCCTAACCCTAACCCTAACCCTAACCCTAACCCTAACCCTAACCCTAACCCTAACCCTAACCCTAACCCTAACCCTAACCCTAACCCTAACCCTAACCCTAACCCTAACCCTAACCCTAACCCTAACCCTAACCCTAACCCTAACCCTAACCCTAACCCTAACCCTAACCCTAACCCTAACCCTAACCCTAACCCTAACCCTAACCCTAACCCTAACCCTAACCCTAACCCTAACCCTAACCCTAACCCTAACCCTAACCCTAACCCTAACCCTAACCCTAACCCTAACCCTAACCCTAACCCTAACCCTAACCCTAACCCTAACCCTAACCCTAACCCTAACCCTAACCCTAACCCTAACCCTAACCCTAACCCTAACCCTAACCCTAACCCTAACCCTAACCCTAACCCTAACCCTAACCCTAACCCTAACCCTAACCCTAACCCTAACCCTAACCCTAACCCTAACCCTAACCCTAACCCTAACCCTAACCCTAACCCTAACCCTAACCCTAACCCTAACCCTAACCCTAACCCTAACCCTAACCCTAACCCTAACCCTAACCCTAACCCTAACCCTAACCCTAACCCTAACCCTAACCCTAACCCTAACCCTAACCCTAACCCTAACCCTAACCCTAACCCTAACCCTAACCCTAACCCTAACCCTAACCCTAACCCTAACCCTAACCCTAACCCTAACCCTAACCCTAACCCTAACCCTAACCCTAACCCTAACCCTAACCCTAACCCTAACCCTAACCCTAACCCTAACCCTAACCCTAACCCTAACCCTAACCCTAACCCTAACCCTAACCCTAACCCTAACCCTAACCCTAACCCTAACCCTAACCCTAACCCTAACCCTAACCCTAACCCTAACCCTAACCCTAACCCTAACCCTAACCCTAACCCTAACCCTAACCCTAACCCTAACCCTAACCCTAACCCTAACCCTAACCCTAACCCTAACCCTAACCCTAACCCTAACCCTAACCCTAACCCTAACCCTAACCCTAACCCTAACCCTAACCCTAACCCTAACCCTAACCCTAACCCTAACCCTAACCCTAACCCTAACCCTAACCCTAACCCTAACCCTAACCCTAACCCTAACCCTAACCCTAACCCTAACCCTAACCCTAACCCTAACCCTAACCCTAACCCTAACCCTAACCCTAACCCTAACCCTAACCCTAACCCTAACCCTAACCCTAACCCTAACCCTAACCCTAACCCTAACCCTAACCCTAACCCTAACCCTAACCCTAACCCTAACCCTAACCCTAACCCTAACCCTAACCCTAACCCTAACCCTAACCCTAACCCTAACCCTAACCCTAACCCTAACCCTAACCCTAACCCTAACCCTAACCCTAACCCTAACCCTAACCCTAACCCTAACCCTAACCCTAACCCTAACCCTAACCCTAACCCTAACCCTAACCCTAACCCTAACCCTAACCCTAACCCTAACCCTAACCCTAACCCTAACCCTAACCCTAACCCTAACCCTAACCCTAACCCTAACCCTAACCCTAACCCTAACCCTAACCCTAACCCTAACCCTAACCCTAACCCTAACCCTAACCCTAACCCTAACCCTAACCCTAACCCTAACCCTAACCCTAACCCTAACCCTAACCCTAACCCTAACCCTAACCCTAACCCTAACCCTAACCCTAACCCTAACCCTAACCCTAACCCTAACCCTAACCCTAACCCTAACCCTAACCCTAACCCTAACCCTAACCCTAACCCTAACCCTAACCCTAACCCTAACCCTAACCCTAACCCTAACCCTAACCCTAACCCTAACCCTAACCCTAACCCTAACCCTAACCCTAACCCTAACCCTAACCCTAACCCTAACCCTAACCCTAACCCTAACCCTAACCCTAACCCTAACCCTAACCCTAACCCTAACCCTAACCCTAACCCTAACCCTAACCCTAACCCTAACCCTAACCCTAACCCTAACCCTAACCCTAACCCTAACCCTAACCCTAACCCTAACCCTAACCCTAACCCTAACCCTAACCCTAACCCTAACCCTAACCCTAACCCTAACCCTAACCCTAACCCTAACCCTAACCCTAACCCTAACCCTAACCCTAACCCTAACCCTAACCCTAACCCTAACCCTAACCCTAACCCTAACCCTAACCCTAACCCTAACCCTAACCCTAACCCTAACCCTAACCCTAACCCTAACCCTAACCCTAACCCTAACCCTAACCCTAACCCTAACCCTAACCCTAACCCTAACCCTAACCCTAACCCTAACCCTAACCCTAACCCTAACCCTAACCCTAACCCTAACCCTAACCCTAACCCTAACCCTAACCCTAACCCTAACCCTAACCCTAACCCTAACCCTAACCCTAACCCTAACCCTAACCCTAACCCTAACCCTAACCCTAACCCTAACCCTAACCCTAACCCTAACCCTAACCCTAACCCTAACCCTAACCCTAACCCTAACCCTAACCCTAACCCTAACCCTAACCCTAACCCTAACCCTAACCCTAACCCTAACCCTAACCCTAACCCTAACCCTAACCCTAACCCTAACCCTAACCCTAACCCTAACCCTAACCCTAACCCTAACCCTAACCCTAACCCTAACCCTAACCCTAACCCTAACCCTAACCCTAACCCTAACCCTAACCCTAACCCTAACCCTAACCCTAACCCTAACCCTAACCCTAACCCTAACCCTAACCCTAACCCTAACCCTAACCCTAACCCTAACCCTAACCCTAACCCTAACCCTAACCCTAACCCTAACCCTAACCCTAACCCTAACCCTAACCCTAACCCTAACCCTAACCCTAACCCTAACCCTAACCCTAACCCTAACCCTAACCCTAACCCTAACCCTAACCCTAACCCTAACCCTAACCCTAACCCTAACCCTAACCCTAACCCTAACCCTAACCCTAACCCTAACCCTAACCCTAACCCTAACCCTAACCCTAACCCTAACCCTAACCCTAACCCTAACCCTAACCCTAACCCTAACCCTAACCCTAACCCTAACCCTAACCCTAACCCTAACCCTAACCCTAACCCTAACCCTAACCCTAACCCTAACCCTAACCCTAACCCTAACCCTAACCCTAACCCTAACCCTAACCCTAACCCTAACCCTAACCCTAACCCTAACCCTAACCCTAACCCTAACCCTAACCCTAACCCTAACCCTAACCCTAACCCTAACCCTAACCCTAACCCTAACCCTAACCCTAACCCTAACCCTAACCCTAACCCTAACCCTAACCCTAACCCTAACCCTAACCCTAACCCTAACCCTAACCCTAACCCTAACCCTAACCCTAACCCTAACCCTAACCCTAACCCTAACCCTAACCCTAACCCTAACCCTAACCCTAACCCTAACCCTAACCCTAACCCTAACCCTAACCCTAACCCTAACCCTAACCCTAACCCTAACCCTAACCCTAACCCTAACCCTAACCCTAACCCTAACCCTAACCCTAACCCTAACCCTAACCCTAACCCTAACCCTAACCCTAACCCTAACCCTAACCCTAACCCTAACCCTAACCCTAACCCTAACCCTAACCCTAACCCTAACCCTAACCCTAACCCTAACCCTAACCCTAACCCTAACCCTAACCCTAACCCTAACCCTAACCCTAACCCTAACCCTAACCCTAACCCTAACCCTAACCCTAACCCTAACCCTAACCCTAACCCTAACCCTAACCCTAACCCTAACCCTAACCCTAACCCTAACCCTAACCCTAACCCTAACCCTAACCCTAACCCTAACCCTAACCCTAACCCTAACCCTAACCCTAACCCTAACCCTAACCCTAACCCTAACCCTAACCCTAACCCTAACCCTAACCCTAACCCTAACCCTAACCCTAACCCTAACCCTAACCCTAACCCTAACCCTAACCCTAACCCTAACCCTAACCCTAACCCTAACCCTAACCCTAACCCTAACCCTAACCCTAACCCTAACCCTAACCCTAACCCTAACCCTAACCCTAACCCTAACCCTAACCCTAACCCTAACCCTAACCCTAACCCTAACCCTAACCCTAACCCTAACCCTAACCCTAACCCTAACCCTAACCCTAACCCTAACCCTAACCCTAACCCTAACCCTAACCCTAACCCTAACCCTAACCCTAACCCTAACCCTAACCCTAACCCTAACCCTAACCCTAACCCTAACCCTAACCCTAACCCTAACCCTAACCCTAACCCTAACCCTAACCCTAACCCTAACCCTAACCCTAACCCTAACCCTAACCCTAACCCTAACCCTAACCCTAACCCTAACCCTAACCCTAACCCTAACCCTAACCCTAACCCTAACCCTAACCCTAACCCTAACCCTAACCCTAACCCTAACCCTAACCCTAACCCTAACCCTAACCCTAACCCTAACCCTAACCCTAACCCTAACCCTAACCCTAACCCTAACCCTAACCCTAACCCTAACCCTAACCCTAACCCTAACCCTAACCCTAACCCTAACCCTAACCCTAACCCTAACCCTAACCCTAACCCTAACCCTAACCCTAACCCTAACCCTAACCCTAACCCTAACCCTAACCCTAACCCTAACCCTAACCCTAACCCTAACCCTAACCCTAACCCTAACCCTAACCCTAACCCTAACCCTAACCCTAACCCTAACCCTAACCCTAACCCTAACCCTAACCCTAACCCTAACCCTAACCCTAACCCTAACCCTAACCCTAACCCTAACCCTAACCCTAACCCTAACCCTAACCCTAACCCTAACCCTAACCCTAACCCTAACCCTAACCCTAACCCTAACCCTAACCCTAACCCTAACCCTAACCCTAACCCTAACCCTAACCCTAACCCTAACCCTAACCCTAACCCTAACCCTAACCCTAACCCTAACCCTAACCCTAACCCTAACCCTAACCCTAACCCTAACCCTAACCCTAACCCTAACCCTAACCCTAACCCTAACCCTAACCCTAACCCTAACCCTAACCCTAACCCTAACCCTAACCCTAACCCTAACCCTAACCCTAACCCTAACCCTAACCCTAACCCTAACCCTAACCCTAACCCTAACCCTAACCCTAACCCTAACCCTAACCCTAACCCTAACCCTAACCCTAACCCTAACCCTAACCCTAACCCTAACCCTAACCCTAACCCTAACCCTAACCCTAACCCTAACCCTAACCCTAACCCTAACCCTAACCCTAACCCTAACCCTAACCCTAACCCTAACCCTAACCCTAACCCTAACCCTAACCCTAACCCTAACCCTAACCCTAACCCTAACCCTAACCCTAACCCTAACCCTAACCCTAACCCTAACCCTAACCCTAACCCTAACCCTAACCCTAACCCTAACCCTAACCCTAACCCTAACCCTAACCCTAACCCTAACCCTAACCCTAACCCTAACCCTAACCCTAACCCTAACCCTAACCCTAACCCTAACCCTAACCCTAACCCTAACCCTAACCCTAACCCTAACCCTAACCCTAACCCTAACCCTAACCCTAACCCTAACCCTAACCCTAACCCTAACCCTAACCCTAACCCTAACCCTAACCCTAACCCTAACCCTAACCCTAACCCTAACCCTAACCCTAACCCTAACCCTAACCCTAACCCTAACCCTAACCCTAACCCTAACCCTAACCCTAACCCTAACCCTAACCCTAACCCTAACCCTAACCCTAACCCTAACCCTAACCCTAACCCTAACCCTAACCCTAACCCTAACCCTAACCCTAACCCTAACCCTAACCCTAACCCTAACCCTAACCCTAACCCTAACCCTAACCCTAACCCTAACCCTAACCCTAACCCTAACCCTAACCCTAACCCTAACCCTAACCCTAACCCTAACCCTAACCCTAACCCTAACCCTAACCCTAACCCTAACCCTAACCCTAACCCTAACCCTAACCCTAACCCTAACCCTAACCCTAACCCTAACCCTAACCCTAACCCTAACCCTAACCCTAACCCTAACCCTAACCCTAACCCTAACCCTAACCCTAACCCTAACCCTAACCCTAACCCTAACCCTAACCCTAACCCTAACCCTAACCCTAACCCTAACCCTAACCCTAACCCTAACCCTAACCCTAACCCTAACCCTAACCCTAACCCTAACCCTAACCCTAACCCTAACCCTAACCCTAACCCTAACCCTAACCCTAACCCTAACCCTAACCCTAACCCTAACCCTAACCCTAACCCTAACCCTAACCCTAACCCTAACCCTAACCCTAACCCTAACCCTAACCCTAACCCTAACCCTAACCCTAACCCTAACCCTAACCCTAACCCTAACCCTAACCCTAACCCTAACCCTAACCCTAACCCTAACCCTAACCCTAACCCTAACCCTAACCCTAACCCTAACCCTAACCCTAACCCTAACCCTAACCCTAACCCTAACCCTAACCCTAACCCTAACCCTAACCCTAACCCTAACCCTAACCCTAACCCTAACCCTAACCCTAACCCTAACCCTAACCCTAACCCTAACCCTAACCCTAACCCTAACCCTAACCCTAACCCTAACCCTAACCCTAACCCTAACCCTAACCCTAACCCTAACCCTAACCCTAACCCTAACCCTAACCCTAACCCTAACCCTAACCCTAACCCTAACCCTAACCCTAACCCTAACCCTAACCCTAACCCTAACCCTAACCCTAACCCTAACCCTAACCCTAACCCTAACCCTAACCCTAACCCTAACCCTAACCCTAACCCTAACCCTAACCCTAACCCTAACCCTAACCCTAACCCTAACCCTAACCCTAACCCTAACCCTAACCCTAACCCTAACCCTAACCCTAACCCTAACCCTAACCCTAACCCTAACCCTAACCCTAACCCTAACCCTAACCCTAACCCTAACCCTAACCCTAACCCTAACCCTAACCCTAACCCTAACCCTAACCCTAACCCTAACCCTAACCCTAACCCTAACCCTAACCCTAACCCTAACCCTAACCCTAACCCTAACCCTAACCCTAACCCTAACCCTAACCCTAACCCTAACCCTAACCCTAACCCTAACCCTAACCCTAACCCTAACCCTAACCCTAACCCTAACCCTAACCCTAACCCTAACCCTAACCCTAACCCTAACCCTAACCCTAACCCTAACCCTAACCCTAACCCTAACCCTAACCCTAACCCTAACCCTAACCCTAACCCTAACCCTAACCCTAACCCTAACCCTAACCCTAACCCTAACCCTAACCCTAACCCTAACCCTAACCCTAACCCTAACCCTAACCCTAACCCTAACCCTAACCCTAACCCTAACCCTAACCCTAACCCTAACCCTAACCCTAACCCTAACCCTAACCCTAACCCTAACCCTAACCCTAACCCTAACCCTAACCCTAACCCTAACCCTAACCCTAACCCTAACCCTAACCCTAACCCTAACCCTAACCCTAACCCTAACCCTAACCCTAACCCTAACCCTAACCCTAACCCTAACCCTAACCCTAACCCTAACCCTAACCCTAACCCTAACCCTAACCCTAACCCTAACCCTAACCCTAACCCTAACCCTAACCCTAACCCTAACCCTAACCCTAACCCTAACCCTAACCCTAACCCTAACCCTAACCCTAACCCTAACCCTAACCCTAACCCTAACCCTAACCCTAACCCTAACCCTAACCCTAACCCTAACCCTAACCCTAACCCTAACCCTAACCCTAACCCTAACCCTAACCCTAACCCTAACCCTAACCCTAACCCTAACCCTAACCCTAACCCTAACCCTAACCCTAACCCTAACCCTAACCCTAACCCTAACCCTAACCCTAACCCTAACCCTAACCCTAACCCTAACCCTAACCCTAACCCTAACCCTAACCCTAACCCTAACCCTAACCCTAACCCTAACCCTAACCCTAACCCTAACCCTAACCCTAACCCTAACCCTAACCCTAACCCTAACCCTAACCCTAACCCTAACCCTAACCCTAACCCTAACCCTAACCCTAACCCTAACCCTAACCCTAACCCTAACCCTAACCCTAACCCTAACCCTAACCCTAACCCTAACCCTAACCCTAACCCTAACCCTAACCCTAACCCTAACCCTAACCCTAACCCTAACCCTAACCCTAACCCTAACCCTAACCCTAACCCTAACCCTAACCCTAACCCTAACCCTAACCCTAACCCTAACCCTAACCCTAACCCTAACCCTAACCCTAACCCTAACCCTAACCCTAACCCTAACCCTAACCCTAACCCTAACCCTAACCCTAACCCTAACCCTAACCCTAACCCTAACCCTAACCCTAACCCTAACCCTAACCCTAACCCTAACCCTAACCCTAACCCTAACCCTAACCCTAACCCTAACCCTAACCCTAACCCTAACCCTAACCCTAACCCTAACCCTAACCCTAACCCTAACCCTAACCCTAACCCTAACCCTAACCCTAACCCTAACCCTAACCCTAACCCTAACCCTAACCCTAACCCTAACCCTAACCCTAACCCTAACCCTAACCCTAACCCTAACCCTAACCCTAACCCTAACCCTAACCCTAACCCTAACCCTAACCCTAACCCTAACCCTAACCCTAACCCTAACCCTAACCCTAACCCTAACCCTAACCCTAACCCTAACCCTAACCCTAACCCTAACCCTAACCCTAACCCTAACCCTAACCCTAACCCTAACCCTAACCCTAACCCTAACCCTAACCCTAACCCTAACCCTAACCCTAACCCTAACCCTAACCCTAACCCTAACCCTAACCCTAACCCTAACCCTAACCCTAACCCTAACCCTAACCCTAACCCTAACCCTAACCCTAACCCTAACCCTAACCCTAACCCTAACCCTAACCCTAACCCTAACCCTAACCCTAACCCTAACCCTAACCCTAACCCTAACCCTAACCCTAACCCTAACCCTAACCCTAACCCTAACCCTAACCCTAACCCTAACCCTAACCCTAACCCTAACCCTAACCCTAACCCTAACCCTAACCCTAACCCTAACCCTAACCCTAACCCTAACCCTAACCCTAACCCTAACCCTAACCCTAACCCTAACCCTAACCCTAACCCTAACCCTAACCCTAACCCTAACCCTAACCCTAACCCTAACCCTAACCCTAACCCTAACCCTAACCCTAACCCTAACCCTAACCCTAACCCTAACCCTAACCCTAACCCTAACCCTAACCCTAACCCTAACCCTAACCCTAACCCTAACCCTAACCCTAACCCTAACCCTAACCCTAACCCTAACCCTAACCCTAACCCTAACCCTAACCCTAACCCTAACCCTAACCCTAACCCTAACCCTAACCCTAACCCTAACCCTAACCCTAACCCTAACCCTAACCCTAACCCTAACCCTAACCCTAACCCTAACCCTAACCCTAACCCTAACCCTAACCCTAACCCTAACCCTAACCCTAACCCTAACCCTAACCCTAACCCTAACCCTAACCCTAACCCTAACCCTAACCCTAACCCTAACCCTAACCCTAACCCTAACCCTAACCCTAACCCTAACCCTAACCCTAACCCTAACCCTAACCCTAACCCTAACCCTAACCCTAACCCTAACCCTAACCCTAACCCTAACCCTAACCCTAACCCTAACCCTAACCCTAACCCTAACCCTAACCCTAACCCTAACCCTAACCCTAACCCTAACCCTAACCCTAACCCTAACCCTAACCCTAACCCTAACCCTAACCCTAACCCTAACCCTAACCCTAACCCTAACCCTAACCCTAACCCTAACCCTAACCCTAACCCTAACCCTAACCCTAACCCTAACCCTAACCCTAACCCTAACCCTAACCCTAACCCTAACCCTAACCCTAACCCTAACCCTAACCCTAACCCTAACCCTAACCCTAACCCTAACCCTAACCCTAACCCTAACCCTAACCCTAACCCTAACCCTAACCCTAACCCTAACCCTAACCCTAACCCTAACCCTAACCCTAACCCTAACCCTAACCCTAACCCTAACCCTAACCCTAACCCTAACCCTAACCCTAACCCTAACCCTAACCCTAACCCTAACCCTAACCCTAACCCTAACCCTAACCCTAACCCTAACCCTAACCCTAACCCTAACCCTAACCCTAACCCTAACCCTAACCCTAACCCTAACCCTAACCCTAACCCTAACCCTAACCCTAACCCTAACCCTAACCCTAACCCTAACCCTAACCCTAACCCTAACCCTAACCCTAACCCTAACCCTAACCCTAACCCTAACCCTAACCCTAACCCTAACCCTAACCCTAACCCTAACCCTAACCCTAACCCTAACCCTAACCCTAACCCTAACCCTAACCCTAACCCTAACCCTAACCCTAACCCTAACCCTAACCCTAACCCTAACCCTAACCCTAACCCTAACCCTAACCCTAACCCTAACCCTAACCCTAACCCTAACCCTAACCCTAACCCTAACCCTAACCCTAACCCTAACCCTAACCCTAACCCTAACCCTAACCCTAACCCTAACCCTAACCCTAACCCTAACCCTAACCCTAACCCTAACCCTAACCCTAACCCTAACCCTAACCCTAACCCTAACCCTAACCCTAACCCTAACCCTAACCCTAACCCTAACCCTAACCCTAACCCTAACCCTAACCCTAACCCTAACCCTAACCCTAACCCTAACCCTAACCCTAACCCTAACCCTAACCCTAACCCTAACCCTAACCCTAACCCTAACCCTAACCCTAACCCTAACCCTAACCCTAACCCTAACCCTAACCCTAACCCTAACCCTAACCCTAACCCTAACCCTAACCCTAACCCTAACCCTAACCCTAACCCTAACCCTAACCCTAACCCTAACCCTAACCCTAACCCTAACCCTAACCCTAACCCTAACCCTAACCCTAACCCTAACCCTAACCCTAACCCTAACCCTAACCCTAACCCTAACCCTAACCCTAACCCTAACCCTAACCCTAACCCTAACCCTAACCCTAACCCTAACCCTAACCCTAACCCTAACCCTAACCCTAACCCTAACCCTAACCCTAACCCTAACCCTAACCCTAACCCTAACCCTAACCCTAACCCTAACCCTAACCCTAACCCTAACCCTAACCCTAACCCTAACCCTAACCCTAACCCTAACCCTAACCCTAACCCTAACCCTAACCCTAACCCTAACCCTAACCCTAACCCTAACCCTAACCCTAACCCTAACCCTAACCCTAACCCTAACCCTAACCCTAACCCTAACCCTAACCCTAACCCTAACCCTAACCCTAACCCTAACCCTAACCCTAACCCTAACCCTAACCCTAACCCTAACCCTAACCCTAACCCTAACCCTAACCCTAACCCTAACCCTAACCCTAACCCTAACCCTAACCCTAACCCTAACCCTAACCCTAACCCTAACCCTAACCCTAACCCTAACCCTAACCCTAACCCTAACCCTAACCCTAACCCTAACCCTAACCCTAACCCTAACCCTAACCCTAACCCTAACCCTAACCCTAACCCTAACCCTAACCCTAACCCTAACCCTAACCCTAACCCTAACCCTAACCCTAACCCTAACCCTAACCCTAACCCTAACCCTAACCCTAACCCTAACCCTAACCCTAACCCTAACCCTAACCCTAACCCTAACCCTAACCCTAACCCTAACCCTAACCCTAACCCTAACCCTAACCCTAACCCTAACCCTAACCCTAACCCTAACCCTAACCCTAACCCTAACCCTAACCCTAACCCTAACCCTAACCCTAACCCTAACCCTAACCCTAACCCTAACCCTAACCCTAACCCTAACCCTAACCCTAACCCTAACCCTAACCCTAACCCTAACCCTAACCCTAACCCTAACCCTAACCCTAACCCTAACCCTAACCCTAACCCTAACCCTAACCCTAACCCTAACCCTAACCCTAACCCTAACCCTAACCCTAACCCTAACCCTAACCCTAACCCTAACCCTAACCCTAACCCTAACCCTAACCCTAACCCTAACCCTAACCCTAACCCTAACCCTAACCCTAACCCTAACCCTAACCCTAACCCTAACCCTAACCCTAACCCTAACCCTAACCCTAACCCTAACCCTAACCCTAACCCTAACCCTAACCCTAACCCTAACCCTAACCCTAACCCTAACCCTAACCCTAACCCTAACCCTAACCCTAACCCTAACCCTAACCCTAACCCTAACCCTAACCCTAACCCTAACCCTAACCCTAACCCTAACCCTAACCCTAACCCTAACCCTAACCCTAACCCTAACCCTAACCCTAACCCTAACCCTAACCCTAACCCTAACCCTAACCCTAACCCTAACCCTAACCCTAACCCTAACCCTAACCCTAACCCTAACCCTAACCCTAACCCTAACCCTAACCCTAACCCTAACCCTAACCCTAACCCTAACCCTAACCCTAACCCTAACCCTAACCCTAACCCTAACCCTAACCCTAACCCTAACCCTAACCCTAACCCTAACCCTAACCCTAACCCTAACCCTAACCCTAACCCTAACCCTAACCCTAACCCTAACCCTAACCCTAACCCTAACCCTAACCCTAACCCTAACCCTAACCCTAACCCTAACCCTAACCCTAACCCTAACCCTAACCCTAACCCTAACCCTAACCCTAACCCTAACCCTAACCCTAACCCTAACCCTAACCCTAACCCTAACCCTAACCCTAACCCTAACCCTAACCCTAACCCTAACCCTAACCCTAACCCTAACCCTAACCCTAACCCTAACCCTAACCCTAACCCTAACCCTAACCCTAACCCTAACCCTAACCCTAACCCTAACCCTAACCCTAACCCTAACCCTAACCCTAACCCTAACCCTAACCCTAACCCTAACCCTAACCCTAACCCTAACCCTAACCCTAACCCTAACCCTAACCCTAACCCTAACCCTAACCCTAACCCTAACCCTAACCCTAACCCTAACCCTAACCCTAACCCTAACCCTAACCCTAACCCTAACCCTAACCCTAACCCTAACCCTAACCCTAACCCTAACCCTAACCCTAACCCTAACCCTAACCCTAACCCTAACCCTAACCCTAACCCTAACCCTAACCCTAACCCTAACCCTAACCCTAACCCTAACCCTAACCCTAACCCTAACCCTAACCCTAACCCTAACCCTAACCCTAACCCTAACCCTAACCCTAACCCTAACCCTAACCCTAACCCTAACCCTAACCCTAACCCTAACCCTAACCCTAACCCTAACCCTAACCCTAACCCTAACCCTAACCCTAACCCTAACCCTAACCCTAACCCTAACCCTAACCCTAACCCTAACCCTAACCCTAACCCTAACCCTAACCCTAACCCTAACCCTAACCCTAACCCTAACCCTAACCCTAACCCTAACCCTAACCCTAACCCTAACCCTAACCCTAACCCTAACCCTAACCCTAACCCTAACCCTAACCCTAACCCTAACCCTAACCCTAACCCTAACCCTAACCCTAACCCTAACCCTAACCCTAACCCTAACCCTAACCCTAACCCTAACCCTAACCCTAACCCTAACCCTAACCCTAACCCTAACCCTAACCCTAACCCTAACCCTAACCCTAACCCTAACCCTAACCCTAACCCTAACCCTAACCCTAACCCTAACCCTAACCCTAACCCTAACCCTAACCCTAACCCTAACCCTAACCCTAACCCTAACCCTAACCCTAACCCTAACCCTAACCCTAACCCTAACCCTAACCCTAACCCTAACCCTAACCCTAACCCTAACCCTAACCCTAACCCTAACCCTAACCCTAACCCTAACCCTAACCCTAACCCTAACCCTAACCCTAACCCTAACCCTAACCCTAACCCTAACCCTAACCCTAACCCTAACCCTAACCCTAACCCTAACCCTAACCCTAACCCTAACCCTAACCCTAACCCTAACCCTAACCCTAACCCTAACCCTAACCCTAACCCTAACCCTAACCCTAACCCTAACCCTAACCCTAACCCTAACCCTAACCCTAACCCTAACCCTAACCCTAACCCTAACCCTAACCCTAACCCTAACCCTAACCCTAACCCTAACCCTAACCCTAACCCTAACCCTAACCCTAACCCTAACCCTAACCCTAACCCTAACCCTAACCCTAACCCTAACCCTAACCCTAACCCTAACCCTAACCCTAACCCTAACCCTAACCCTAACCCTAACCCTAACCCTAACCCTAACCCTAACCCTAACCCTAACCCTAACCCTAACCCTAACCCTAACCCTAACCCTAACCCTAACCCTAACCCTAACCCTAACCCTAACCCTAACCCTAACCCTAACCCTAACCCTAACCCTAACCCTAACCCTAACCCTAACCCTAACCCTAACCCTAACCCTAACCCTAACCCTAACCCTAACCCTAACCCTAACCCTAACCCTAACCCTAACCCTAACCCTAACCCTAACCCTAACCCTAACCCTAACCCTAACCCTAACCCTAACCCTAACCCTAACCCTAACCCTAACCCTAACCCTAACCCTAACCCTAACCCTAACCCTAACCCTAACCCTAACCCTAACCCTAACCCTAACCCTAACCCTAACCCTAACCCTAACCCTAACCCTAACCCTAACCCTAACCCTAACCCTAACCCTAACCCTAACCCTAACCCTAACCCTAACCCTAACCCTAACCCTAACCCTAACCCTAACCCTAACCCTAACCCTAACCCTAACCCTAACCCTAACCCTAACCCTAACCCTAACCCTAACCCTAACCCTAACCCTAACCCTAACCCTAACCCTAACCCTAACCCTAACCCTAACCCTAACCCTAACCCTAACCCTAACCCTAACCCTAACCCTAACCCTAACCCTAACCCTAACCCTAACCCTAACCCTAACCCTAACCCTAACCCTAACCCTAACCCTAACCCTAACCCTAACCCTAACCCTAACCCTAACCCTAACCCTAACCCTAACCCTAACCCTAACCCTAACCCTAACCCTAACCCTAACCCTAACCCTAACCCTAACCCTAACCCTAACCCTAACCCTAACCCTAACCCTAACCCTAACCCTAACCCTAACCCTAACCCTAACCCTAACCCTAACCCTAACCCTAACCCTAACCCTAACCCTAACCCTAACCCTAACCCTAACCCTAACCCTAACCCTAACCCTAACCCTAACCCTAACCCTAACCCTAACCCTAACCCTAACCCTAACCCTAACCCTAACCCTAACCCTAACCCTAACCCTAACCCTAACCCTAACCCTAACCCTAACCCTAACCCTAACCCTAACCCTAACCCTAACCCTAACCCTAACCCTAACCCTAACCCTAACCCTAACCCTAACCCTAACCCTAACCCTAACCCTAACCCTAACCCTAACCCTAACCCTAACCCTAACCCTAACCCTAACCCTAACCCTAACCCTAACCCTAACCCTAACCCTAACCCTAACCCTAACCCTAACCCTAACCCTAACCCTAACCCTAACCCTAACCCTAACCCTAACCCTAACCCTAACCCTAACCCTAACCCTAACCCTAACCCTAACCCTAACCCTAACCCTAACCCTAACCCTAACCCTAACCCTAACCCTAACCCTAACCCTAACCCTAACCCTAACCCTAACCCTAACCCTAACCCTAACCCTAACCCTAACCCTAACCCTAACCCTAACCCTAACCCTAACCCTAACCCTAACCCTAACCCTAACCCTAACCCTAACCCTAACCCTAACCCTAACCCTAACCCTAACCCTAACCCTAACCCTAACCCTAACCCTAACCCTAACCCTAACCCTAACCCTAACCCTAACCCTAACCCTAACCCTAACCCTAACCCTAACCCTAACCCTAACCCTAACCCTAACCCTAACCCTAACCCTAACCCTAACCCTAACCCTAACCCTAACCCTAACCCTAACCCTAACCCTAACCCTAACCCTAACCCTAACCCTAACCCTAACCCTAACCCTAACCCTAACCCTAACCCTAACCCTAACCCTAACCCTAACCCTAACCCTAACCCTAACCCTAACCCTAACCCTAACCCTAACCCTAACCCTAACCCTAACCCTAACCCTAACCCTAACCCTAACCCTAACCCTAACCCTAACCCTAACCCTAACCCTAACCCTAACCCTAACCCTAACCCTAACCCTAACCCTAACCCTAACCCTAACCCTAACCCTAACCCTAACCCTAACCCTAACCCTAACCCTAACCCTAACCCTAACCCTAACCCTAACCCTAACCCTAACCCTAACCCTAACCCTAACCCTAACCCTAACCCTAACCCTAACCCTAACCCTAACCCTAACCCTAACCCTAACCCTAACCCTAACCCTAACCCTAACCCTAACCCTAACCCTAACCCTAACCCTAACCCTAACCCTAACCCTAACCCTAACCCTAACCCTAACCCTAACCCTAACCCTAACCCTAACCCTAACCCTAACCCTAACCCTAACCCTAACCCTAACCCTAACCCTAACCCTAACCCTAACCCTAACCCTAACCCTAACCCTAACCCTAACCCTAACCCTAACCCTAACCCTAACCCTAACCCTAACCCTAACCCTAACCCTAACCCTAACCCTAACCCTAACCCTAACCCTAACCCTAACCCTAACCCTAACCCTAACCCTAACCCTAACCCTAACCCTAACCCTAACCCTAACCCTAACCCTAACCCTAACCCTAACCCTAACCCTAACCCTAACCCTAACCCTAACCCTAACCCTAACCCTAACCCTAACCCTAACCCTAACCCTAACCCTAACCCTAACCCTAACCCTAACCCTAACCCTAACCCTAACCCTAACCCTAACCCTAACCCTAACCCTAACCCTAACCCTAACCCTAACCCTAACCCTAACCCTAACCCTAACCCTAACCCTAACCCTAACCCTAACCCTAACCCTAACCCTAACCCTAACCCTAACCCTAACCCTAACCCTAACCCTAACCCTAACCCTAACCCTAACCCTAACCCTAACCCTAACCCTAACCCTAACCCTAACCCTAACCCTAACCCTAACCCTAACCCTAACCCTAACCCTAACCCTAACCCTAACCCTAACCCTAACCCTAACCCTAACCCTAACCCTAACCCTAACCCTAACCCTAACCCTAACCCTAACCCTAACCCTAACCCTAACCCTAACCCTAACCCTAACCCTAACCCTAACCCTAACCCTAACCCTAACCCTAACCCTAACCCTAACCCTAACCCTAACCCTAACCCTAACCCTAACCCTAACCCTAACCCTAACCCTAACCCTAACCCTAACCCTAACCCTAACCCTAACCCTAACCCTAACCCTAACCCTAACCCTAACCCTAACCCTAACCCTAACCCTAACCCTAACCCTAACCCTAACCCTAACCCTAACCCTAACCCTAACCCTAACCCTAACCCTAACCCTAACCCTAACCCTAACCCTAACCCTAACCCTAACCCTAACCCTAACCCTAACCCTAACCCTAACCCTAACCCTAACCCTAACCCTAACCCTAACCCTAACCCTAACCCTAACCCTAACCCTAACCCTAACCCTAACCCTAACCCTAACCCTAACCCTAACCCTAACCCTAACCCTAACCCTAACCCTAACCCTAACCCTAACCCTAACCCTAACCCTAACCCTAACCCTAACCCTAACCCTAACCCTAACCCTAACCCTAACCCTAACCCTAACCCTAACCCTAACCCTAACCCTAACCCTAACCCTAACCCTAACCCTAACCCTAACCCTAACCCTAACCCTAACCCTAACCCTAACCCTAACCCTAACCCTAACCCTAACCCTAACCCTAACCCTAACCCTAACCCTAACCCTAACCCTAACCCTAACCCTAACCCTAACCCTAACCCTAACCCTAACCCTAACCCTAACCCTAACCCTAACCCTAACCCTAACCCTAACCCTAACCCTAACCCTAACCCTAACCCTAACCCTAACCCTAACCCTAACCCTAACCCTAACCCTAACCCTAACCCTAACCCTAACCCTAACCCTAACCCTAACCCTAACCCTAACCCTAACCCTAACCCTAACCCTAACCCTAACCCTAACCCTAACCCTAACCCTAACCCTAACCCTAACCCTAACCCTAACCCTAACCCTAACCCTAACCCTAACCCTAACCCTAACCCTAACCCTAACCCTAACCCTAACCCTAACCCTAACCCTAACCCTAACCCTAACCCTAACCCTAACCCTAACCCTAACCCTAACCCTAACCCTAACCCTAACCCTAACCCTAACCCTAACCCTAACCCTAACCCTAACCCTAACCCTAACCCTAACCCTAACCCTAACCCTAACCCTAACCCTAACCCTAACCCTAACCCTAACCCTAACCCTAACCCTAACCCTAACCCTAACCCTAACCCTAACCCTAACCCTAACCCTAACCCTAACCCTAACCCTAACCCTAACCCTAACCCTAACCCTAACCCTAACCCTAACCCTAACCCTAACCCTAACCCTAACCCTAACCCTAACCCTAACCCTAACCCTAACCCTAACCCTAACCCTAACCCTAACCCTAACCCTAACCCTAACCCTAACCCTAACCCTAACCCTAACCCTAACCCTAACCCTAACCCTAACCCTAACCCTAACCCTAACCCTAACCCTAACCCTAACCCTAACCCTAACCCTAACCCTAACCCTAACCCTAACCCTAACCCTAACCCTAACCCTAACCCTAACCCTAACCCTAACCCTAACCCTAACCCTAACCCTAACCCTAACCCTAACCCTAACCCTAACCCTAACCCTAACCCTAACCCTAACCCTAACCCTAACCCTAACCCTAACCCTAACCCTAACCCTAACCCTAACCCTAACCCTAACCCTAACCCTAACCCTAACCCTAACCCTAACCCTAACCCTAACCCTAACCCTAACCCTAACCCTAACCCTAACCCTAACCCTAACCCTAACCCTAACCCTAACCCTAACCCTAACCCTAACCCTAACCCTAACCCTAACCCTAACCCTAACCCTAACCCTAACCCTAACCCTAACCCTAACCCTAACCCTAACCCTAACCCTAACCCTAACCCTAACCCTAACCCTAACCCTAACCCTAACCCTAACCCTAACCCTAACCCTAACCCTAACCCTAACCCTAACCCTAACCCTAACCCTAACCCTAACCCTAACCCTAACCCTAACCCTAACCCTAACCCTAACCCTAACCCTAACCCTAACCCTAACCCTAACCCTAACCCTAACCCTAACCCTAACCCTAACCCTAACCCTAACCCTAACCCTAACCCTAACCCTAACCCTAACCCTAACCCTAACCCTAACCCTAACCCTAACCCTAACCCTAACCCTAACCCTAACCCTAACCCTAACCCTAACCCTAACCCTAACCCTAACCCTAACCCTAACCCTAACCCTAACCCTAACCCTAACCCTAACCCTAACCCTAACCCTAACCCTAACCCTAACCCTAACCCTAACCCTAACCCTAACCCTAACCCTAACCCTAACCCTAACCCTAACCCTAACCCTAACCCTAACCCTAACCCTAACCCTAACCCTAACCCTAACCCTAACCCTAACCCTAACCCTAACCCTAACCCTAACCCTAACCCTAACCCTAACCCTAACCCTAACCCTAACCCTAACCCTAACCCTAACCCTAACCCTAACCCTAACCCTAACCCTAACCCTAACCCTAACCCTAACCCTAACCCTAACCCTAACCCTAACCCTAACCCTAACCCTAACCCTAACCCTAACCCTAACCCTAACCCTAACCCTAACCCTAACCCTAACCCTAACCCTAACCCTAACCCTAACCCTAACCCTAACCCTAACCCTAACCCTAACCCTAACCCTAACCCTAACCCTAACCCTAACCCTAACCCTAACCCTAACCCTAACCCTAACCCTAACCCTAACCCTAACCCTAACCCTAACCCTAACCCTAACCCTAACCCTAACCCTAACCCTAACCCTAACCCTAACCCTAACCCTAACCCTAACCCTAACCCTAACCCTAACCCTAACCCTAACCCTAACCCTAACCCTAACCCTAACCCTAACCCTAACCCTAACCCTAACCCTAACCCTAACCCTAACCCTAACCCTAACCCTAACCCTAACCCTAACCCTAACCCTAACCCTAACCCTAACCCTAACCCTAACCCTAACCCTAACCCTAACCCTAACCCTAACCCTAACCCTAACCCTAACCCTAACCCTAACCCTAACCCTAACCCTAACCCTAACCCTAACCCTAACCCTAACCCTAACCCTAACCCTAACCCTAACCCTAACCCTAACCCTAACCCTAACCCTAACCCTAACCCTAACCCTAACCCTAACCCTAACCCTAACCCTAACCCTAACCCTAACCCTAACCCTAACCCTAACCCTAACCCTAACCCTAACCCTAACCCTAACCCTAACCCTAACCCTAACCCTAACCCTAACCCTAACCCTAACCCTAACCCTAACCCTAACCCTAACCCTAACCCTAACCCTAACCCTAACCCTAACCCTAACCCTAACCCTAACCCTAACCCTAACCCTAACCCTAACCCTAACCCTAACCCTAACCCTAACCCTAACCCTAACCCTAACCCTAACCCTAACCCTAACCCTAACCCTAACCCTAACCCTAACCCTAACCCTAACCCTAACCCTAACCCTAACCCTAACCCTAACCCTAACCCTAACCCTAACCCTAACCCTAACCCTAACCCTAACCCTAACCCTAACCCTAACCCTAACCCTAACCCTAACCCTAACCCTAACCCTAACCCTAACCCTAACCCTAACCCTAACCCTAACCCTAACCCTAACCCTAACCCTAACCCTAACCCTAACCCTAACCCTAACCCTAACCCTAACCCTAACCCTAACCCTAACCCTAACCCTAACCCTAACCCTAACCCTAACCCTAACCCTAACCCTAACCCTAACCCTAACCCTAACCCTAACCCTAACCCTAACCCTAACCCTAACCCTAACCCTAACCCTAACCCTAACCCTAACCCTAACCCTAACCCTAACCCTAACCCTAACCCTAACCCTAACCCTAACCCTAACCCTAACCCTAACCCTAACCCTAACCCTAACCCTAACCCTAACCCTAACCCTAACCCTAACCCTAACCCTAACCCTAACCCTAACCCTAACCCTAACCCTAACCCTAACCCTAACCCTAACCCTAACCCTAACCCTAACCCTAACCCTAACCCTAACCCTAACCCTAACCCTAACCCTAACCCTAACCCTAACCCTAACCCTAACCCTAACCCTAACCCTAACCCTAACCCTAACCCTAACCCTAACCCTAACCCTAACCCTAACCCTAACCCTAACCCTAACCCTAACCCTAACCCTAACCCTAACCCTAACCCTAACCCTAACCCTAACCCTAACCCTAACCCTAACCCTAACCCTAACCCTAACCCTAACCCTAACCCTAACCCTAACCCTAACCCTAACCCTAACCCTAACCCTAACCCTAACCCTAACCCTAACCCTAACCCTAACCCTAACCCTAACCCTAACCCTAACCCTAACCCTAACCCTAACCCTAACCCTAACCCTAACCCTAACCCTAACCCTAACCCTAACCCTAACCCTAACCCTAACCCTAACCCTAACCCTAACCCTAACCCTAACCCTAACCCTAACCCTAACCCTAACCCTAACCCTAACCCTAACCCTAACCCTAACCCTAACCCTAACCCTAACCCTAACCCTAACCCTAACCCTAACCCTAACCCTAACCCTAACCCTAACCCTAACCCTAACCCTAACCCTAACCCTAACCCTAACCCTAACCCTAACCCTAACCCTAACCCTAACCCTAACCCTAACCCTAACCCTAACCCTAACCCTAACCCTAACCCTAACCCTAACCCTAACCCTAACCCTAACCCTAACCCTAACCCTAACCCTAACCCTAACCCTAACCCTAACCCTAACCCTAACCCTAACCCTAACCCTAACCCTAACCCTAACCCTAACCCTAACCCTAACCCTAACCCTAACCCTAACCCTAACCCTAACCCTAACCCTAACCCTAACCCTAACCCTAACCCTAACCCTAACCCTAACCCTAACCCTAACCCTAACCCTAACCCTAACCCTAACCCTAACCCTAACCCTAACCCTAACCCTAACCCTAACCCTAACCCTAACCCTAACCCTAACCCTAACCCTAACCCTAACCCTAACCCTAACCCTAACCCTAACCCTAACCCTAACCCTAACCCTAACCCTAACCCTAACCCTAACCCTAACCCTAACCCTAACCCTAACCCTAACCCTAACCCTAACCCTAACCCTAACCCTAACCCTAACCCTAACCCTAACCCTAACCCTAACCCTAACCCTAACCCTAACCCTAACCCTAACCCTAACCCTAACCCTAACCCTAACCCTAACCCTAACCCTAACCCTAACCCTAACCCTAACCCTAACCCTAACCCTAACCCTAACCCTAACCCTAACCCTAACCCTAACCCTAACCCTAACCCTAACCCTAACCCTAACCCTAACCCTAACCCTAACCCTAACCCTAACCCTAACCCTAACCCTAACCCTAACCCTAACCCTAACCCTAACCCTAACCCTAACCCTAACCCTAACCCTAACCCTAACCCTAACCCTAACCCTAACCCTAACCCTAACCCTAACCCTAACCCTAACCCTAACCCTAACCCTAACCCTAACCCTAACCCTAACCCTAACCCTAACCCTAACCCTAACCCTAACCCTAACCCTAACCCTAACCCTAACCCTAACCCTAACCCTAACCCTAACCCTAACCCTAACCCTAACCCTAACCCTAACCCTAACCCTAACCCTAACCCTAACCCTAACCCTAACCCTAACCCTAACCCTAACCCTAACCCTAACCCTAACCCTAACCCTAACCCTAACCCTAACCCTAACCCTAACCCTAACCCTAACCCTAACCCTAACCCTAACCCTAACCCTAACCCTAACCCTAACCCTAACCCTAACCCTAACCCTAACCCTAACCCTAACCCTAACCCTAACCCTAACCCTAACCCTAACCCTAACCCTAACCCTAACCCTAACCCTAACCCTAACCCTAACCCTAACCCTAACCCTAACCCTAACCCTAACCCTAACCCTAACCCTAACCCTAACCCTAACCCTAACCCTAACCCTAACCCTAACCCTAACCCTAACCCTAACCCTAACCCTAACCCTAACCCTAACCCTAACCCTAACCCTAACCCTAACCCTAACCCTAACCCTAACCCTAACCCTAACCCTAACCCTAACCCTAACCCTAACCCTAACCCTAACCCTAACCCTAACCCTAACCCTAACCCTAACCCTAACCCTAACCCTAACCCTAACCCTAACCCTAACCCTAACCCTAACCCTAACCCTAACCCTAACCCTAACCCTAACCCTAACCCTAACCCTAACCCTAACCCTAACCCTAACCCTAACCCTAACCCTAACCCTAACCCTAACCCTAACCCTAACCCTAACCCTAACCCTAACCCTAACCCTAACCCTAACCCTAACCCTAACCCTAACCCTAACCCTAACCCTAACCCTAACCCTAACCCTAACCCTAACCCTAACCCTAACCCTAACCCTAACCCTAACCCTAACCCTAACCCTAACCCTAACCCTAACCCTAACCCTAACCCTAACCCTAACCCTAACCCTAACCCTAACCCTAACCCTAACCCTAACCCTAACCCTAACCCTAACCCTAACCCTAACCCTAACCCTAACCCTAACCCTAACCCTAACCCTAACCCTAACCCTAACCCTAACCCTAACCCTAACCCTAACCCTAACCCTAACCCTAACCCTAACCCTAACCCTAACCCTAACCCTAACCCTAACCCTAACCCTAACCCTAACCCTAACCCTAACCCTAACCCTAACCCTAACCCTAACCCTAACCCTAACCCTAACCCTAACCCTAACCCTAACCCTAACCCTAACCCTAACCCTAACCCTAACCCTAACCCTAACCCTAACCCTAACCCTAACCCTAACCCTAACCCTAACCCTAACCCTAACCCTAACCCTAACCCTAACCCTAACCCTAACCCTAACCCTAACCCTAACCCTAACCCTAACCCTAACCCTAACCCTAACCCTAACCCTAACCCTAACCCTAACCCTAACCCTAACCCTAACCCTAACCCTAACCCTAACCCTAACCCTAACCCTAACCCTAACCCTAACCCTAACCCTAACCCTAACCCTAACCCTAACCCTAACCCTAACCCTAACCCTAACCCTAACCCTAACCCTAACCCTAACCCTAACCCTAACCCTAACCCTAACCCTAACCCTAACCCTAACCCTAACCCTAACCCTAACCCTAACCCTAACCCTAACCCTAACCCTAACCCTAACCCTAACCCTAACCCTAACCCTAACCCTAACCCTAACCCTAACCCTAACCCTAACCCTAACCCTAACCCTAACCCTAACCCTAACCCTAACCCTAACCCTAACCCTAACCCTAACCCTAACCCTAACCCTAACCCTAACCCTAACCCTAACCCTAACCCTAACCCTAACCCTAACCCTAACCCTAACCCTAACCCTAACCCTAACCCTAACCCTAACCCTAACCCTAACCCTAACCCTAACCCTAACCCTAACCCTAACCCTAACCCTAACCCTAACCCTAACCCTAACCCTAACCCTAACCCTAACCCTAACCCTAACCCTAACCCTAACCCTAACCCTAACCCTAACCCTAACCCTAACCCTAACCCTAACCCTAACCCTAACCCTAACCCTAACCCTAACCCTAACCCTAACCCTAACCCTAACCCTAACCCTAACCCTAACCCTAACCCTAACCCTAACCCTAACCCTAACCCTAACCCTAACCCTAACCCTAACCCTAACCCTAACCCTAACCCTAACCCTAACCCTAACCCTAACCCTAACCCTAACCCTAACCCTAACCCTAACCCTAACCCTAACCCTAACCCTAACCCTAACCCTAACCCTAACCCTAACCCTAACCCTAACCCTAACCCTAACCCTAACCCTAACCCTAACCCTAACCCTAACCCTAACCCTAACCCTAACCCTAACCCTAACCCTAACCCTAACCCTAACCCTAACCCTAACCCTAACCCTAACCCTAACCCTAACCCTAACCCTAACCCTAACCCTAACCCTAACCCTAACCCTAACCCTAACCCTAACCCTAACCCTAACCCTAACCCTAACCCTAACCCTAACCCTAACCCTAACCCTAACCCTAACCCTAACCCTAACCCTAACCCTAACCCTAACCCTAACCCTAACCCTAACCCTAACCCTAACCCTAACCCTAACCCTAACCCTAACCCTAACCCTAACCCTAACCCTAACCCTAACCCTAACCCTAACCCTAACCCTAACCCTAACCCTAACCCTAACCCTAACCCTAACCCTAACCCTAACCCTAACCCTAACCCTAACCCTAACCCTAACCCTAACCCTAACCCTAACCCTAACCCTAACCCTAACCCTAACCCTAACCCTAACCCTAACCCTAACCCTAACCCTAACCCTAACCCTAACCCTAACCCTAACCCTAACCCTAACCCTAACCCTAACCCTAACCCTAACCCTAACCCTAACCCTAACCCTAACCCTAACCCTAACCCTAACCCTAACCCTAACCCTAACCCTAACCCTAACCCTAACCCTAACCCTAACCCTAACCCTAACCCTAACCCTAACCCTAACCCTAACCCTAACCCTAACCCTAACCCTAACCCTAACCCTAACCCTAACCCTAACCCTAACCCTAACCCTAACCCTAACCCTAACCCTAACCCTAACCCTAACCCTAACCCTAACCCTAACCCTAACCCTAACCCTAACCCTAACCCTAACCCTAACCCTAACCCTAACCCTAACCCTAACCCTAACCCTAACCCTAACCCTAACCCTAACCCTAACCCTAACCCTAACCCTAACCCTAACCCTAACCCTAACCCTAACCCTAACCCTAACCCTAACCCTAACCCTAACCCTAACCCTAACCCTAACCCTAACCCTAACCCTAACCCTAACCCTAACCCTAACCCTAACCCTAACCCTAACCCTAACCCTAACCCTAACCCTAACCCTAACCCTAACCCTAACCCTAACCCTAACCCTAACCCTAACCCTAACCCTAACCCTAACCCTAACCCTAACCCTAACCCTAACCCTAACCCTAACCCTAACCCTAACCCTAACCCTAACCCTAACCCTAACCCTAACCCTAACCCTAACCCTAACCCTAACCCTAACCCTAACCCTAACCCTAACCCTAACCCTAACCCTAACCCTAACCCTAACCCTAACCCTAACCCTAACCCTAACCCTAACCCTAACCCTAACCCTAACCCTAACCCTAACCCTAACCCTAACCCTAACCCTAACCCTAACCCTAACCCTAACCCTAACCCTAACCCTAACCCTAACCCTAACCCTAACCCTAACCCTAACCCTAACCCTAACCCTAACCCTAACCCTAACCCTAACCCTAACCCTAACCCTAACCCTAACCCTAACCCTAACCCTAACCCTAACCCTAACCCTAACCCTAACCCTAACCCTAACCCTAACCCTAACCCTAACCCTAACCCTAACCCTAACCCTAACCCTAACCCTAACCCTAACCCTAACCCTAACCCTAACCCTAACCCTAACCCTAACCCTAACCCTAACCCTAACCCTAACCCTAACCCTAACCCTAACCCTAACCCTAACCCTAACCCTAACCCTAACCCTAACCCTAACCCTAACCCTAACCCTAACCCTAACCCTAACCCTAACCCTAACCCTAACCCTAACCCTAACCCTAACCCTAACCCTAACCCTAACCCTAACCCTAACCCTAACCCTAACCCTAACCCTAACCCTAACCCTAACCCTAACCCTAACCCTAACCCTAACCCTAACCCTAACCCTAACCCTAACCCTAACCCTAACCCTAACCCTAACCCTAACCCTAACCCTAACCCTAACCCTAACCCTAACCCTAACCCTAACCCTAACCCTAACCCTAACCCTAACCCTAACCCTAACCCTAACCCTAACCCTAACCCTAACCCTAACCCTAACCCTAACCCTAACCCTAACCCTAACCCTAACCCTAACCCTAACCCTAACCCTAACCCTAACCCTAACCCTAACCCTAACCCTAACCCTAACCCTAACCCTAACCCTAACCCTAACCCTAACCCTAACCCTAACCCTAACCCTAACCCTAACCCTAACCCTAACCCTAACCCTAACCCTAACCCTAACCCTAACCCTAACCCTAACCCTAACCCTAACCCTAACCCTAACCCTAACCCTAACCCTAACCCTAACCCTAACCCTAACCCTAACCCTAACCCTAACCCTAACCCTAACCCTAACCCTAACCCTAACCCTAACCCTAACCCTAACCCTAACCCTAACCCTAACCCTAACCCTAACCCTAACCCTAACCCTAACCCTAACCCTAACCCTAACCCTAACCCTAACCCTAACCCTAACCCTAACCCTAACCCTAACCCTAACCCTAACCCTAACCCTAACCCTAACCCTAACCCTAACCCTAACCCTAACCCTAACCCTAACCCTAACCCTAACCCTAACCCTAACCCTAACCCTAACCCTAACCCTAACCCTAACCCTAACCCTAACCCTAACCCTAACCCTAACCCTAACCCTAACCCTAACCCTAACCCTAACCCTAACCCTAACCCTAACCCTAACCCTAACCCTAACCCTAACCCTAACCCTAACCCTAACCCTAACCCTAACCCTAACCCTAACCCTAACCCTAACCCTAACCCTAACCCTAACCCTAACCCTAACCCTAACCCTAACCCTAACCCTAACCCTAACCCTAACCCTAACCCTAACCCTAACCCTAACCCTAACCCTAACCCTAACCCTAACCCTAACCCTAACCCTAACCCTAACCCTAACCCTAACCCTAACCCTAACCCTAACCCTAACCCTAACCCTAACCCTAACCCTAACCCTAACCCTAACCCTAACCCTAACCCTAACCCTAACCCTAACCCTAACCCTAACCCTAACCCTAACCCTAACCCTAACCCTAACCCTAACCCTAACCCTAACCCTAACCCTAACCCTAACCCTAACCCTAACCCTAACCCTAACCCTAACCCTAACCCTAACCCTAACCCTAACCCTAACCCTAACCCTAACCCTAACCCTAACCCTAACCCTAACCCTAACCCTAACCCTAACCCTAACCCTAACCCTAACCCTAACCCTAACCCTAACCCTAACCCTAACCCTAACCCTAACCCTAACCCTAACCCTAACCCTAACCCTAACCCTAACCCTAACCCTAACCCTAACCCTAACCCTAACCCTAACCCTAACCCTAACCCTAACCCTAACCCTAACCCTAACCCTAACCCTAACCCTAACCCTAACCCTAACCCTAACCCTAACCCTAACCCTAACCCTAACCCTAACCCTAACCCTAACCCTAACCCTAACCCTAACCCTAACCCTAACCCTAACCCTAACCCTAACCCTAACCCTAACCCTAACCCTAACCCTAACCCTAACCCTAACCCTAACCCTAACCCTAACCCTAACCCTAACCCTAACCCTAACCCTAACCCTAACCCTAACCCTAACCCTAACCCTAACCCTAACCCTAACCCTAACCCTAACCCTAACCCTAACCCTAACCCTAACCCTAACCCTAACCCTAACCCTAACCCTAACCCTAACCCTAACCCTAACCCTAACCCTAACCCTAACCCTAACCCTAACCCTAACCCTAACCCTAACCCTAACCCTAACCCTAACCCTAACCCTAACCCTAACCCTAACCCTAACCCTAACCCTAACCCTAACCCTAACCCTAACCCTAACCCTAACCCTAACCCTAACCCTAACCCTAACCCTAACCCTAACCCTAACCCTAACCCTAACCCTAACCCTAACCCTAACCCTAACCCTAACCCTAACCCTAACCCTAACCCTAACCCTAACCCTAACCCTAACCCTAACCCTAACCCTAACCCTAACCCTAACCCTAACCCTAACCCTAACCCTAACCCTAACCCTAACCCTAACCCTAACCCTAACCCTAACCCTAACCCTAACCCTAACCCTAACCCTAACCCTAACCCTAACCCTAACCCTAACCCTAACCCTAACCCTAACCCTAACCCTAACCCTAACCCTAACCCTAACCCTAACCCTAACCCTAACCCTAACCCTAACCCTAACCCTAACCCTAACCCTAACCCTAACCCTAACCCTAACCCTAACCCTAACCCTAACCCTAACCCTAACCCTAACCCTAACCCTAACCCTAACCCTAACCCTAACCCTAACCCTAACCCTAACCCTAACCCTAACCCTAACCCTAACCCTAACCCTAACCCTAACCCTAACCCTAACCCTAACCCTAACCCTAACCCTAACCCTAACCCTAACCCTAACCCTAACCCTAACCCTAACCCTAACCCTAACCCTAACCCTAACCCTAACCCTAACCCTAACCCTAACCCTAACCCTAACCCTAACCCTAACCCTAACCCTAACCCTAACCCTAACCCTAACCCTAACCCTAACCCTAACCCTAACCCTAACCCTAACCCTAACCCTAACCCTAACCCTAACCCTAACCCTAACCCTAACCCTAACCCTAACCCTAACCCTAACCCTAACCCTAACCCTAACCCTAACCCTAACCCTAACCCTAACCCTAACCCTAACCCTAACCCTAACCCTAACCCTAACCCTAACCCTAACCCTAACCCTAACCCTAACCCTAACCCTAACCCTAACCCTAACCCTAACCCTAACCCTAACCCTAACCCTAACCCTAACCCTAACCCTAACCCTAACCCTAACCCTAACCCTAACCCTAACCCTAACCCTAACCCTAACCCTAACCCTAACCCTAACCCTAACCCTAACCCTAACCCTAACCCTAACCCTAACCCTAACCCTAACCCTAACCCTAACCCTAACCCTAACCCTAACCCTAACCCTAACCCTAACCCTAACCCTAACCCTAACCCTAACCCTAACCCTAACCCTAACCCTAACCCTAACCCTAACCCTAACCCTAACCCTAACCCTAACCCTAACCCTAACCCTAACCCTAACCCTAACCCTAACCCTAACCCTAACCCTAACCCTAACCCTAACCCTAACCCTAACCCTAACCCTAACCCTAACCCTAACCCTAACCCTAACCCTAACCCTAACCCTAACCCTAACCCTAACCCTAACCCTAACCCTAACCCTAACCCTAACCCTAACCCTAACCCTAACCCTAACCCTAACCCTAACCCTAACCCTAACCCTAACCCTAACCCTAACCCTAACCCTAACCCTAACCCTAACCCTAACCCTAACCCTAACCCTAACCCTAACCCTAACCCTAACCCTAACCCTAACCCTAACCCTAACCCTAACCCTAACCCTAACCCTAACCCTAACCCTAACCCTAACCCTAACCCTAACCCTAACCCTAACCCTAACCCTAACCCTAACCCTAACCCTAACCCTAACCCTAACCCTAACCCTAACCCTAACCCTAACCCTAACCCTAACCCTAACCCTAACCCTAACCCTAACCCTAACCCTAACCCTAACCCTAACCCTAACCCTAACCCTAACCCTAACCCTAACCCTAACCCTAACCCTAACCCTAACCCTAACCCTAACCCTAACCCTAACCCTAACCCTAACCCTAACCCTAACCCTAACCCTAACCCTAACCCTAACCCTAACCCTAACCCTAACCCTAACCCTAACCCTAACCCTAACCCTAACCCTAACCCTAACCCTAACCCTAACCCTAACCCTAACCCTAACCCTAACCCTAACCCTAACCCTAACCCTAACCCTAACCCTAACCCTAACCCTAACCCTAACCCTAACCCTAACCCTAACCCTAACCCTAACCCTAACCCTAACCCTAACCCTAACCCTAACCCTAACCCTAACCCTAACCCTAACCCTAACCCTAACCCTAACCCTAACCCTAACCCTAACCCTAACCCTAACCCTAACCCTAACCCTAACCCTAACCCTAACCCTAACCCTAACCCTAACCCTAACCCTAACCCTAACCCTAACCCTAACCCTAACCCTAACCCTAACCCTAACCCTAACCCTAACCCTAACCCTAACCCTAACCCTAACCCTAACCCTAACCCTAACCCTAACCCTAACCCTAACCCTAACCCTAACCCTAACCCTAACCCTAACCCTAACCCTAACCCTAACCCTAACCCTAACCCTAACCCTAACCCTAACCCTAACCCTAACCCTAACCCTAACCCTAACCCTAACCCTAACCCTAACCCTAACCCTAACCCTAACCCTAACCCTAACCCTAACCCTAACCCTAACCCTAACCCTAACCCTAACCCTAACCCTAACCCTAACCCTAACCCTAACCCTAACCCTAACCCTAACCCTAACCCTAACCCTAACCCTAACCCTAACCCTAACCCTAACCCTAACCCTAACCCTAACCCTAACCCTAACCCTAACCCTAACCCTAACCCTAACCCTAACCCTAACCCTAACCCTAACCCTAACCCTAACCCTAACCCTAACCCTAACCCTAACCCTAACCCTAACCCTAACCCTAACCCTAACCCTAACCCTAACCCTAACCCTAACCCTAACCCTAACCCTAACCCTAACCCTAACCCTAACCCTAACCCTAACCCTAACCCTAACCCTAACCCTAACCCTAACCCTAACCCTAACCCTAACCCTAACCCTAACCCTAACCCTAACCCTAACCCTAACCCTAACCCTAACCCTAACCCTAACCCTAACCCTAACCCTAACCCTAACCCTAACCCTAACCCTAACCCTAACCCTAACCCTAACCCTAACCCTAACCCTAACCCTAACCCTAACCCTAACCCTAACCCTAACCCTAACCCTAACCCTAACCCTAACCCTAACCCTAACCCTAACCCTAACCCTAACCCTAACCCTAACCCTAACCCTAACCCTAACCCTAACCCTAACCCTAACCCTAACCCTAACCCTAACCCTAACCCTAACCCTAACCCTAACCCTAACCCTAACCCTAACCCTAACCCTAACCCTAACCCTAACCCTAACCCTAACCCTAACCCTAACCCTAACCCTAACCCTAACCCTAACCCTAACCCTAACCCTAACCCTAACCCTAACCCTAACCCTAACCCTAACCCTAACCCTAACCCTAACCCTAACCCTAACCCTAACCCTAACCCTAACCCTAACCCTAACCCTAACCCTAACCCTAACCCTAACCCTAACCCTAACCCTAACCCTAACCCTAACCCTAACCCTAACCCTAACCCTAACCCTAACCCTAACCCTAACCCTAACCCTAACCCTAACCCTAACCCTAACCCTAACCCTAACCCTAACCCTAACCCTAACCCTAACCCTAACCCTAACCCTAACCCTAACCCTAACCCTAACCCTAACCCTAACCCTAACCCTAACCCTAACCCTAACCCTAACCCTAACCCTAACCCTAACCCTAACCCTAACCCTAACCCTAACCCTAACCCTAACCCTAACCCTAACCCTAACCCTAACCCTAACCCTAACCCTAACCCTAACCCTAACCCTAACCCTAACCCTAACCCTAACCCTAACCCTAACCCTAACCCTAACCCTAACCCTAACCCTAACCCTAACCCTAACCCTAACCCTAACCCTAACCCTAACCCTAACCCTAACCCTAACCCTAACCCTAACCCTAACCCTAACCCTAACCCTAACCCTAACCCTAACCCTAACCCTAACCCTAACCCTAACCCTAACCCTAACCCTAACCCTAACCCTAACCCTAACCCTAACCCTAACCCTAACCCTAACCCTAACCCTAACCCTAACCCTAACCCTAACCCTAACCCTAACCCTAACCCTAACCCTAACCCTAACCCTAACCCTAACCCTAACCCTAACCCTAACCCTAACCCTAACCCTAACCCTAACCCTAACCCTAACCCTAACCCTAACCCTAACCCTAACCCTAACCCTAACCCTAACCCTAACCCTAACCCTAACCCTAACCCTAACCCTAACCCTAACCCTAACCCTAACCCTAACCCTAACCCTAACCCTAACCCTAACCCTAACCCTAACCCTAACCCTAACCCTAACCCTAACCCTAACCCTAACCCTAACCCTAACCCTAACCCTAACCCTAACCCTAACCCTAACCCTAACCCTAACCCTAACCCTAACCCTAACCCTAACCCTAACCCTAACCCTAACCCTAACCCTAACCCTAACCCTAACCCTAACCCTAACCCTAACCCTAACCCTAACCCTAACCCTAACCCTAACCCTAACCCTAACCCTAACCCTAACCCTAACCCTAACCCTAACCCTAACCCTAACCCTAACCCTAACCCTAACCCTAACCCTAACCCTAACCCTAACCCTAACCCTAACCCTAACCCTAACCCTAACCCTAACCCTAACCCTAACCCTAACCCTAACCCTAACCCTAACCCTAACCCTAACCCTAACCCTAACCCTAACCCTAACCCTAACCCTAACCCTAACCCTAACCCTAACCCTAACCCTAACCCTAACCCTAACCCTAACCCTAACCCTAACCCTAACCCTAACCCTAACCCTAACCCTAACCCTAACCCTAACCCTAACCCTAACCCTAACCCTAACCCTAACCCTAACCCTAACCCTAACCCTAACCCTAACCCTAACCCTAACCCTAACCCTAACCCTAACCCTAACCCTAACCCTAACCCTAACCCTAACCCTAACCCTAACCCTAACCCTAACCCTAACCCTAACCCTAACCCTAACCCTAACCCTAACCCTAACCCTAACCCTAACCCTAACCCTAACCCTAACCCTAACCCTAACCCTAACCCTAACCCTAACCCTAACCCTAACCCTAACCCTAACCCTAACCCTAACCCTAACCCTAACCCTAACCCTAACCCTAACCCTAACCCTAACCCTAACCCTAACCCTAACCCTAACCCTAACCCTAACCCTAACCCTAACCCTAACCCTAACCCTAACCCTAACCCTAACCCTAACCCTAACCCTAACCCTAACCCTAACCCTAACCCTAACCCTAACCCTAACCCTAACCCTAACCCTAACCCTAACCCTAACCCTAACCCTAACCCTAACCCTAACCCTAACCCTAACCCTAACCCTAACCCTAACCCTAACCCTAACCCTAACCCTAACCCTAACCCTAACCCTAACCCTAACCCTAACCCTAACCCTAACCCTAACCCTAACCCTAACCCTAACCCTAACCCTAACCCTAACCCTAACCCTAACCCTAACCCTAACCCTAACCCTAACCCTAACCCTAACCCTAACCCTAACCCTAACCCTAACCCTAACCCTAACCCTAACCCTAACCCTAACCCTAACCCTAACCCTAACCCTAACCCTAACCCTAACCCTAACCCTAACCCTAACCCTAACCCTAACCCTAACCCTAACCCTAACCCTAACCCTAACCCTAACCCTAACCCTAACCCTAACCCTAACCCTAACCCTAACCCTAACCCTAACCCTAACCCTAACCCTAACCCTAACCCTAACCCTAACCCTAACCCTAACCCTAACCCTAACCCTAACCCTAACCCTAACCCTAACCCTAACCCTAACCCTAACCCTAACCCTAACCCTAACCCTAACCCTAACCCTAACCCTAACCCTAACCCTAACCCTAACCCTAACCCTAACCCTAACCCTAACCCTAACCCTAACCCTAACCCTAACCCTAACCCTAACCCTAACCCTAACCCTAACCCTAACCCTAACCCTAACCCTAACCCTAACCCTAACCCTAACCCTAACCCTAACCCTAACCCTAACCCTAACCCTAACCCTAACCCTAACCCTAACCCTAACCCTAACCCTAACCCTAACCCTAACCCTAACCCTAACCCTAACCCTAACCCTAACCCTAACCCTAACCCTAACCCTAACCCTAACCCTAACCCTAACCCTAACCCTAACCCTAACCCTAACCCTAACCCTAACCCTAACCCTAACCCTAACCCTAACCCTAACCCTAACCCTAACCCTAACCCTAACCCTAACCCTAACCCTAACCCTAACCCTAACCCTAACCCTAACCCTAACCCTAACCCTAACCCTAACCCTAACCCTAACCCTAACCCTAACCCTAACCCTAACCCTAACCCTAACCCTAACCCTAACCCTAACCCTAACCCTAACCCTAACCCTAACCCTAACCCTAACCCTAACCCTAACCCTAACCCTAACCCTAACCCTAACCCTAACCCTAACCCTAACCCTAACCCTAACCCTAACCCTAACCCTAACCCTAACCCTAACCCTAACCCTAACCCTAACCCTAACCCTAACCCTAACCCTAACCCTAACCCTAACCCTAACCCTAACCCTAACCCTAACCCTAACCCTAACCCTAACCCTAACCCTAACCCTAACCCTAACCCTAACCCTAACCCTAACCCTAACCCTAACCCTAACCCTAACCCTAACCCTAACCCTAACCCTAACCCTAACCCTAACCCTAACCCTAACCCTAACCCTAACCCTAACCCTAACCCTAACCCTAACCCTAACCCTAACCCTAACCCTAACCCTAACCCTAACCCTAACCCTAACCCTAACCCTAACCCTAACCCTAACCCTAACCCTAACCCTAACCCTAACCCTAACCCTAACCCTAACCCTAACCCTAACCCTAACCCTAACCCTAACCCTAACCCTAACCCTAACCCTAACCCTAACCCTAACCCTAACCCTAACCCTAACCCTAACCCTAACCCTAACCCTAACCCTAACCCTAACCCTAACCCTAACCCTAACCCTAACCCTAACCCTAACCCTAACCCTAACCCTAACCCTAACCCTAACCCTAACCCTAACCCTAACCCTAACCCTAACCCTAACCCTAACCCTAACCCTAACCCTAACCCTAACCCTAACCCTAACCCTAACCCTAACCCTAACCCTAACCCTAACCCTAACCCTAACCCTAACCCTAACCCTAACCCTAACCCTAACCCTAACCCTAACCCTAACCCTAACCCTAACCCTAACCCTAACCCTAACCCTAACCCTAACCCTAACCCTAACCCTAACCCTAACCCTAACCCTAACCCTAACCCTAACCCTAACCCTAACCCTAACCCTAACCCTAACCCTAACCCTAACCCTAACCCTAACCCTAACCCTAACCCTAACCCTAACCCTAACCCTAACCCTAACCCTAACCCTAACCCTAACCCTAACCCTAACCCTAACCCTAACCCTAACCCTAACCCTAACCCTAACCCTAACCCTAACCCTAACCCTAACCCTAACCCTAACCCTAACCCTAACCCTAACCCTAACCCTAACCCTAACCCTAACCCTAACCCTAACCCTAACCCTAACCCTAACCCTAACCCTAACCCTAACCCTAACCCTAACCCTAACCCTAACCCTAACCCTAACCCTAACCCTAACCCTAACCCTAACCCTAACCCTAACCCTAACCCTAACCCTAACCCTAACCCTAACCCTAACCCTAACCCTAACCCTAACCCTAACCCTAACCCTAACCCTAACCCTAACCCTAACCCTAACCCTAACCCTAACCCTAACCCTAACCCTAACCCTAACCCTAACCCTAACCCTAACCCTAACCCTAACCCTAACCCTAACCCTAACCCTAACCCTAACCCTAACCCTAACCCTAACCCTAACCCTAACCCTAACCCTAACCCTAACCCTAACCCTAACCCTAACCCTAACCCTAACCCTAACCCTAACCCTAACCCTAACCCTAACCCTAACCCTAACCCTAACCCTAACCCTAACCCTAACCCTAACCCTAACCCTAACCCTAACCCTAACCCTAACCCTAACCCTAACCCTAACCCTAACCCTAACCCTAACCCTAACCCTAACCCTAACCCTAACCCTAACCCTAACCCTAACCCTAACCCTAACCCTAACCCTAACCCTAACCCTAACCCTAACCCTAACCCTAACCCTAACCCTAACCCTAACCCTAACCCTAACCCTAACCCTAACCCTAACCCTAACCCTAACCCTAACCCTAACCCTAACCCTAACCCTAACCCTAACCCTAACCCTAACCCTAACCCTAACCCTAACCCTAACCCTAACCCTAACCCTAACCCTAACCCTAACCCTAACCCTAACCCTAACCCTAACCCTAACCCTAACCCTAACCCTAACCCTAACCCTAACCCTAACCCTAACCCTAACCCTAACCCTAACCCTAACCCTAACCCTAACCCTAACCCTAACCCTAACCCTAACCCTAACCCTAACCCTAACCCTAACCCTAACCCTAACCCTAACCCTAACCCTAACCCTAACCCTAACCCTAACCCTAACCCTAACCCTAACCCTAACCCTAACCCTAACCCTAACCCTAACCCTAACCCTAACCCTAACCCTAACCCTAACCCTAACCCTAACCCTAACCCTAACCCTAACCCTAACCCTAACCCTAACCCTAACCCTAACCCTAACCCTAACCCTAACCCTAACCCTAACCCTAACCCTAACCCTAACCCTAACCCTAACCCTAACCCTAACCCTAACCCTAACCCTAACCCTAACCCTAACCCTAACCCTAACCCTAACCCTAACCCTAACCCTAACCCTAACCCTAACCCTAACCCTAACCCTAACCCTAACCCTAACCCTAACCCTAACCCTAACCCTAACCCTAACCCTAACCCTAACCCTAACCCTAACCCTAACCCTAACCCTAACCCTAACCCTAACCCTAACCCTAACCCTAACCCTAACCCTAACCCTAACCCTAACCCTAACCCTAACCCTAACCCTAACCCTAACCCTAACCCTAACCCTAACCCTAACCCTAACCCTAACCCTAACCCTAACCCTAACCCTAACCCTAACCCTAACCCTAACCCTAACCCTAACCCTAACCCTAACCCTAACCCTAACCCTAACCCTAACCCTAACCCTAACCCTAACCCTAACCCTAACCCTAACCCTAACCCTAACCCTAACCCTAACCCTAACCCTAACCCTAACCCTAACCCTAACCCTAACCCTAACCCTAACCCTAACCCTAACCCTAACCCTAACCCTAACCCTAACCCTAACCCTAACCCTAACCCTAACCCTAACCCTAACCCTAACCCTAACCCTAACCCTAACCCTAACCCTAACCCTAACCCTAACCCTAACCCTAACCCTAACCCTAACCCTAACCCTAACCCTAACCCTAACCCTAACCCTAACCCTAACCCTAACCCTAACCCTAACCCTAACCCTAACCCTAACCCTAACCCTAACCCTAACCCTAACCCTAACCCTAACCCTAACCCTAACCCTAACCCTAACCCTAACCCTAACCCTAACCCTAACCCTAACCCTAACCCTAACCCTAACCCTAACCCTAACCCTAACCCTAACCCTAACCCTAACCCTAACCCTAACCCTAACCCTAACCCTAACCCTAACCCTAACCCTAACCCTAACCCTAACCCTAACCCTAACCCTAACCCTAACCCTAACCCTAACCCTAACCCTAACCCTAACCCTAACCCTAACCCTAACCCTAACCCTAACCCTAACCCTAACCCTAACCCTAACCCTAACCCTAACCCTAACCCTAACCCTAACCCTAACCCTAACCCTAACCCTAACCCTAACCCTAACCCTAACCCTAACCCTAACCCTAACCCTAACCCTAACCCTAACCCTAACCCTAACCCTAACCCTAACCCTAACCCTAACCCTAACCCTAACCCTAACCCTAACCCTAACCCTAACCCTAACCCTAACCCTAACCCTAACCCTAACCCTAACCCTAACCCTAACCCTAACCCTAACCCTAACCCTAACCCTAACCCTAACCCTAACCCTAACCCTAACCCTAACCCTAACCCTAACCCTAACCCTAACCCTAACCCTAACCCTAACCCTAACCCTAACCCTAACCCTAACCCTAACCCTAACCCTAACCCTAACCCTAACCCTAACCCTAACCCTAACCCTAACCCTAACCCTAACCCTAACCCTAACCCTAACCCTAACCCTAACCCTAACCCTAACCCTAACCCTAACCCTAACCCTAACCCTAACCCTAACCCTAACCCTAACCCTAACCCTAACCCTAACCCTAACCCTAACCCTAACCCTAACCCTAACCCTAACCCTAACCCTAACCCTAACCCTAACCCTAACCCTAACCCTAACCCTAACCCTAACCCTAACCCTAACCCTAACCCTAACCCTAACCCTAACCCTAACCCTAACCCTAACCCTAACCCTAACCCTAACCCTAACCCTAACCCTAACCCTAACCCTAACCCTAACCCTAACCCTAACCCTAACCCTAACCCTAACCCTAACCCTAACCCTAACCCTAACCCTAACCCTAACCCTAACCCTAACCCTAACCCTAACCCTAACCCTAACCCTAACCCTAACCCTAACCCTAACCCTAACCCTAACCCTAACCCTAACCCTAACCCTAACCCTAACCCTAACCCTAACCCTAACCCTAACCCTAACCCTAACCCTAACCCTAACCCTAACCCTAACCCTAACCCTAACCCTAACCCTAACCCTAACCCTAACCCTAACCCTAACCCTAACCCTAACCCTAACCCTAACCCTAACCCTAACCCTAACCCTAACCCTAACCCTAACCCTAACCCTAACCCTAACCCTAACCCTAACCCTAACCCTAACCCTAACCCTAACCCTAACCCTAACCCTAACCCTAACCCTAACCCTAACCCTAACCCTAACCCTAACCCTAACCCTAACCCTAACCCTAACCCTAACCCTAACCCTAACCCTAACCCTAACCCTAACCCTAACCCTAACCCTAACCCTAACCCTAACCCTAACCCTAACCCTAACCCTAACCCTAACCCTAACCCTAACCCTAACCCTAACCCTAACCCTAACCCTAACCCTAACCCTAACCCTAACCCTAACCCTAACCCTAACCCTAACCCTAACCCTAACCCTAACCCTAACCCTAACCCTAACCCTAACCCTAACCCTAACCCTAACCCTAACCCTAACCCTAACCCTAACCCTAACCCTAACCCTAACCCTAACCCTAACCCTAACCCTAACCCTAACCCTAACCCTAACCCTAACCCTAACCCTAACCCTAACCCTAACCCTAACCCTAACCCTAACCCTAACCCTAACCCTAACCCTAACCCTAACCCTAACCCTAACCCTAACCCTAACCCTAACCCTAACCCTAACCCTAACCCTAACCCTAACCCTAACCCTAACCCTAACCCTAACCCTAACCCTAACCCTAACCCTAACCCTAACCCTAACCCTAACCCTAACCCTAACCCTAACCCTAACCCTAACCCTAACCCTAACCCTAACCCTAACCCTAACCCTAACCCTAACCCTAACCCTAACCCTAACCCTAACCCTAACCCTAACCCTAACCCTAACCCTAACCCTAACCCTAACCCTAACCCTAACCCTAACCCTAACCCTAACCCTAACCCTAACCCTAACCCTAACCCTAACCCTAACCCTAACCCTAACCCTAACCCTAACCCTAACCCTAACCCTAACCCTAACCCTAACCCTAACCCTAACCCTAACCCTAACCCTAACCCTAACCCTAACCCTAACCCTAACCCTAACCCTAACCCTAACCCTAACCCTAACCCTAACCCTAACCCTAACCCTAACCCTAACCCTAACCCTAACCCTAACCCTAACCCTAACCCTAACCCTAACCCTAACCCTAACCCTAACCCTAACCCTAACCCTAACCCTAACCCTAACCCTAACCCTAACCCTAACCCTAACCCTAACCCTAACCCTAACCCTAACCCTAACCCTAACCCTAACCCTAACCCTAACCCTAACCCTAACCCTAACCCTAACCCTAACCCTAACCCTAACCCTAACCCTAACCCTAACCCTAACCCTAACCCTAACCCTAACCCTAACCCTAACCCTAACCCTAACCCTAACCCTAACCCTAACCCTAACCCTAACCCTAACCCTAACCCTAACCCTAACCCTAACCCTAACCCTAACCCTAACCCTAACCCTAACCCTAACCCTAACCCTAACCCTAACCCTAACCCTAACCCTAACCCTAACCCTAACCCTAACCCTAACCCTAACCCTAACCCTAACCCTAACCCTAACCCTAACCCTAACCCTAACCCTAACCCTAACCCTAACCCTAACCCTAACCCTAACCCTAACCCTAACCCTAACCCTAACCCTAACCCTAACCCTAACCCTAACCCTAACCCTAACCCTAACCCTAACCCTAACCCTAACCCTAACCCTAACCCTAACCCTAACCCTAACCCTAACCCTAACCCTAACCCTAACCCTAACCCTAACCCTAACCCTAACCCTAACCCTAACCCTAACCCTAACCCTAACCCTAACCCTAACCCTAACCCTAACCCTAACCCTAACCCTAACCCTAACCCTAACCCTAACCCTAACCCTAACCCTAACCCTAACCCTAACCCTAACCCTAACCCTAACCCTAACCCTAACCCTAACCCTAACCCTAACCCTAACCCTAACCCTAACCCTAACCCTAACCCTAACCCTAACCCTAACCCTAACCCTAACCCTAACCCTAACCCTAACCCTAACCCTAACCCTAACCCTAACCCTAACCCTAACCCTAACCCTAACCCTAACCCTAACCCTAACCCTAACCCTAACCCTAACCCTAACCCTAACCCTAACCCTAACCCTAACCCTAACCCTAACCCTAACCCTAACCCTAACCCTAACCCTAACCCTAACCCTAACCCTAACCCTAACCCTAACCCTAACCCTAACCCTAACCCTAACCCTAACCCTAACCCTAACCCTAACCCTAACCCTAACCCTAACCCTAACCCTAACCCTAACCCTAACCCTAACCCTAACCCTAACCCTAACCCTAACCCTAACCCTAACCCTAACCCTAACCCTAACCCTAACCCTAACCCTAACCCTAACCCTAACCCTAACCCTAACCCTAACCCTAACCCTAACCCTAACCCTAACCCTAACCCTAACCCTAACCCTAACCCTAACCCTAACCCTAACCCTAACCCTAACCCTAACCCTAACCCTAACCCTAACCCTAACCCTAACCCTAACCCTAACCCTAACCCTAACCCTAACCCTAACCCTAACCCTAACCCTAACCCTAACCCTAACCCTAACCCTAACCCTAACCCTAACCCTAACCCTAACCCTAACCCTAACCCTAACCCTAACCCTAACCCTAACCCTAACCCTAACCCTAACCCTAACCCTAACCCTAACCCTAACCCTAACCCTAACCCTAACCCTAACCCTAACCCTAACCCTAACCCTAACCCTAACCCTAACCCTAACCCTAACCCTAACCCTAACCCTAACCCTAACCCTAACCCTAACCCTAACCCTAACCCTAACCCTAACCCTAACCCTAACCCTAACCCTAACCCTAACCCTAACCCTAACCCTAACCCTAACCCTAACCCTAACCCTAACCCTAACCCTAACCCTAACCCTAACCCTAACCCTAACCCTAACCCTAACCCTAACCCTAACCCTAACCCTAACCCTAACCCTAACCCTAACCCTAACCCTAACCCTAACCCTAACCCTAACCCTAACCCTAACCCTAACCCTAACCCTAACCCTAACCCTAACCCTAACCCTAACCCTAACCCTAACCCTAACCCTAACCCTAACCCTAACCCTAACCCTAACCCTAACCCTAACCCTAACCCTAACCCTAACCCTAACCCTAACCCTAACCCTAACCCTAACCCTAACCCTAACCCTAACCCTAACCCTAACCCTAACCCTAACCCTAACCCTAACCCTAACCCTAACCCTAACCCTAACCCTAACCCTAACCCTAACCCTAACCCTAACCCTAACCCTAACCCTAACCCTAACCCTAACCCTAACCCTAACCCTAACCCTAACCCTAACCCTAACCCTAACCCTAACCCTAACCCTAACCCTAACCCTAACCCTAACCCTAACCCTAACCCTAACCCTAACCCTAACCCTAACCCTAACCCTAACCCTAACCCTAACCCTAACCCTAACCCTAACCCTAACCCTAACCCTAACCCTAACCCTAACCCTAACCCTAACCCTAACCCTAACCCTAACCCTAACCCTAACCCTAACCCTAACCCTAACCCTAACCCTAACCCTAACCCTAACCCTAACCCTAACCCTAACCCTAACCCTAACCCTAACCCTAACCCTAACCCTAACCCTAACCCTAACCCTAACCCTAACCCTAACCCTAACCCTAACCCTAACCCTAACCCTAACCCTAACCCTAACCCTAACCCTAACCCTAACCCTAACCCTAACCCTAACCCTAACCCTAACCCTAACCCTAACCCTAACCCTAACCCTAACCCTAACCCTAACCCTAACCCTAACCCTAACCCTAACCCTAACCCTAACCCTAACCCTAACCCTAACCCTAACCCTAACCCTAACCCTAACCCTAACCCTAACCCTAACCCTAACCCTAACCCTAACCCTAACCCTAACCCTAACCCTAACCCTAACCCTAACCCTAACCCTAACCCTAACCCTAACCCTAACCCTAACCCTAACCCTAACCCTAACCCTAACCCTAACCCTAACCCTAACCCTAACCCTAACCCTAACCCTAACCCTAACCCTAACCCTAACCCTAACCCTAACCCTAACCCTAACCCTAACCCTAACCCTAACCCTAACCCTAACCCTAACCCTAACCCTAACCCTAACCCTAACCCTAACCCTAACCCTAACCCTAACCCTAACCCTAACCCTAACCCTAACCCTAACCCTAACCCTAACCCTAACCCTAACCCTAACCCTAACCCTAACCCTAACCCTAACCCTAACCCTAACCCTAACCCTAACCCTAACCCTAACCCTAACCCTAACCCTAACCCTAACCCTAACCCTAACCCTAACCCTAACCCTAACCCTAACCCTAACCCTAACCCTAACCCTAACCCTAACCCTAACCCTAACCCTAACCCTAACCCTAACCCTAACCCTAACCCTAACCCTAACCCTAACCCTAACCCTAACCCTAACCCTAACCCTAACCCTAACCCTAACCCTAACCCTAACCCTAACCCTAACCCTAACCCTAACCCTAACCCTAACCCTAACCCTAACCCTAACCCTAACCCTAACCCTAACCCTAACCCTAACCCTAACCCTAACCCTAACCCTAACCCTAACCCTAACCCTAACCCTAACCCTAACCCTAACCCTAACCCTAACCCTAACCCTAACCCTAACCCTAACCCTAACCCTAACCCTAACCCTAACCCTAACCCTAACCCTAACCCTAACCCTAACCCTAACCCTAACCCTAACCCTAACCCTAACCCTAACCCTAACCCTAACCCTAACCCTAACCCTAACCCTAACCCTAACCCTAACCCTAACCCTAACCCTAACCCTAACCCTAACCCTAACCCTAACCCTAACCCTAACCCTAACCCTAACCCTAACCCTAACCCTAACCCTAACCCTAACCCTAACCCTAACCCTAACCCTAACCCTAACCCTAACCCTAACCCTAACCCTAACCCTAACCCTAACCCTAACCCTAACCCTAACCCTAACCCTAACCCTAACCCTAACCCTAACCCTAACCCTAACCCTAACCCTAACCCTAACCCTAACCCTAACCCTAACCCTAACCCTAACCCTAACCCTAACCCTAACCCTAACCCTAACCCTAACCCTAACCCTAACCCTAACCCTAACCCTAACCCTAACCCTAACCCTAACCCTAACCCTAACCCTAACCCTAACCCTAACCCTAACCCTAACCCTAACCCTAACCCTAACCCTAACCCTAACCCTAACCCTAACCCTAACCCTAACCCTAACCCTAACCCTAACCCTAACCCTAACCCTAACCCTAACCCTAACCCTAACCCTAACCCTAACCCTAACCCTAACCCTAACCCTAACCCTAACCCTAACCCTAACCCTAACCCTAACCCTAACCCTAACCCTAACCCTAACCCTAACCCTAACCCTAACCCTAACCCTAACCCTAACCCTAACCCTAACCCTAACCCTAACCCTAACCCTAACCCTAACCCTAACCCTAACCCTAACCCTAACCCTAACCCTAACCCTAACCCTAACCCTAACCCTAACCCTAACCCTAACCCTAACCCTAACCCTAACCCTAACCCTAACCCTAACCCTAACCCTAACCCTAACCCTAACCCTAACCCTAACCCTAACCCTAACCCTAACCCTAACCCTAACCCTAACCCTAACCCTAACCCTAACCCTAACCCTAACCCTAACCCTAACCCTAACCCTAACCCTAACCCTAACCCTAACCCTAACCCTAACCCTAACCCTAACCCTAACCCTAACCCTAACCCTAACCCTAACCCTAACCCTAACCCTAACCCTAACCCTAACCCTAACCCTAACCCTAACCCTAACCCTAACCCTAACCCTAACCCTAACCCTAACCCTAACCCTAACCCTAACCCTAACCCTAACCCTAACCCTAACCCTAACCCTAACCCTAACCCTAACCCTAACCCTAACCCTAACCCTAACCCTAACCCTAACCCTAACCCTAACCCTAACCCTAACCCTAACCCTAACCCTAACCCTAACCCTAACCCTAACCCTAACCCTAACCCTAACCCTAACCCTAACCCTAACCCTAACCCTAACCCTAACCCTAACCCTAACCCTAACCCTAACCCTAACCCTAACCCTAACCCTAACCCTAACCCTAACCCTAACCCTAACCCTAACCCTAACCCTAACCCTAACCCTAACCCTAACCCTAACCCTAACCCTAACCCTAACCCTAACCCTAACCCTAACCCTAACCCTAACCCTAACCCTAACCCTAACCCTAACCCTAACCCTAACCCTAACCCTAACCCTAACCCTAACCCTAACCCTAACCCTAACCCTAACCCTAACCCTAACCCTAACCCTAACCCTAACCCTAACCCTAACCCTAACCCTAACCCTAACCCTAACCCTAACCCTAACCCTAACCCTAACCCTAACCCTAACCCTAACCCTAACCCTAACCCTAACCCTAACCCTAACCCTAACCCTAACCCTAACCCTAACCCTAACCCTAACCCTAACCCTAACCCTAACCCTAACCCTAACCCTAACCCTAACCCTAACCCTAACCCTAACCCTAACCCTAACCCTAACCCTAACCCTAACCCTAACCCTAACCCTAACCCTAACCCTAACCCTAACCCTAACCCTAACCCTAACCCTAACCCTAACCCTAACCCTAACCCTAACCCTAACCCTAACCCTAACCCTAACCCTAACCCTAACCCTAACCCTAACCCTAACCCTAACCCTAACCCTAACCCTAACCCTAACCCTAACCCTAACCCTAACCCTAACCCTAACCCTAACCCTAACCCTAACCCTAACCCTAACCCTAACCCTAACCCTAACCCTAACCCTAACCCTAACCCTAACCCTAACCCTAACCCTAACCCTAACCCTAACCCTAACCCTAACCCTAACCCTAACCCTAACCCTAACCCTAACCCTAACCCTAACCCTAACCCTAACCCTAACCCTAACCCTAACCCTAACCCTAACCCTAACCCTAACCCTAACCCTAACCCTAACCCTAACCCTAACCCTAACCCTAACCCTAACCCTAACCCTAACCCTAACCCTAACCCTAACCCTAACCCTAACCCTAACCCTAACCCTAACCCTAACCCTAACCCTAACCCTAACCCTAACCCTAACCCTAACCCTAACCCTAACCCTAACCCTAACCCTAACCCTAACCCTAACCCTAACCCTAACCCTAACCCTAACCCTAACCCTAACCCTAACCCTAACCCTAACCCTAACCCTAACCCTAACCCTAACCCTAACCCTAACCCTAACCCTAACCCTAACCCTAACCCTAACCCTAACCCTAACCCTAACCCTAACCCTAACCCTAACCCTAACCCTAACCCTAACCCTAACCCTAACCCTAACCCTAACCCTAACCCTAACCCTAACCCTAACCCTAACCCTAACCCTAACCCTAACCCTAACCCTAACCCTAACCCTAACCCTAACCCTAACCCTAACCCTAACCCTAACCCTAACCCTAACCCTAACCCTAACCCTAACCCTAACCCTAACCCTAACCCTAACCCTAACCCTAACCCTAACCCTAACCCTAACCCTAACCCTAACCCTAACCCTAACCCTAACCCTAACCCTAACCCTAACCCTAACCCTAACCCTAACCCTAACCCTAACCCTAACCCTAACCCTAACCCTAACCCTAACCCTAACCCTAACCCTAACCCTAACCCTAACCCTAACCCTAACCCTAACCCTAACCCTAACCCTAACCCTAACCCTAACCCTAACCCTAACCCTAACCCTAACCCTAACCCTAACCCTAACCCTAACCCTAACCCTAACCCTAACCCTAACCCTAACCCTAACCCTAACCCTAACCCTAACCCTAACCCTAACCCTAACCCTAACCCTAACCCTAACCCTAACCCTAACCCTAACCCTAACCCTAACCCTAACCCTAACCCTAACCCTAACCCTAACCCTAACCCTAACCCTAACCCTAACCCTAACCCTAACCCTAACCCTAACCCTAACCCTAACCCTAACCCTAACCCTAACCCTAACCCTAACCCTAACCCTAACCCTAACCCTAACCCTAACCCTAACCCTAACCCTAACCCTAACCCTAACCCTAACCCTAACCCTAACCCTAACCCTAACCCTAACCCTAACCCTAACCCTAACCCTAACCCTAACCCTAACCCTAACCCTAACCCTAACCCTAACCCTAACCCTAACCCTAACCCTAACCCTAACCCTAACCCTAACCCTAACCCTAACCCTAACCCTAACCCTAACCCTAACCCTAACCCTAACCCTAACCCTAACCCTAACCCTAACCCTAACCCTAACCCTAACCCTAACCCTAACCCTAACCCTAACCCTAACCCTAACCCTAACCCTAACCCTAACCCTAACCCTAACCCTAACCCTAACCCTAACCCTAACCCTAACCCTAACCCTAACCCTAACCCTAACCCTAACCCTAACCCTAACCCTAACCCTAACCCTAACCCTAACCCTAACCCTAACCCTAACCCTAACCCTAACCCTAACCCTAACCCTAACCCTAACCCTAACCCTAACCCTAACCCTAACCCTAACCCTAACCCTAACCCTAACCCTAACCCTAACCCTAACCCTAACCCTAACCCTAACCCTAACCCTAACCCTAACCCTAACCCTAACCCTAACCCTAACCCTAACCCTAACCCTAACCCTAACCCTAACCCTAACCCTAACCCTAACCCTAACCCTAACCCTAACCCTAACCCTAACCCTAACCCTAACCCTAACCCTAACCCTAACCCTAACCCTAACCCTAACCCTAACCCTAACCCTAACCCTAACCCTAACCCTAACCCTAACCCTAACCCTAACCCTAACCCTAACCCTAACCCTAACCCTAACCCTAACCCTAACCCTAACCCTAACCCTAACCCTAACCCTAACCCTAACCCTAACCCTAACCCTAACCCTAACCCTAACCCTAACCCTAACCCTAACCCTAACCCTAACCCTAACCCTAACCCTAACCCTAACCCTAACCCTAACCCTAACCCTAACCCTAACCCTAACCCTAACCCTAACCCTAACCCTAACCCTAACCCTAACCCTAACCCTAACCCTAACCCTAACCCTAACCCTAACCCTAACCCTAACCCTAACCCTAACCCTAACCCTAACCCTAACCCTAACCCTAACCCTAACCCTAACCCTAACCCTAACCCTAACCCTAACCCTAACCCTAACCCTAACCCTAACCCTAACCCTAACCCTAACCCTAACCCTAACCCTAACCCTAACCCTAACCCTAACCCTAACCCTAACCCTAACCCTAACCCTAACCCTAACCCTAACCCTAACCCTAACCCTAACCCTAACCCTAACCCTAACCCTAACCCTAACCCTAACCCTAACCCTAACCCTAACCCTAACCCTAACCCTAACCCTAACCCTAACCCTAACCCTAACCCTAACCCTAACCCTAACCCTAACCCTAACCCTAACCCTAACCCTAACCCTAACCCTAACCCTAACCCTAACCCTAACCCTAACCCTAACCCTAACCCTAACCCTAACCCTAACCCTAACCCTAACCCTAACCCTAACCCTAACCCTAACCCTAACCCTAACCCTAACCCTAACCCTAACCCTAACCCTAACCCTAACCCTAACCCTAACCCTAACCCTAACCCTAACCCTAACCCTAACCCTAACCCTAACCCTAACCCTAACCCTAACCCTAACCCTAACCCTAACCCTAACCCTAACCCTAACCCTAACCCTAACCCTAACCCTAACCCTAACCCTAACCCTAACCCTAACCCTAACCCTAACCCTAACCCTAACCCTAACCCTAACCCTAACCCTAACCCTAACCCTAACCCTAACCCTAACCCTAACCCTAACCCTAACCCTAACCCTAACCCTAACCCTAACCCTAACCCTAACCCTAACCCTAACCCTAACCCTAACCCTAACCCTAACCCTAACCCTAACCCTAACCCTAACCCTAACCCTAACCCTAACCCTAACCCTAACCCTAACCCTAACCCTAACCCTAACCCTAACCCTAACCCTAACCCTAACCCTAACCCTAACCCTAACCCTAACCCTAACCCTAACCCTAACCCTAACCCTAACCCTAACCCTAACCCTAACCCTAACCCTAACCCTAACCCTAACCCTAACCCTAACCCTAACCCTAACCCTAACCCTAACCCTAACCCTAACCCTAACCCTAACCCTAACCCTAACCCTAACCCTAACCCTAACCCTAACCCTAACCCTAACCCTAACCCTAACCCTAACCCTAACCCTAACCCTAACCCTAACCCTAACCCTAACCCTAACCCTAACCCTAACCCTAACCCTAACCCTAACCCTAACCCTAACCCTAACCCTAACCCTAACCCTAACCCTAACCCTAACCCTAACCCTAACCCTAACCCTAACCCTAACCCTAACCCTAACCCTAACCCTAACCCTAACCCTAACCCTAACCCTAACCCTAACCCTAACCCTAACCCTAACCCTAACCCTAACCCTAACCCTAACCCTAACCCTAACCCTAACCCTAACCCTAACCCTAACCCTAACCCTAACCCTAACCCTAACCCTAACCCTAACCCTAACCCTAACCCTAACCCTAACCCTAACCCTAACCCTAACCCTAACCCTAACCCTAACCCTAACCCTAACCCTAACCCTAACCCTAACCCTAACCCTAACCCTAACCCTAACCCTAACCCTAACCCTAACCCTAACCCTAACCCTAACCCTAACCCTAACCCTAACCCTAACCCTAACCCTAACCCTAACCCTAACCCTAACCCTAACCCTAACCCTAACCCTAACCCTAACCCTAACCCTAACCCTAACCCTAACCCTAACCCTAACCCTAACCCTAACCCTAACCCTAACCCTAACCCTAACCCTAACCCTAACCCTAACCCTAACCCTAACCCTAACCCTAACCCTAACCCTAACCCTAACCCTAACCCTAACCCTAACCCTAACCCTAACCCTAACCCTAACCCTAACCCTAACCCTAACCCTAACCCTAACCCTAACCCTAACCCTAACCCTAACCCTAACCCTAACCCTAACCCTAACCCTAACCCTAACCCTAACCCTAACCCTAACCCTAACCCTAACCCTAACCCTAACCCTAACCCTAACCCTAACCCTAACCCTAACCCTAACCCTAACCCTAACCCTAACCCTAACCCTAACCCTAACCCTAACCCTAACCCTAACCCTAACCCTAACCCTAACCCTAACCCTAACCCTAACCCTAACCCTAACCCTAACCCTAACCCTAACCCTAACCCTAACCCTAACCCTAACCCTAACCCTAACCCTAACCCTAACCCTAACCCTAACCCTAACCCTAACCCTAACCCTAACCCTAACCCTAACCCTAACCCTAACCCTAACCCTAACCCTAACCCTAACCCTAACCCTAACCCTAACCCTAACCCTAACCCTAACCCTAACCCTAACCCTAACCCTAACCCTAACCCTAACCCTAACCCTAACCCTAACCCTAACCCTAACCCTAACCCTAACCCTAACCCTAACCCTAACCCTAACCCTAACCCTAACCCTAACCCTAACCCTAACCCTAACCCTAACCCTAACCCTAACCCTAACCCTAACCCTAACCCTAACCCTAACCCTAACCCTAACCCTAACCCTAACCCTAACCCTAACCCTAACCCTAACCCTAACCCTAACCCTAACCCTAACCCTAACCCTAACCCTAACCCTAACCCTAACCCTAACCCTAACCCTAACCCTAACCCTAACCCTAACCCTAACCCTAACCCTAACCCTAACCCTAACCCTAACCCTAACCCTAACCCTAACCCTAACCCTAACCCTAACCCTAACCCTAACCCTAACCCTAACCCTAACCCTAACCCTAACCCTAACCCTAACCCTAACCCTAACCCTAACCCTAACCCTAACCCTAACCCTAACCCTAACCCTAACCCTAACCCTAACCCTAACCCTAACCCTAACCCTAACCCTAACCCTAACCCTAACCCTAACCCTAACCCTAACCCTAACCCTAACCCTAACCCTAACCCTAACCCTAACCCTAACCCTAACCCTAACCCTAACCCTAACCCTAACCCTAACCCTAACCCTAACCCTAACCCTAACCCTAACCCTAACCCTAACCCTAACCCTAACCCTAACCCTAACCCTAACCCTAACCCTAACCCTAACCCTAACCCTAACCCTAACCCTAACCCTAACCCTAACCCTAACCCTAACCCTAACCCTAACCCTAACCCTAACCCTAACCCTAACCCTAACCCTAACCCTAACCCTAACCCTAACCCTAACCCTAACCCTAACCCTAACCCTAACCCTAACCCTAACCCTAACCCTAACCCTAACCCTAACCCTAACCCTAACCCTAACCCTAACCCTAACCCTAACCCTAACCCTAACCCTAACCCTAACCCTAACCCTAACCCTAACCCTAACCCTAACCCTAACCCTAACCCTAACCCTAACCCTAACCCTAACCCTAACCCTAACCCTAACCCTAACCCTAACCCTAACCCTAACCCTAACCCTAACCCTAACCCTAACCCTAACCCTAACCCTAACCCTAACCCTAACCCTAACCCTAACCCTAACCCTAACCCTAACCCTAACCCTAACCCTAACCCTAACCCTAACCCTAACCCTAACCCTAACCCTAACCCTAACCCTAACCCTAACCCTAACCCTAACCCTAACCCTAACCCTAACCCTAACCCTAACCCTAACCCTAACCCTAACCCTAACCCTAACCCTAACCCTAACCCTAACCCTAACCCTAACCCTAACCCTAACCCTAACCCTAACCCTAACCCTAACCCTAACCCTAACCCTAACCCTAACCCTAACCCTAACCCTAACCCTAACCCTAACCCTAACCCTAACCCTAACCCTAACCCTAACCCTAACCCTAACCCTAACCCTAACCCTAACCCTAACCCTAACCCTAACCCTAACCCTAACCCTAACCCTAACCCTAACCCTAACCCTAACCCTAACCCTAACCCTAACCCTAACCCTAACCCTAACCCTAACCCTAACCCTAACCCTAACCCTAACCCTAACCCTAACCCTAACCCTAACCCTAACCCTAACCCTAACCCTAACCCTAACCCTAACCCTAACCCTAACCCTAACCCTAACCCTAACCCTAACCCTAACCCTAACCCTAACCCTAACCCTAACCCTAACCCTAACCCTAACCCTAACCCTAACCCTAACCCTAACCCTAACCCTAACCCTAACCCTAACCCTAACCCTAACCCTAACCCTAACCCTAACCCTAACCCTAACCCTAACCCTAACCCTAACCCTAACCCTAACCCTAACCCTAACCCTAACCCTAACCCTAACCCTAACCCTAACCCTAACCCTAACCCTAACCCTAACCCTAACCCTAACCCTAACCCTAACCCTAACCCTAACCCTAACCCTAACCCTAACCCTAACCCTAACCCTAACCCTAACCCTAACCCTAACCCTAACCCTAACCCTAACCCTAACCCTAACCCTAACCCTAACCCTAACCCTAACCCTAACCCTAACCCTAACCCTAACCCTAACCCTAACCCTAACCCTAACCCTAACCCTAACCCTAACCCTAACCCTAACCCTAACCCTAACCCTAACCCTAACCCTAACCCTAACCCTAACCCTAACCCTAACCCTAACCCTAACCCTAACCCTAACCCTAACCCTAACCCTAACCCTAACCCTAACCCTAACCCTAACCCTAACCCTAACCCTAACCCTAACCCTAACCCTAACCCTAACCCTAACCCTAACCCTAACCCTAACCCTAACCCTAACCCTAACCCTAACCCTAACCCTAACCCTAACCCTAACCCTAACCCTAACCCTAACCCTAACCCTAACCCTAACCCTAACCCTAACCCTAACCCTAACCCTAACCCTAACCCTAACCCTAACCCTAACCCTAACCCTAACCCTAACCCTAACCCTAACCCTAACCCTAACCCTAACCCTAACCCTAACCCTAACCCTAACCCTAACCCTAACCCTAACCCTAACCCTAACCCTAACCCTAACCCTAACCCTAACCCTAACCCTAACCCTAACCCTAACCCTAACCCTAACCCTAACCCTAACCCTAACCCTAACCCTAACCCTAACCCTAACCCTAACCCTAACCCTAACCCTAACCCTAACCCTAACCCTAACCCTAACCCTAACCCTAACCCTAACCCTAACCCTAACCCTAACCCTAACCCTAACCCTAACCCTAACCCTAACCCTAACCCTAACCCTAACCCTAACCCTAACCCTAACCCTAACCCTAACCCTAACCCTAACCCTAACCCTAACCCTAACCCTAACCCTAACCCTAACCCTAACCCTAACCCTAACCCTAACCCTAACCCTAACCCTAACCCTAACCCTAACCCTAACCCTAACCCTAACCCTAACCCTAACCCTAACCCTAACCCTAACCCTAACCCTAACCCTAACCCTAACCCTAACCCTAACCCTAACCCTAACCCTAACCCTAACCCTAACCCTAACCCTAACCCTAACCCTAACCCTAACCCTAACCCTAACCCTAACCCTAACCCTAACCCTAACCCTAACCCTAACCCTAACCCTAACCCTAACCCTAACCCTAACCCTAACCCTAACCCTAACCCTAACCCTAACCCTAACCCTAACCCTAACCCTAACCCTAACCCTAACCCTAACCCTAACCCTAACCCTAACCCTAACCCTAACCCTAACCCTAACCCTAACCCTAACCCTAACCCTAACCCTAACCCTAACCCTAACCCTAACCCTAACCCTAACCCTAACCCTAACCCTAACCCTAACCCTAACCCTAACCCTAACCCTAACCCTAACCCTAACCCTAACCCTAACCCTAACCCTAACCCTAACCCTAACCCTAACCCTAACCCTAACCCTAACCCTAACCCTAACCCTAACCCTAACCCTAACCCTAACCCTAACCCTAACCCTAACCCTAACCCTAACCCTAACCCTAACCCTAACCCTAACCCTAACCCTAACCCTAACCCTAACCCTAACCCTAACCCTAACCCTAACCCTAACCCTAACCCTAACCCTAACCCTAACCCTAACCCTAACCCTAACCCTAACCCTAACCCTAACCCTAACCCTAACCCTAACCCTAACCCTAACCCTAACCCTAACCCTAACCCTAACCCTAACCCTAACCCTAACCCTAACCCTAACCCTAACCCTAACCCTAACCCTAACCCTAACCCTAACCCTAACCCTAACCCTAACCCTAACCCTAACCCTAACCCTAACCCTAACCCTAACCCTAACCCTAACCCTAACCCTAACCCTAACCCTAACCCTAACCCTAACCCTAACCCTAACCCTAACCCTAACCCTAACCCTAACCCTAACCCTAACCCTAACCCTAACCCTAACCCTAACCCTAACCCTAACCCTAACCCTAACCCTAACCCTAACCCTAACCCTAACCCTAACCCTAACCCTAACCCTAACCCTAACCCTAACCCTAACCCTAACCCTAACCCTAACCCTAACCCTAACCCTAACCCTAACCCTAACCCTAACCCTAACCCTAACCCTAACCCTAACCCTAACCCTAACCCTAACCCTAACCCTAACCCTAACCCTAACCCTAACCCTAACCCTAACCCTAACCCTAACCCTAACCCTAACCCTAACCCTAACCCTAACCCTAACCCTAACCCTAACCCTAACCCTAACCCTAACCCTAACCCTAACCCTAACCCTAACCCTAACCCTAACCCTAACCCTAACCCTAACCCTAACCCTAACCCTAACCCTAACCCTAACCCTAACCCTAACCCTAACCCTAACCCTAACCCTAACCCTAACCCTAACCCTAACCCTAACCCTAACCCTAACCCTAACCCTAACCCTAACCCTAACCCTAACCCTAACCCTAACCCTAACCCTAACCCTAACCCTAACCCTAACCCTAACCCTAACCCTAACCCTAACCCTAACCCTAACCCTAACCCTAACCCTAACCCTAACCCTAACCCTAACCCTAACCCTAACCCTAACCCTAACCCTAACCCTAACCCTAACCCTAACCCTAACCCTAACCCTAACCCTAACCCTAACCCTAACCCTAACCCTAACCCTAACCCTAACCCTAACCCTAACCCTAACCCTAACCCTAACCCTAACCCTAACCCTAACCCTAACCCTAACCCTAACCCTAACCCTAACCCTAACCCTAACCCTAACCCTAACCCTAACCCTAACCCTAACCCTAACCCTAACCCTAACCCTAACCCTAACCCTAACCCTAACCCTAACCCTAACCCTAACCCTAACCCTAACCCTAACCCTAACCCTAACCCTAACCCTAACCCTAACCCTAACCCTAACCCTAACCCTAACCCTAACCCTAACCCTAACCCTAACCCTAACCCTAACCCTAACCCTAACCCTAACCCTAACCCTAACCCTAACCCTAACCCTAACCCTAACCCTAACCCTAACCCTAACCCTAACCCTAACCCTAACCCTAACCCTAACCCTAACCCTAACCCTAACCCTAACCCTAACCCTAACCCTAACCCTAACCCTAACCCTAACCCTAACCCTAACCCTAACCCTAACCCTAACCCTAACCCTAACCCTAACCCTAACCCTAACCCTAACCCTAACCCTAACCCTAACCCTAACCCTAACCCTAACCCTAACCCTAACCCTAACCCTAACCCTAACCCTAACCCTAACCCTAACCCTAACCCTAACCCTAACCCTAACCCTAACCCTAACCCTAACCCTAACCCTAACCCTAACCCTAACCCTAACCCTAACCCTAACCCTAACCCTAACCCTAACCCTAACCCTAACCCTAACCCTAACCCTAACCCTAACCCTAACCCTAACCCTAACCCTAACCCTAACCCTAACCCTAACCCTAACCCTAACCCTAACCCTAACCCTAACCCTAACCCTAACCCTAACCCTAACCCTAACCCTAACCCTAACCCTAACCCTAACCCTAACCCTAACCCTAACCCTAACCCTAACCCTAACCCTAACCCTAACCCTAACCCTAACCCTAACCCTAACCCTAACCCTAACCCTAACCCTAACCCTAACCCTAACCCTAACCCTAACCCTAACCCTAACCCTAACCCTAACCCTAACCCTAACCCTAACCCTAACCCTAACCCTAACCCTAACCCTAACCCTAACCCTAACCCTAACCCTAACCCTAACCCTAACCCTAACCCTAACCCTAACCCTAACCCTAACCCTAACCCTAACCCTAACCCTAACCCTAACCCTAACCCTAACCCTAACCCTAACCCTAACCCTAACCCTAACCCTAACCCTAACCCTAACCCTAACCCTAACCCTAACCCTAACCCTAACCCTAACCCTAACCCTAACCCTAACCCTAACCCTAACCCTAACCCTAACCCTAACCCTAACCCTAACCCTAACCCTAACCCTAACCCTAACCCTAACCCTAACCCTAACCCTAACCCTAACCCTAACCCTAACCCTAACCCTAACCCTAACCCTAACCCTAACCCTAACCCTAACCCTAACCCTAACCCTAACCCTAACCCTAACCCTAACCCTAACCCTAACCCTAACCCTAACCCTAACCCTAACCCTAACCCTAACCCTAACCCTAACCCTAACCCTAACCCTAACCCTAACCCTAACCCTAACCCTAACCCTAACCCTAACCCTAACCCTAACCCTAACCCTAACCCTAACCCTAACCCTAACCCTAACCCTAACCCTAACCCTAACCCTAACCCTAACCCTAACCCTAACCCTAACCCTAACCCTAACCCTAACCCTAACCCTAACCCTAACCCTAACCCTAACCCTAACCCTAACCCTAACCCTAACCCTAACCCTAACCCTAACCCTAACCCTAACCCTAACCCTAACCCTAACCCTAACCCTAACCCTAACCCTAACCCTAACCCTAACCCTAACCCTAACCCTAACCCTAACCCTAACCCTAACCCTAACCCTAACCCTAACCCTAACCCTAACCCTAACCCTAACCCTAACCCTAACCCTAACCCTAACCCTAACCCTAACCCTAACCCTAACCCTAACCCTAACCCTAACCCTAACCCTAACCCTAACCCTAACCCTAACCCTAACCCTAACCCTAACCCTAACCCTAACCCTAACCCTAACCCTAACCCTAACCCTAACCCTAACCCTAACCCTAACCCTAACCCTAACCCTAACCCTAACCCTAACCCTAACCCTAACCCTAACCCTAACCCTAACCCTAACCCTAACCCTAACCCTAACCCTAACCCTAACCCTAACCCTAACCCTAACCCTAACCCTAACCCTAACCCTAACCCTAACCCTAACCCTAACCCTAACCCTAACCCTAACCCTAACCCTAACCCTAACCCTAACCCTAACCCTAACCCTAACCCTAACCCTAACCCTAACCCTAACCCTAACCCTAACCCTAACCCTAACCCTAACCCTAACCCTAACCCTAACCCTAACCCTAACCCTAACCCTAACCCTAACCCTAACCCTAACCCTAACCCTAACCCTAACCCTAACCCTAACCCTAACCCTAACCCTAACCCTAACCCTAACCCTAACCCTAACCCTAACCCTAACCCTAACCCTAACCCTAACCCTAACCCTAACCCTAACCCTAACCCTAACCCTAACCCTAACCCTAACCCTAACCCTAACCCTAACCCTAACCCTAACCCTAACCCTAACCCTAACCCTAACCCTAACCCTAACCCTAACCCTAACCCTAACCCTAACCCTAACCCTAACCCTAACCCTAACCCTAACCCTAACCCTAACCCTAACCCTAACCCTAACCCTAACCCTAACCCTAACCCTAACCCTAACCCTAACCCTAACCCTAACCCTAACCCTAACCCTAACCCTAACCCTAACCCTAACCCTAACCCTAACCCTAACCCTAACCCTAACCCTAACCCTAACCCTAACCCTAACCCTAACCCTAACCCTAACCCTAACCCTAACCCTAACCCTAACCCTAACCCTAACCCTAACCCTAACCCTAACCCTAACCCTAACCCTAACCCTAACCCTAACCCTAACCCTAACCCTAACCCTAACCCTAACCCTAACCCTAACCCTAACCCTAACCCTAACCCTAACCCTAACCCTAACCCTAACCCTAACCCTAACCCTAACCCTAACCCTAACCCTAACCCTAACCCTAACCCTAACCCTAACCCTAACCCTAACCCTAACCCTAACCCTAACCCTAACCCTAACCCTAACCCTAACCCTAACCCTAACCCTAACCCTAACCCTAACCCTAACCCTAACCCTAACCCTAACCCTAACCCTAACCCTAACCCTAACCCTAACCCTAACCCTAACCCTAACCCTAACCCTAACCCTAACCCTAACCCTAACCCTAACCCTAACCCTAACCCTAACCCTAACCCTAACCCTAACCCTAACCCTAACCCTAACCCTAACCCTAACCCTAACCCTAACCCTAACCCTAACCCTAACCCTAACCCTAACCCTAACCCTAACCCTAACCCTAACCCTAACCCTAACCCTAACCCTAACCCTAACCCTAACCCTAACCCTAACCCTAACCCTAACCCTAACCCTAACCCTAACCCTAACCCTAACCCTAACCCTAACCCTAACCCTAACCCTAACCCTAACCCTAACCCTAACCCTAACCCTAACCCTAACCCTAACCCTAACCCTAACCCTAACCCTAACCCTAACCCTAACCCTAACCCTAACCCTAACCCTAACCCTAACCCTAACCCTAACCCTAACCCTAACCCTAACCCTAACCCTAACCCTAACCCTAACCCTAACCCTAACCCTAACCCTAACCCTAACCCTAACCCTAACCCTAACCCTAACCCTAACCCTAACCCTAACCCTAACCCTAACCCTAACCCTAACCCTAACCCTAACCCTAACCCTAACCCTAACCCTAACCCTAACCCTAACCCTAACCCTAACCCTAACCCTAACCCTAACCCTAACCCTAACCCTAACCCTAACCCTAACCCTAACCCTAACCCTAACCCTAACCCTAACCCTAACCCTAACCCTAACCCTAACCCTAACCCTAACCCTAACCCTAACCCTAACCCTAACCCTAACCCTAACCCTAACCCTAACCCTAACCCTAACCCTAACCCTAACCCTAACCCTAACCCTAACCCTAACCCTAACCCTAACCCTAACCCTAACCCTAACCCTAACCCTAACCCTAACCCTAACCCTAACCCTAACCCTAACCCTAACCCTAACCCTAACCCTAACCCTAACCCTAACCCTAACCCTAACCCTAACCCTAACCCTAACCCTAACCCTAACCCTAACCCTAACCCTAACCCTAACCCTAACCCTAACCCTAACCCTAACCCTAACCCTAACCCTAACCCTAACCCTAACCCTAACCCTAACCCTAACCCTAACCCTAACCCTAACCCTAACCCTAACCCTAACCCTAACCCTAACCCTAACCCTAACCCTAACCCTAACCCTAACCCTAACCCTAACCCTAACCCTAACCCTAACCCTAACCCTAACCCTAACCCTAACCCTAACCCTAACCCTAACCCTAACCCTAACCCTAACCCTAACCCTAACCCTAACCCTAACCCTAACCCTAACCCTAACCCTAACCCTAACCCTAACCCTAACCCTAACCCTAACCCTAACCCTAACCCTAACCCTAACCCTAACCCTAACCCTAACCCTAACCCTAACCCTAACCCTAACCCTAACCCTAACCCTAACCCTAACCCTAACCCTAACCCTAACCCTAACCCTAACCCTAACCCTAACCCTAACCCTAACCCTAACCCTAACCCTAACCCTAACCCTAACCCTAACCCTAACCCTAACCCTAACCCTAACCCTAACCCTAACCCTAACCCTAACCCTAACCCTAACCCTAACCCTAACCCTAACCCTAACCCTAACCCTAACCCTAACCCTAACCCTAACCCTAACCCTAACCCTAACCCTAACCCTAACCCTAACCCTAACCCTAACCCTAACCCTAACCCTAACCCTAACCCTAACCCTAACCCTAACCCTAACCCTAACCCTAACCCTAACCCTAACCCTAACCCTAACCCTAACCCTAACCCTAACCCTAACCCTAACCCTAACCCTAACCCTAACCCTAACCCTAACCCTAACCCTAACCCTAACCCTAACCCTAACCCTAACCCTAACCCTAACCCTAACCCTAACCCTAACCCTAACCCTAACCCTAACCCTAACCCTAACCCTAACCCTAACCCTAACCCTAACCCTAACCCTAACCCTAACCCTAACCCTAACCCTAACCCTAACCCTAACCCTAACCCTAACCCTAACCCTAACCCTAACCCTAACCCTAACCCTAACCCTAACCCTAACCCTAACCCTAACCCTAACCCTAACCCTAACCCTAACCCTAACCCTAACCCTAACCCTAACCCTAACCCTAACCCTAACCCTAACCCTAACCCTAACCCTAACCCTAACCCTAACCCTAACCCTAACCCTAACCCTAACCCTAACCCTAACCCTAACCCTAACCCTAACCCTAACCCTAACCCTAACCCTAACCCTAACCCTAACCCTAACCCTAACCCTAACCCTAACCCTAACCCTAACCCTAACCCTAACCCTAACCCTAACCCTAACCCTAACCCTAACCCTAACCCTAACCCTAACCCTAACCCTAACCCTAACCCTAACCCTAACCCTAACCCTAACCCTAACCCTAACCCTAACCCTAACCCTAACCCTAACCCTAACCCTAACCCTAACCCTAACCCTAACCCTAACCCTAACCCTAACCCTAACCCTAACCCTAACCCTAACCCTAACCCTAACCCTAACCCTAACCCTAACCCTAACCCTAACCCTAACCCTAACCCTAACCCTAACCCTAACCCTAACCCTAACCCTAACCCTAACCCTAACCCTAACCCTAACCCTAACCCTAACCCTAACCCTAACCCTAACCCTAACCCTAACCCTAACCCTAACCCTAACCCTAACCCTAACCCTAACCCTAACCCTAACCCTAACCCTAACCCTAACCCTAACCCTAACCCTAACCCTAACCCTAACCCTAACCCTAACCCTAACCCTAACCCTAACCCTAACCCTAACCCTAACCCTAACCCTAACCCTAACCCTAACCCTAACCCTAACCCTAACCCTAACCCTAACCCTAACCCTAACCCTAACCCTAACCCTAACCCTAACCCTAACCCTAACCCTAACCCTAACCCTAACCCTAACCCTAACCCTAACCCTAACCCTAACCCTAACCCTAACCCTAACCCTAACCCTAACCCTAACCCTAACCCTAACCCTAACCCTAACCCTAACCCTAACCCTAACCCTAACCCTAACCCTAACCCTAACCCTAACCCTAACCCTAACCCTAACCCTAACCCTAACCCTAACCCTAACCCTAACCCTAACCCTAACCCTAACCCTAACCCTAACCCTAACCCTAACCCTAACCCTAACCCTAACCCTAACCCTAACCCTAACCCTAACCCTAACCCTAACCCTAACCCTAACCCTAACCCTAACCCTAACCCTAACCCTAACCCTAACCCTAACCCTAACCCTAACCCTAACCCTAACCCTAACCCTAACCCTAACCCTAACCCTAACCCTAACCCTAACCCTAACCCTAACCCTAACCCTAACCCTAACCCTAACCCTAACCCTAACCCTAACCCTAACCCTAACCCTAACCCTAACCCTAACCCTAACCCTAACCCTAACCCTAACCCTAACCCTAACCCTAACCCTAACCCTAACCCTAACCCTAACCCTAACCCTAACCCTAACCCTAACCCTAACCCTAACCCTAACCCTAACCCTAACCCTAACCCTAACCCTAACCCTAACCCTAACCCTAACCCTAACCCTAACCCTAACCCTAACCCTAACCCTAACCCTAACCCTAACCCTAACCCTAACCCTAACCCTAACCCTAACCCTAACCCTAACCCTAACCCTAACCCTAACCCTAACCCTAACCCTAACCCTAACCCTAACCCTAACCCTAACCCTAACCCTAACCCTAACCCTAACCCTAACCCTAACCCTAACCCTAACCCTAACCCTAACCCTAACCCTAACCCTAACCCTAACCCTAACCCTAACCCTAACCCTAACCCTAACCCTAACCCTAACCCTAACCCTAACCCTAACCCTAACCCTAACCCTAACCCTAACCCTAACCCTAACCCTAACCCTAACCCTAACCCTAACCCTAACCCTAACCCTAACCCTAACCCTAACCCTAACCCTAACCCTAACCCTAACCCTAACCCTAACCCTAACCCTAACCCTAACCCTAACCCTAACCCTAACCCTAACCCTAACCCTAACCCTAACCCTAACCCTAACCCTAACCCTAACCCTAACCCTAACCCTAACCCTAACCCTAACCCTAACCCTAACCCTAACCCTAACCCTAACCCTAACCCTAACCCTAACCCTAACCCTAACCCTAACCCTAACCCTAACCCTAACCCTAACCCTAACCCTAACCCTAACCCTAACCCTAACCCTAACCCTAACCCTAACCCTAACCCTAACCCTAACCCTAACCCTAACCCTAACCCTAACCCTAACCCTAACCCTAACCCTAACCCTAACCCTAACCCTAACCCTAACCCTAACCCTAACCCTAACCCTAACCCTAACCCTAACCCTAACCCTAACCCTAACCCTAACCCTAACCCTAACCCTAACCCTAACCCTAACCCTAACCCTAACCCTAACCCTAACCCTAACCCTAACCCTAACCCTAACCCTAACCCTAACCCTAACCCTAACCCTAACCCTAACCCTAACCCTAACCCTAACCCTAACCCTAACCCTAACCCTAACCCTAACCCTAACCCTAACCCTAACCCTAACCCTAACCCTAACCCTAACCCTAACCCTAACCCTAACCCTAACCCTAACCCTAACCCTAACCCTAACCCTAACCCTAACCCTAACCCTAACCCTAACCCTAACCCTAACCCTAACCCTAACCCTAACCCTAACCCTAACCCTAACCCTAACCCTAACCCTAACCCTAACCCTAACCCTAACCCTAACCCTAACCCTAACCCTAACCCTAACCCTAACCCTAACCCTAACCCTAACCCTAACCCTAACCCTAACCCTAACCCTAACCCTAACCCTAACCCTAACCCTAACCCTAACCCTAACCCTAACCCTAACCCTAACCCTAACCCTAACCCTAACCCTAACCCTAACCCTAACCCTAACCCTAACCCTAACCCTAACCCTAACCCTAACCCTAACCCTAACCCTAACCCTAACCCTAACCCTAACCCTAACCCTAACCCTAACCCTAACCCTAACCCTAACCCTAACCCTAACCCTAACCCTAACCCTAACCCTAACCCTAACCCTAACCCTAACCCTAACCCTAACCCTAACCCTAACCCTAACCCTAACCCTAACCCTAACCCTAACCCTAACCCTAACCCTAACCCTAACCCTAACCCTAACCCTAACCCTAACCCTAACCCTAACCCTAACCCTAACCCTAACCCTAACCCTAACCCTAACCCTAACCCTAACCCTAACCCTAACCCTAACCCTAACCCTAACCCTAACCCTAACCCTAACCCTAACCCTAACCCTAACCCTAACCCTAACCCTAACCCTAACCCTAACCCTAACCCTAACCCTAACCCTAACCCTAACCCTAACCCTAACCCTAACCCTAACCCTAACCCTAACCCTAACCCTAACCCTAACCCTAACCCTAACCCTAACCCTAACCCTAACCCTAACCCTAACCCTAACCCTAACCCTAACCCTAACCCTAACCCTAACCCTAACCCTAACCCTAACCCTAACCCTAACCCTAACCCTAACCCTAACCCTAACCCTAACCCTAACCCTAACCCTAACCCTAACCCTAACCCTAACCCTAACCCTAACCCTAACCCTAACCCTAACCCTAACCCTAACCCTAACCCTAACCCTAACCCTAACCCTAACCCTAACCCTAACCCTAACCCTAACCCTAACCCTAACCCTAACCCTAACCCTAACCCTAACCCTAACCCTAACCCTAACCCTAACCCTAACCCTAACCCTAACCCTAACCCTAACCCTAACCCTAACCCTAACCCTAACCCTAACCCTAACCCTAACCCTAACCCTAACCCTAACCCTAACCCTAACCCTAACCCTAACCCTAACCCTAACCCTAACCCTAACCCTAACCCTAACCCTAACCCTAACCCTAACCCTAACCCTAACCCTAACCCTAACCCTAACCCTAACCCTAACCCTAACCCTAACCCTAACCCTAACCCTAACCCTAACCCTAACCCTAACCCTAACCCTAACCCTAACCCTAACCCTAACCCTAACCCTAACCCTAACCCTAACCCTAACCCTAACCCTAACCCTAACCCTAACCCTAACCCTAACCCTAACCCTAACCCTAACCCTAACCCTAACCCTAACCCTAACCCTAACCCTAACCCTAACCCTAACCCTAACCCTAACCCTAACCCTAACCCTAACCCTAACCCTAACCCTAACCCTAACCCTAACCCTAACCCTAACCCTAACCCTAACCCTAACCCTAACCCTAACCCTAACCCTAACCCTAACCCTAACCCTAACCCTAACCCTAACCCTAACCCTAACCCTAACCCTAACCCTAACCCTAACCCTAACCCTAACCCTAACCCTAACCCTAACCCTAACCCTAACCCTAACCCTAACCCTAACCCTAACCCTAACCCTAACCCTAACCCTAACCCTAACCCTAACCCTAACCCTAACCCTAACCCTAACCCTAACCCTAACCCTAACCCTAACCCTAACCCTAACCCTAACCCTAACCCTAACCCTAACCCTAACCCTAACCCTAACCCTAACCCTAACCCTAACCCTAACCCTAACCCTAACCCTAACCCTAACCCTAACCCTAACCCTAACCCTAACCCTAACCCTAACCCTAACCCTAACCCTAACCCTAACCCTAACCCTAACCCTAACCCTAACCCTAACCCTAACCCTAACCCTAACCCTAACCCTAACCCTAACCCTAACCCTAACCCTAACCCTAACCCTAACCCTAACCCTAACCCTAACCCTAACCCTAACCCTAACCCTAACCCTAACCCTAACCCTAACCCTAACCCTAACCCTAACCCTAACCCTAACCCTAACCCTAACCCTAACCCTAACCCTAACCCTAACCCTAACCCTAACCCTAACCCTAACCCTAACCCTAACCCTAACCCTAACCCTAACCCTAACCCTAACCCTAACCCTAACCCTAACCCTAACCCTAACCCTAACCCTAACCCTAACCCTAACCCTAACCCTAACCCTAACCCTAACCCTAACCCTAACCCTAACCCTAACCCTAACCCTAACCCTAACCCTAACCCTAACCCTAACCCTAACCCTAACCCTAACCCTAACCCTAACCCTAACCCTAACCCTAACCCTAACCCTAACCCTAACCCTAACCCTAACCCTAACCCTAACCCTAACCCTAACCCTAACCCTAACCCTAACCCTAACCCTAACCCTAACCCTAACCCTAACCCTAACCCTAACCCTAACCCTAACCCTAACCCTAACCCTAACCCTAACCCTAACCCTAACCCTAACCCTAACCCTAACCCTAACCCTAACCCTAACCCTAACCCTAACCCTAACCCTAACCCTAACCCTAACCCTAACCCTAACCCTAACCCTAACCCTAACCCTAACCCTAACCCTAACCCTAACCCTAACCCTAACCCTAACCCTAACCCTAACCCTAACCCTAACCCTAACCCTAACCCTAACCCTAACCCTAACCCTAACCCTAACCCTAACCCTAACCCTAACCCTAACCCTAACCCTAACCCTAACCCTAACCCTAACCCTAACCCTAACCCTAACCCTAACCCTAACCCTAACCCTAACCCTAACCCTAACCCTAACCCTAACCCTAACCCTAACCCTAACCCTAACCCTAACCCTAACCCTAACCCTAACCCTAACCCTAACCCTAACCCTAACCCTAACCCTAACCCTAACCCTAACCCTAACCCTAACCCTAACCCTAACCCTAACCCTAACCCTAACCCTAACCCTAACCCTAACCCTAACCCTAACCCTAACCCTAACCCTAACCCTAACCCTAACCCTAACCCTAACCCTAACCCTAACCCTAACCCTAACCCTAACCCTAACCCTAACCCTAACCCTAACCCTAACCCTAACCCTAACCCTAACCCTAACCCTAACCCTAACCCTAACCCTAACCCTAACCCTAACCCTAACCCTAACCCTAACCCTAACCCTAACCCTAACCCTAACCCTAACCCTAACCCTAACCCTAACCCTAACCCTAACCCTAACCCTAACCCTAACCCTAACCCTAACCCTAACCCTAACCCTAACCCTAACCCTAACCCTAACCCTAACCCTAACCCTAACCCTAACCCTAACCCTAACCCTAACCCTAACCCTAACCCTAACCCTAACCCTAACCCTAACCCTAACCCTAACCCTAACCCTAACCCTAACCCTAACCCTAACCCTAACCCTAACCCTAACCCTAACCCTAACCCTAACCCTAACCCTAACCCTAACCCTAACCCTAACCCTAACCCTAACCCTAACCCTAACCCTAACCCTAACCCTAACCCTAACCCTAACCCTAACCCTAACCCTAACCCTAACCCTAACCCTAACCCTAACCCTAACCCTAACCCTAACCCTAACCCTAACCCTAACCCTAACCCTAACCCTAACCCTAACCCTAACCCTAACCCTAACCCTAACCCTAACCCTAACCCTAACCCTAACCCTAACCCTAACCCTAACCCTAACCCTAACCCTAACCCTAACCCTAACCCTAACCCTAACCCTAACCCTAACCCTAACCCTAACCCTAACCCTAACCCTAACCCTAACCCTAACCCTAACCCTAACCCTAACCCTAACCCTAACCCTAACCCTAACCCTAACCCTAACCCTAACCCTAACCCTAACCCTAACCCTAACCCTAACCCTAACCCTAACCCTAACCCTAACCCTAACCCTAACCCTAACCCTAACCCTAACCCTAACCCTAACCCTAACCCTAACCCTAACCCTAACCCTAACCCTAACCCTAACCCTAACCCTAACCCTAACCCTAACCCTAACCCTAACCCTAACCCTAACCCTAACCCTAACCCTAACCCTAACCCTAACCCTAACCCTAACCCTAACCCTAACCCTAACCCTAACCCTAACCCTAACCCTAACCCTAACCCTAACCCTAACCCTAACCCTAACCCTAACCCTAACCCTAACCCTAACCCTAACCCTAACCCTAACCCTAACCCTAACCCTAACCCTAACCCTAACCCTAACCCTAACCCTAACCCTAACCCTAACCCTAACCCTAACCCTAACCCTAACCCTAACCCTAACCCTAACCCTAACCCTAACCCTAACCCTAACCCTAACCCTAACCCTAACCCTAACCCTAACCCTAACCCTAACCCTAACCCTAACCCTAACCCTAACCCTAACCCTAACCCTAACCCTAACCCTAACCCTAACCCTAACCCTAACCCTAACCCTAACCCTAACCCTAACCCTAACCCTAACCCTAACCCTAACCCTAACCCTAACCCTAACCCTAACCCTAACCCTAACCCTAACCCTAACCCTAACCCTAACCCTAACCCTAACCCTAACCCTAACCCTAACCCTAACCCTAACCCTAACCCTAACCCTAACCCTAACCCTAACCCTAACCCTAACCCTAACCCTAACCCTAACCCTAACCCTAACCCTAACCCTAACCCTAACCCTAACCCTAACCCTAACCCTAACCCTAACCCTAACCCTAACCCTAACCCTAACCCTAACCCTAACCCTAACCCTAACCCTAACCCTAACCCTAACCCTAACCCTAACCCTAACCCTAACCCTAACCCTAACCCTAACCCTAACCCTAACCCTAACCCTAACCCTAACCCTAACCCTAACCCTAACCCTAACCCTAACCCTAACCCTAACCCTAACCCTAACCCTAACCCTAACCCTAACCCTAACCCTAACCCTAACCCTAACCCTAACCCTAACCCTAACCCTAACCCTAACCCTAACCCTAACCCTAACCCTAACCCTAACCCTAACCCTAACCCTAACCCTAACCCTAACCCTAACCCTAACCCTAACCCTAACCCTAACCCTAACCCTAACCCTAACCCTAACCCTAACCCTAACCCTAACCCTAACCCTAACCCTAACCCTAACCCTAACCCTAACCCTAACCCTAACCCTAACCCTAACCCTAACCCTAACCCTAACCCTAACCCTAACCCTAACCCTAACCCTAACCCTAACCCTAACCCTAACCCTAACCCTAACCCTAACCCTAACCCTAACCCTAACCCTAACCCTAACCCTAACCCTAACCCTAACCCTAACCCTAACCCTAACCCTAACCCTAACCCTAACCCTAACCCTAACCCTAACCCTAACCCTAACCCTAACCCTAACCCTAACCCTAACCCTAACCCTAACCCTAACCCTAACCCTAACCCTAACCCTAACCCTAACCCTAACCCTAACCCTAACCCTAACCCTAACCCTAACCCTAACCCTAACCCTAACCCTAACCCTAACCCTAACCCTAACCCTAACCCTAACCCTAACCCTAACCCTAACCCTAACCCTAACCCTAACCCTAACCCTAACCCTAACCCTAACCCTAACCCTAACCCTAACCCTAACCCTAACCCTAACCCTAACCCTAACCCTAACCCTAACCCTAACCCTAACCCTAACCCTAACCCTAACCCTAACCCTAACCCTAACCCTAACCCTAACCCTAACCCTAACCCTAACCCTAACCCTAACCCTAACCCTAACCCTAACCCTAACCCTAACCCTAACCCTAACCCTAACCCTAACCCTAACCCTAACCCTAACCCTAACCCTAACCCTAACCCTAACCCTAACCCTAACCCTAACCCTAACCCTAACCCTAACCCTAACCCTAACCCTAACCCTAACCCTAACCCTAACCCTAACCCTAACCCTAACCCTAACCCTAACCCTAACCCTAACCCTAACCCTAACCCTAACCCTAACCCTAACCCTAACCCTAACCCTAACCCTAACCCTAACCCTAACCCTAACCCTAACCCTAACCCTAACCCTAACCCTAACCCTAACCCTAACCCTAACCCTAACCCTAACCCTAACCCTAACCCTAACCCTAACCCTAACCCTAACCCTAACCCTAACCCTAACCCTAACCCTAACCCTAACCCTAACCCTAACCCTAACCCTAACCCTAACCCTAACCCTAACCCTAACCCTAACCCTAACCCTAACCCTAACCCTAACCCTAACCCTAACCCTAACCCTAACCCTAACCCTAACCCTAACCCTAACCCTAACCCTAACCCTAACCCTAACCCTAACCCTAACCCTAACCCTAACCCTAACCCTAACCCTAACCCTAACCCTAACCCTAACCCTAACCCTAACCCTAACCCTAACCCTAACCCTAACCCTAACCCTAACCCTAACCCTAACCCTAACCCTAACCCTAACCCTAACCCTAACCCTAACCCTAACCCTAACCCTAACCCTAACCCTAACCCTAACCCTAACCCTAACCCTAACCCTAACCCTAACCCTAACCCTAACCCTAACCCTAACCCTAACCCTAACCCTAACCCTAACCCTAACCCTAACCCTAACCCTAACCCTAACCCTAACCCTAACCCTAACCCTAACCCTAACCCTAACCCTAACCCTAACCCTAACCCTAACCCTAACCCTAACCCTAACCCTAACCCTAACCCTAACCCTAACCCTAACCCTAACCCTAACCCTAACCCTAACCCTAACCCTAACCCTAACCCTAACCCTAACCCTAACCCTAACCCTAACCCTAACCCTAACCCTAACCCTAACCCTAACCCTAACCCTAACCCTAACCCTAACCCTAACCCTAACCCTAACCCTAACCCTAACCCTAACCCTAACCCTAACCCTAACCCTAACCCTAACCCTAACCCTAACCCTAACCCTAACCCTAACCCTAACCCTAACCCTAACCCTAACCCTAACCCTAACCCTAACCCTAACCCTAACCCTAACCCTAACCCTAACCCTAACCCTAACCCTAACCCTAACCCTAACCCTAACCCTAACCCTAACCCTAACCCTAACCCTAACCCTAACCCTAACCCTAACCCTAACCCTAACCCTAACCCTAACCCTAACCCTAACCCTAACCCTAACCCTAACCCTAACCCTAACCCTAACCCTAACCCTAACCCTAACCCTAACCCTAACCCTAACCCTAACCCTAACCCTAACCCTAACCCTAACCCTAACCCTAACCCTAACCCTAACCCTAACCCTAACCCTAACCCTAACCCTAACCCTAACCCTAACCCTAACCCTAACCCTAACCCTAACCCTAACCCTAACCCTAACCCTAACCCTAACCCTAACCCTAACCCTAACCCTAACCCTAACCCTAACCCTAACCCTAACCCTAACCCTAACCCTAACCCTAACCCTAACCCTAACCCTAACCCTAACCCTAACCCTAACCCTAACCCTAACCCTAACCCTAACCCTAACCCTAACCCTAACCCTAACCCTAACCCTAACCCTAACCCTAACCCTAACCCTAACCCTAACCCTAACCCTAACCCTAACCCTAACCCTAACCCTAACCCTAACCCTAACCCTAACCCTAACCCTAACCCTAACCCTAACCCTAACCCTAACCCTAACCCTAACCCTAACCCTAACCCTAACCCTAACCCTAACCCTAACCCTAACCCTAACCCTAACCCTAACCCTAACCCTAACCCTAACCCTAACCCTAACCCTAACCCTAACCCTAACCCTAACCCTAACCCTAACCCTAACCCTAACCCTAACCCTAACCCTAACCCTAACCCTAACCCTAACCCTAACCCTAACCCTAACCCTAACCCTAACCCTAACCCTAACCCTAACCCTAACCCTAACCCTAACCCTAACCCTAACCCTAACCCTAACCCTAACCCTAACCCTAACCCTAACCCTAACCCTAACCCTAACCCTAACCCTAACCCTAACCCTAACCCTAACCCTAACCCTAACCCTAACCCTAACCCTAACCCTAACCCTAACCCTAACCCTAACCCTAACCCTAACCCTAACCCTAACCCTAACCCTAACCCTAACCCTAACCCTAACCCTAACCCTAACCCTAACCCTAACCCTAACCCTAACCCTAACCCTAACCCTAACCCTAACCCTAACCCTAACCCTAACCCTAACCCTAACCCTAACCCTAACCCTAACCCTAACCCTAACCCTAACCCTAACCCTAACCCTAACCCTAACCCTAACCCTAACCCTAACCCTAACCCTAACCCTAACCCTAACCCTAACCCTAACCCTAACCCTAACCCTAACCCTAACCCTAACCCTAACCCTAACCCTAACCCTAACCCTAACCCTAACCCTAACCCTAACCCTAACCCTAACCCTAACCCTAACCCTAACCCTAACCCTAACCCTAACCCTAACCCTAACCCTAACCCTAACCCTAACCCTAACCCTAACCCTAACCCTAACCCTAACCCTAACCCTAACCCTAACCCTAACCCTAACCCTAACCCTAACCCTAACCCTAACCCTAACCCTAACCCTAACCCTAACCCTAACCCTAACCCTAACCCTAACCCTAACCCTAACCCTAACCCTAACCCTAACCCTAACCCTAACCCTAACCCTAACCCTAACCCTAACCCTAACCCTAACCCTAACCCTAACCCTAACCCTAACCCTAACCCTAACCCTAACCCTAACCCTAACCCTAACCCTAACCCTAACCCTAACCCTAACCCTAACCCTAACCCTAACCCTAACCCTAACCCTAACCCTAACCCTAACCCTAACCCTAACCCTAACCCTAACCCTAACCCTAACCCTAACCCTAACCCTAACCCTAACCCTAACCCTAACCCTAACCCTAACCCTAACCCTAACCCTAACCCTAACCCTAACCCTAACCCTAACCCTAACCCTAACCCTAACCCTAACCCTAACCCTAACCCTAACCCTAACCCTAACCCTAACCCTAACCCTAACCCTAACCCTAACCCTAACCCTAACCCTAACCCTAACCCTAACCCTAACCCTAACCCTAACCCTAACCCTAACCCTAACCCTAACCCTAACCCTAACCCTAACCCTAACCCTAACCCTAACCCTAACCCTAACCCTAACCCTAACCCTAACCCTAACCCTAACCCTAACCCTAACCCTAACCCTAACCCTAACCCTAACCCTAACCCTAACCCTAACCCTAACCCTAACCCTAACCCTAACCCTAACCCTAACCCTAACCCTAACCCTAACCCTAACCCTAACCCTAACCCTAACCCTAACCCTAACCCTAACCCTAACCCTAACCCTAACCCTAACCCTAACCCTAACCCTAACCCTAACCCTAACCCTAACCCTAACCCTAACCCTAACCCTAACCCTAACCCTAACCCTAACCCTAACCCTAACCCTAACCCTAACCCTAACCCTAACCCTAACCCTAACCCTAACCCTAACCCTAACCCTAACCCTAACCCTAACCCTAACCCTAACCCTAACCCTAACCCTAACCCTAACCCTAACCCTAACCCTAACCCTAACCCTAACCCTAACCCTAACCCTAACCCTAACCCTAACCCTAACCCTAACCCTAACCCTAACCCTAACCCTAACCCTAACCCTAACCCTAACCCTAACCCTAACCCTAACCCTAACCCTAACCCTAACCCTAACCCTAACCCTAACCCTAACCCTAACCCTAACCCTAACCCTAACCCTAACCCTAACCCTAACCCTAACCCTAACCCTAACCCTAACCCTAACCCTAACCCTAACCCTAACCCTAACCCTAACCCTAACCCTAACCCTAACCCTAACCCTAACCCTAACCCTAACCCTAACCCTAACCCTAACCCTAACCCTAACCCTAACCCTAACCCTAACCCTAACCCTAACCCTAACCCTAACCCTAACCCTAACCCTAACCCTAACCCTAACCCTAACCCTAACCCTAACCCTAACCCTAACCCTAACCCTAACCCTAACCCTAACCCTAACCCTAACCCTAACCCTAACCCTAACCCTAACCCTAACCCTAACCCTAACCCTAACCCTAACCCTAACCCTAACCCTAACCCTAACCCTAACCCTAACCCTAACCCTAACCCTAACCCTAACCCTAACCCTAACCCTAACCCTAACCCTAACCCTAACCCTAACCCTAACCCTAACCCTAACCCTAACCCTAACCCTAACCCTAACCCTAACCCTAACCCTAACCCTAACCCTAACCCTAACCCTAACCCTAACCCTAACCCTAACCCTAACCCTAACCCTAACCCTAACCCTAACCCTAACCCTAACCCTAACCCTAACCCTAACCCTAACCCTAACCCTAACCCTAACCCTAACCCTAACCCTAACCCTAACCCTAACCCTAACCCTAACCCTAACCCTAACCCTAACCCTAACCCTAACCCTAACCCTAACCCTAACCCTAACCCTAACCCTAACCCTAACCCTAACCCTAACCCTAACCCTAACCCTAACCCTAACCCTAACCCTAACCCTAACCCTAACCCTAACCCTAACCCTAACCCTAACCCTAACCCTAACCCTAACCCTAACCCTAACCCTAACCCTAACCCTAACCCTAACCCTAACCCTAACCCTAACCCTAACCCTAACCCTAACCCTAACCCTAACCCTAACCCTAACCCTAACCCTAACCCTAACCCTAACCCTAACCCTAACCCTAACCCTAACCCTAACCCTAACCCTAACCCTAACCCTAACCCTAACCCTAACCCTAACCCTAACCCTAACCCTAACCCTAACCCTAACCCTAACCCTAACCCTAACCCTAACCCTAACCCTAACCCTAACCCTAACCCTAACCCTAACCCTAACCCTAACCCTAACCCTAACCCTAACCCTAACCCTAACCCTAACCCTAACCCTAACCCTAACCCTAACCCTAACCCTAACCCTAACCCTAACCCTAACCCTAACCCTAACCCTAACCCTAACCCTAACCCTAACCCTAACCCTAACCCTAACCCTAACCCTAACCCTAACCCTAACCCTAACCCTAACCCTAACCCTAACCCTAACCCTAACCCTAACCCTAACCCTAACCCTAACCCTAACCCTAACCCTAACCCTAACCCTAACCCTAACCCTAACCCTAACCCTAACCCTAACCCTAACCCTAACCCTAACCCTAACCCTAACCCTAACCCTAACCCTAACCCTAACCCTAACCCTAACCCTAACCCTAACCCTAACCCTAACCCTAACCCTAACCCTAACCCTAACCCTAACCCTAACCCTAACCCTAACCCTAACCCTAACCCTAACCCTAACCCTAACCCTAACCCTAACCCTAACCCTAACCCTAACCCTAACCCTAACCCTAACCCTAACCCTAACCCTAACCCTAACCCTAACCCTAACCCTAACCCTAACCCTAACCCTAACCCTAACCCTAACCCTAACCCTAACCCTAACCCTAACCCTAACCCTAACCCTAACCCTAACCCTAACCCTAACCCTAACCCTAACCCTAACCCTAACCCTAACCCTAACCCTAACCCTAACCCTAACCCTAACCCTAACCCTAACCCTAACCCTAACCCTAACCCTAACCCTAACCCTAACCCTAACCCTAACCCTAACCCTAACCCTAACCCTAACCCTAACCCTAACCCTAACCCTAACCCTAACCCTAACCCTAACCCTAACCCTAACCCTAACCCTAACCCTAACCCTAACCCTAACCCTAACCCTAACCCTAACCCTAACCCTAACCCTAACCCTAACCCTAACCCTAACCCTAACCCTAACCCTAACCCTAACCCTAACCCTAACCCTAACCCTAACCCTAACCCTAACCCTAACCCTAACCCTAACCCTAACCCTAACCCTAACCCTAACCCTAACCCTAACCCTAACCCTAACCCTAACCCTAACCCTAACCCTAACCCTAACCCTAACCCTAACCCTAACCCTAACCCTAACCCTAACCCTAACCCTAACCCTAACCCTAACCCTAACCCTAACCCTAACCCTAACCCTAACCCTAACCCTAACCCTAACCCTAACCCTAACCCTAACCCTAACCCTAACCCTAACCCTAACCCTAACCCTAACCCTAACCCTAACCCTAACCCTAACCCTAACCCTAACCCTAACCCTAACCCTAACCCTAACCCTAACCCTAACCCTAACCCTAACCCTAACCCTAACCCTAACCCTAACCCTAACCCTAACCCTAACCCTAACCCTAACCCTAACCCTAACCCTAACCCTAACCCTAACCCTAACCCTAACCCTAACCCTAACCCTAACCCTAACCCTAACCCTAACCCTAACCCTAACCCTAACCCTAACCCTAACCCTAACCCTAACCCTAACCCTAACCCTAACCCTAACCCTAACCCTAACCCTAACCCTAACCCTAACCCTAACCCTAACCCTAACCCTAACCCTAACCCTAACCCTAACCCTAACCCTAACCCTAACCCTAACCCTAACCCTAACCCTAACCCTAACCCTAACCCTAACCCTAACCCTAACCCTAACCCTAACCCTAACCCTAACCCTAACCCTAACCCTAACCCTAACCCTAACCCTAACCCTAACCCTAACCCTAACCCTAACCCTAACCCTAACCCTAACCCTAACCCTAACCCTAACCCTAACCCTAACCCTAACCCTAACCCTAACCCTAACCCTAACCCTAACCCTAACCCTAACCCTAACCCTAACCCTAACCCTAACCCTAACCCTAACCCTAACCCTAACCCTAACCCTAACCCTAACCCTAACCCTAACCCTAACCCTAACCCTAACCCTAACCCTAACCCTAACCCTAACCCTAACCCTAACCCTAACCCTAACCCTAACCCTAACCCTAACCCTAACCCTAACCCTAACCCTAACCCTAACCCTAACCCTAACCCTAACCCTAACCCTAACCCTAACCCTAACCCTAACCCTAACCCTAACCCTAACCCTAACCCTAACCCTAACCCTAACCCTAACCCTAACCCTAACCCTAACCCTAACCCTAACCCTAACCCTAACCCTAACCCTAACCCTAACCCTAACCCTAACCCTAACCCTAACCCTAACCCTAACCCTAACCCTAACCCTAACCCTAACCCTAACCCTAACCCTAACCCTAACCCTAACCCTAACCCTAACCCTAACCCTAACCCTAACCCTAACCCTAACCCTAACCCTAACCCTAACCCTAACCCTAACCCTAACCCTAACCCTAACCCTAACCCTAACCCTAACCCTAACCCTAACCCTAACCCTAACCCTAACCCTAACCCTAACCCTAACCCTAACCCTAACCCTAACCCTAACCCTAACCCTAACCCTAACCCTAACCCTAACCCTAACCCTAACCCTAACCCTAACCCTAACCCTAACCCTAACCCTAACCCTAACCCTAACCCTAACCCTAACCCTAACCCTAACCCTAACCCTAACCCTAACCCTAACCCTAACCCTAACCCTAACCCTAACCCTAACCCTAACCCTAACCCTAACCCTAACCCTAACCCTAACCCTAACCCTAACCCTAACCCTAACCCTAACCCTAACCCTAACCCTAACCCTAACCCTAACCCTAACCCTAACCCTAACCCTAACCCTAACCCTAACCCTAACCCTAACCCTAACCCTAACCCTAACCCTAACCCTAACCCTAACCCTAACCCTAACCCTAACCCTAACCCTAACCCTAACCCTAACCCTAACCCTAACCCTAACCCTAACCCTAACCCTAACCCTAACCCTAACCCTAACCCTAACCCTAACCCTAACCCTAACCCTAACCCTAACCCTAACCCTAACCCTAACCCTAACCCTAACCCTAACCCTAACCCTAACCCTAACCCTAACCCTAACCCTAACCCTAACCCTAACCCTAACCCTAACCCTAACCCTAACCCTAACCCTAACCCTAACCCTAACCCTAACCCTAACCCTAACCCTAACCCTAACCCTAACCCTAACCCTAACCCTAACCCTAACCCTAACCCTAACCCTAACCCTAACCCTAACCCTAACCCTAACCCTAACCCTAACCCTAACCCTAACCCTAACCCTAACCCTAACCCTAACCCTAACCCTAACCCTAACCCTAACCCTAACCCTAACCCTAACCCTAACCCTAACCCTAACCCTAACCCTAACCCTAACCCTAACCCTAACCCTAACCCTAACCCTAACCCTAACCCTAACCCTAACCCTAACCCTAACCCTAACCCTAACCCTAACCCTAACCCTAACCCTAACCCTAACCCTAACCCTAACCCTAACCCTAACCCTAACCCTAACCCTAACCCTAACCCTAACCCTAACCCTAACCCTAACCCTAACCCTAACCCTAACCCTAACCCTAACCCTAACCCTAACCCTAACCCTAACCCTAACCCTAACCCTAACCCTAACCCTAACCCTAACCCTAACCCTAACCCTAACCCTAACCCTAACCCTAACCCTAACCCTAACCCTAACCCTAACCCTAACCCTAACCCTAACCCTAACCCTAACCCTAACCCTAACCCTAACCCTAACCCTAACCCTAACCCTAACCCTAACCCTAACCCTAACCCTAACCCTAACCCTAACCCTAACCCTAACCCTAACCCTAACCCTAACCCTAACCCTAACCCTAACCCTAACCCTAACCCTAACCCTAACCCTAACCCTAACCCTAACCCTAACCCTAACCCTAACCCTAACCCTAACCCTAACCCTAACCCTAACCCTAACCCTAACCCTAACCCTAACCCTAACCCTAACCCTAACCCTAACCCTAACCCTAACCCTAACCCTAACCCTAACCCTAACCCTAACCCTAACCCTAACCCTAACCCTAACCCTAACCCTAACCCTAACCCTAACCCTAACCCTAACCCTAACCCTAACCCTAACCCTAACCCTAACCCTAACCCTAACCCTAACCCTAACCCTAACCCTAACCCTAACCCTAACCCTAACCCTAACCCTAACCCTAACCCTAACCCTAACCCTAACCCTAACCCTAACCCTAACCCTAACCCTAACCCTAACCCTAACCCTAACCCTAACCCTAACCCTAACCCTAACCCTAACCCTAACCCTAACCCTAACCCTAACCCTAACCCTAACCCTAACCCTAACCCTAACCCTAACCCTAACCCTAACCCTAACCCTAACCCTAACCCTAACCCTAACCCTAACCCTAACCCTAACCCTAACCCTAACCCTAACCCTAACCCTAACCCTAACCCTAACCCTAACCCTAACCCTAACCCTAACCCTAACCCTAACCCTAACCCTAACCCTAACCCTAACCCTAACCCTAACCCTAACCCTAACCCTAACCCTAACCCTAACCCTAACCCTAACCCTAACCCTAACCCTAACCCTAACCCTAACCCTAACCCTAACCCTAACCCTAACCCTAACCCTAACCCTAACCCTAACCCTAACCCTAACCCTAACCCTAACCCTAACCCTAACCCTAACCCTAACCCTAACCCTAACCCTAACCCTAACCCTAACCCTAACCCTAACCCTAACCCTAACCCTAACCCTAACCCTAACCCTAACCCTAACCCTAACCCTAACCCTAACCCTAACCCTAACCCTAACCCTAACCCTAACCCTAACCCTAACCCTAACCCTAACCCTAACCCTAACCCTAACCCTAACCCTAACCCTAACCCTAACCCTAACCCTAACCCTAACCCTAACCCTAACCCTAACCCTAACCCTAACCCTAACCCTAACCCTAACCCTAACCCTAACCCTAACCCTAACCCTAACCCTAACCCTAACCCTAACCCTAACCCTAACCCTAACCCTAACCCTAACCCTAACCCTAACCCTAACCCTAACCCTAACCCTAACCCTAACCCTAACCCTAACCCTAACCCTAACCCTAACCCTAACCCTAACCCTAACCCTAACCCTAACCCTAACCCTAACCCTAACCCTAACCCTAACCCTAACCCTAACCCTAACCCTAACCCTAACCCTAACCCTAACCCTAACCCTAACCCTAACCCTAACCCTAACCCTAACCCTAACCCTAACCCTAACCCTAACCCTAACCCTAACCCTAACCCTAACCCTAACCCTAACCCTAACCCTAACCCTAACCCTAACCCTAACCCTAACCCTAACCCTAACCCTAACCCTAACCCTAACCCTAACCCTAACCCTAACCCTAACCCTAACCCTAACCCTAACCCTAACCCTAACCCTAACCCTAACCCTAACCCTAACCCTAACCCTAACCCTAACCCTAACCCTAACCCTAACCCTAACCCTAACCCTAACCCTAACCCTAACCCTAACCCTAACCCTAACCCTAACCCTAACCCTAACCCTAACCCTAACCCTAACCCTAACCCTAACCCTAACCCTAACCCTAACCCTAACCCTAACCCTAACCCTAACCCTAACCCTAACCCTAACCCTAACCCTAACCCTAACCCTAACCCTAACCCTAACCCTAACCCTAACCCTAACCCTAACCCTAACCCTAACCCTAACCCTAACCCTAACCCTAACCCTAACCCTAACCCTAACCCTAACCCTAACCCTAACCCTAACCCTAACCCTAACCCTAACCCTAACCCTAACCCTAACCCTAACCCTAACCCTAACCCTAACCCTAACCCTAACCCTAACCCTAACCCTAACCCTAACCCTAACCCTAACCCTAACCCTAACCCTAACCCTAACCCTAACCCTAACCCTAACCCTAACCCTAACCCTAACCCTAACCCTAACCCTAACCCTAACCCTAACCCTAACCCTAACCCTAACCCTAACCCTAACCCTAACCCTAACCCTAACCCTAACCCTAACCCTAACCCTAACCCTAACCCTAACCCTAACCCTAACCCTAACCCTAACCCTAACCCTAACCCTAACCCTAACCCTAACCCTAACCCTAACCCTAACCCTAACCCTAACCCTAACCCTAACCCTAACCCTAACCCTAACCCTAACCCTAACCCTAACCCTAACCCTAACCCTAACCCTAACCCTAACCCTAACCCTAACCCTAACCCTAACCCTAACCCTAACCCTAACCCTAACCCTAACCCTAACCCTAACCCTAACCCTAACCCTAACCCTAACCCTAACCCTAACCCTAACCCTAACCCTAACCCTAACCCTAACCCTAACCCTAACCCTAACCCTAACCCTAACCCTAACCCTAACCCTAACCCTAACCCTAACCCTAACCCTAACCCTAACCCTAACCCTAACCCTAACCCTAACCCTAACCCTAACCCTAACCCTAACCCTAACCCTAACCCTAACCCTAACCCTAACCCTAACCCTAACCCTAACCCTAACCCTAACCCTAACCCTAACCCTAACCCTAACCCTAACCCTAACCCTAACCCTAACCCTAACCCTAACCCTAACCCTAACCCTAACCCTAACCCTAACCCTAACCCTAACCCTAACCCTAACCCTAACCCTAACCCTAACCCTAACCCTAACCCTAACCCTAACCCTAACCCTAACCCTAACCCTAACCCTAACCCTAACCCTAACCCTAACCCTAACCCTAACCCTAACCCTAACCCTAACCCTAACCCTAACCCTAACCCTAACCCTAACCCTAACCCTAACCCTAACCCTAACCCTAACCCTAACCCTAACCCTAACCCTAACCCTAACCCTAACCCTAACCCTAACCCTAACCCTAACCCTAACCCTAACCCTAACCCTAACCCTAACCCTAACCCTAACCCTAACCCTAACCCTAACCCTAACCCTAACCCTAACCCTAACCCTAACCCTAACCCTAACCCTAACCCTAACCCTAACCCTAACCCTAACCCTAACCCTAACCCTAACCCTAACCCTAACCCTAACCCTAACCCTAACCCTAACCCTAACCCTAACCCTAACCCTAACCCTAACCCTAACCCTAACCCTAACCCTAACCCTAACCCTAACCCTAACCCTAACCCTAACCCTAACCCTAACCCTAACCCTAACCCTAACCCTAACCCTAACCCTAACCCTAACCCTAACCCTAACCCTAACCCTAACCCTAACCCTAACCCTAACCCTAACCCTAACCCTAACCCTAACCCTAACCCTAACCCTAACCCTAACCCTAACCCTAACCCTAACCCTAACCCTAACCCTAACCCTAACCCTAACCCTAACCCTAACCCTAACCCTAACCCTAACCCTAACCCTAACCCTAACCCTAACCCTAACCCTAACCCTAACCCTAACCCTAACCCTAACCCTAACCCTAACCCTAACCCTAACCCTAACCCTAACCCTAACCCTAACCCTAACCCTAACCCTAACCCTAACCCTAACCCTAACCCTAACCCTAACCCTAACCCTAACCCTAACCCTAACCCTAACCCTAACCCTAACCCTAACCCTAACCCTAACCCTAACCCTAACCCTAACCCTAACCCTAACCCTAACCCTAACCCTAACCCTAACCCTAACCCTAACCCTAACCCTAACCCTAACCCTAACCCTAACCCTAACCCTAACCCTAACCCTAACCCTAACCCTAACCCTAACCCTAACCCTAACCCTAACCCTAACCCTAACCCTAACCCTAACCCTAACCCTAACCCTAACCCTAACCCTAACCCTAACCCTAACCCTAACCCTAACCCTAACCCTAACCCTAACCCTAACCCTAACCCTAACCCTAACCCTAACCCTAACCCTAACCCTAACCCTAACCCTAACCCTAACCCTAACCCTAACCCTAACCCTAACCCTAACCCTAACCCTAACCCTAACCCTAACCCTAACCCTAACCCTAACCCTAACCCTAACCCTAACCCTAACCCTAACCCTAACCCTAACCCTAACCCTAACCCTAACCCTAACCCTAACCCTAACCCTAACCCTAACCCTAACCCTAACCCTAACCCTAACCCTAACCCTAACCCTAACCCTAACCCTAACCCTAACCCTAACCCTAACCCTAACCCTAACCCTAACCCTAACCCTAACCCTAACCCTAACCCTAACCCTAACCCTAACCCTAACCCTAACCCTAACCCTAACCCTAACCCTAACCCTAACCCTAACCCTAACCCTAACCCTAACCCTAACCCTAACCCTAACCCTAACCCTAACCCTAACCCTAACCCTAACCCTAACCCTAACCCTAACCCTAACCCTAACCCTAACCCTAACCCTAACCCTAACCCTAACCCTAACCCTAACCCTAACCCTAACCCTAACCCTAACCCTAACCCTAACCCTAACCCTAACCCTAACCCTAACCCTAACCCTAACCCTAACCCTAACCCTAACCCTAACCCTAACCCTAACCCTAACCCTAACCCTAACCCTAACCCTAACCCTAACCCTAACCCTAACCCTAACCCTAACCCTAACCCTAACCCTAACCCTAACCCTAACCCTAACCCTAACCCTAACCCTAACCCTAACCCTAACCCTAACCCTAACCCTAACCCTAACCCTAACCCTAACCCTAACCCTAACCCTAACCCTAACCCTAACCCTAACCCTAACCCTAACCCTAACCCTAACCCTAACCCTAACCCTAACCCTAACCCTAACCCTAACCCTAACCCTAACCCTAACCCTAACCCTAACCCTAACCCTAACCCTAACCCTAACCCTAACCCTAACCCTAACCCTAACCCTAACCCTAACCCTAACCCTAACCCTAACCCTAACCCTAACCCTAACCCTAACCCTAACCCTAACCCTAACCCTAACCCTAACCCTAACCCTAACCCTAACCCTAACCCTAACCCTAACCCTAACCCTAACCCTAACCCTAACCCTAACCCTAACCCTAACCCTAACCCTAACCCTAACCCTAACCCTAACCCTAACCCTAACCCTAACCCTAACCCTAACCCTAACCCTAACCCTAACCCTAACCCTAACCCTAACCCTAACCCTAACCCTAACCCTAACCCTAACCCTAACCCTAACCCTAACCCTAACCCTAACCCTAACCCTAACCCTAACCCTAACCCTAACCCTAACCCTAACCCTAACCCTAACCCTAACCCTAACCCTAACCCTAACCCTAACCCTAACCCTAACCCTAACCCTAACCCTAACCCTAACCCTAACCCTAACCCTAACCCTAACCCTAACCCTAACCCTAACCCTAACCCTAACCCTAACCCTAACCCTAACCCTAACCCTAACCCTAACCCTAACCCTAACCCTAACCCTAACCCTAACCCTAACCCTAACCCTAACCCTAACCCTAACCCTAACCCTAACCCTAACCCTAACCCTAACCCTAACCCTAACCCTAACCCTAACCCTAACCCTAACCCTAACCCTAACCCTAACCCTAACCCTAACCCTAACCCTAACCCTAACCCTAACCCTAACCCTAACCCTAACCCTAACCCTAACCCTAACCCTAACCCTAACCCTAACCCTAACCCTAACCCTAACCCTAACCCTAACCCTAACCCTAACCCTAACCCTAACCCTAACCCTAACCCTAACCCTAACCCTAACCCTAACCCTAACCCTAACCCTAACCCTAACCCTAACCCTAACCCTAACCCTAACCCTAACCCTAACCCTAACCCTAACCCTAACCCTAACCCTAACCCTAACCCTAACCCTAACCCTAACCCTAACCCTAACCCTAACCCTAACCCTAACCCTAACCCTAACCCTAACCCTAACCCTAACCCTAACCCTAACCCTAACCCTAACCCTAACCCTAACCCTAACCCTAACCCTAACCCTAACCCTAACCCTAACCCTAACCCTAACCCTAACCCTAACCCTAACCCTAACCCTAACCCTAACCCTAACCCTAACCCTAACCCTAACCCTAACCCTAACCCTAACCCTAACCCTAACCCTAACCCTAACCCTAACCCTAACCCTAACCCTAACCCTAACCCTAACCCTAACCCTAACCCTAACCCTAACCCTAACCCTAACCCTAACCCTAACCCTAACCCTAACCCTAACCCTAACCCTAACCCTAACCCTAACCCTAACCCTAACCCTAACCCTAACCCTAACCCTAACCCTAACCCTAACCCTAACCCTAACCCTAACCCTAACCCTAACCCTAACCCTAACCCTAACCCTAACCCTAACCCTAACCCTAACCCTAACCCTAACCCTAACCCTAACCCTAACCCTAACCCTAACCCTAACCCTAACCCTAACCCTAACCCTAACCCTAACCCTAACCCTAACCCTAACCCTAACCCTAACCCTAACCCTAACCCTAACCCTAACCCTAACCCTAACCCTAACCCTAACCCTAACCCTAACCCTAACCCTAACCCTAACCCTAACCCTAACCCTAACCCTAACCCTAACCCTAACCCTAACCCTAACCCTAACCCTAACCCTAACCCTAACCCTAACCCTAACCCTAACCCTAACCCTAACCCTAACCCTAACCCTAACCCTAACCCTAACCCTAACCCTAACCCTAACCCTAACCCTAACCCTAACCCTAACCCTAACCCTAACCCTAACCCTAACCCTAACCCTAACCCTAACCCTAACCCTAACCCTAACCCTAACCCTAACCCTAACCCTAACCCTAACCCTAACCCTAACCCTAACCCTAACCCTAACCCTAACCCTAACCCTAACCCTAACCCTAACCCTAACCCTAACCCTAACCCTAACCCTAACCCTAACCCTAACCCTAACCCTAACCCTAACCCTAACCCTAACCCTAACCCTAACCCTAACCCTAACCCTAACCCTAACCCTAACCCTAACCCTAACCCTAACCCTAACCCTAACCCTAACCCTAACCCTAACCCTAACCCTAACCCTAACCCTAACCCTAACCCTAACCCTAACCCTAACCCTAACCCTAACCCTAACCCTAACCCTAACCCTAACCCTAACCCTAACCCTAACCCTAACCCTAACCCTAACCCTAACCCTAACCCTAACCCTAACCCTAACCCTAACCCTAACCCTAACCCTAACCCTAACCCTAACCCTAACCCTAACCCTAACCCTAACCCTAACCCTAACCCTAACCCTAACCCTAACCCTAACCCTAACCCTAACCCTAACCCTAACCCTAACCCTAACCCTAACCCTAACCCTAACCCTAACCCTAACCCTAACCCTAACCCTAACCCTAACCCTAACCCTAACCCTAACCCTAACCCTAACCCTAACCCTAACCCTAACCCTAACCCTAACCCTAACCCTAACCCTAACCCTAACCCTAACCCTAACCCTAACCCTAACCCTAACCCTAACCCTAACCCTAACCCTAACCCTAACCCTAACCCTAACCCTAACCCTAACCCTAACCCTAACCCTAACCCTAACCCTAACCCTAACCCTAACCCTAACCCTAACCCTAACCCTAACCCTAACCCTAACCCTAACCCTAACCCTAACCCTAACCCTAACCCTAACCCTAACCCTAACCCTAACCCTAACCCTAACCCTAACCCTAACCCTAACCCTAACCCTAACCCTAACCCTAACCCTAACCCTAACCCTAACCCTAACCCTAACCCTAACCCTAACCCTAACCCTAACCCTAACCCTAACCCTAACCCTAACCCTAACCCTAACCCTAACCCTAACCCTAACCCTAACCCTAACCCTAACCCTAACCCTAACCCTAACCCTAACCCTAACCCTAACCCTAACCCTAACCCTAACCCTAACCCTAACCCTAACCCTAACCCTAACCCTAACCCTAACCCTAACCCTAACCCTAACCCTAACCCTAACCCTAACCCTAACCCTAACCCTAACCCTAACCCTAACCCTAACCCTAACCCTAACCCTAACCCTAACCCTAACCCTAACCCTAACCCTAACCCTAACCCTAACCCTAACCCTAACCCTAACCCTAACCCTAACCCTAACCCTAACCCTAACCCTAACCCTAACCCTAACCCTAACCCTAACCCTAACCCTAACCCTAACCCTAACCCTAACCCTAACCCTAACCCTAACCCTAACCCTAACCCTAACCCTAACCCTAACCCTAACCCTAACCCTAACCCTAACCCTAACCCTAACCCTAACCCTAACCCTAACCCTAACCCTAACCCTAACCCTAACCCTAACCCTAACCCTAACCCTAACCCTAACCCTAACCCTAACCCTAACCCTAACCCTAACCCTAACCCTAACCCTAACCCTAACCCTAACCCTAACCCTAACCCTAACCCTAACCCTAACCCTAACCCTAACCCTAACCCTAACCCTAACCCTAACCCTAACCCTAACCCTAACCCTAACCCTAACCCTAACCCTAACCCTAACCCTAACCCTAACCCTAACCCTAACCCTAACCCTAACCCTAACCCTAACCCTAACCCTAACCCTAACCCTAACCCTAACCCTAACCCTAACCCTAACCCTAACCCTAACCCTAACCCTAACCCTAACCCTAACCCTAACCCTAACCCTAACCCTAACCCTAACCCTAACCCTAACCCTAACCCTAACCCTAACCCTAACCCTAACCCTAACCCTAACCCTAACCCTAACCCTAACCCTAACCCTAACCCTAACCCTAACCCTAACCCTAACCCTAACCCTAACCCTAACCCTAACCCTAACCCTAACCCTAACCCTAACCCTAACCCTAACCCTAACCCTAACCCTAACCCTAACCCTAACCCTAACCCTAACCCTAACCCTAACCCTAACCCTAACCCTAACCCTAACCCTAACCCTAACCCTAACCCTAACCCTAACCCTAACCCTAACCCTAACCCTAACCCTAACCCTAACCCTAACCCTAACCCTAACCCTAACCCTAACCCTAACCCTAACCCTAACCCTAACCCTAACCCTAACCCTAACCCTAACCCTAACCCTAACCCTAACCCTAACCCTAACCCTAACCCTAACCCTAACCCTAACCCTAACCCTAACCCTAACCCTAACCCTAACCCTAACCCTAACCCTAACCCTAACCCTAACCCTAACCCTAACCCTAACCCTAACCCTAACCCTAACCCTAACCCTAACCCTAACCCTAACCCTAACCCTAACCCTAACCCTAACCCTAACCCTAACCCTAACCCTAACCCTAACCCTAACCCTAACCCTAACCCTAACCCTAACCCTAACCCTAACCCTAACCCTAACCCTAACCCTAACCCTAACCCTAACCCTAACCCTAACCCTAACCCTAACCCTAACCCTAACCCTAACCCTAACCCTAACCCTAACCCTAACCCTAACCCTAACCCTAACCCTAACCCTAACCCTAACCCTAACCCTAACCCTAACCCTAACCCTAACCCTAACCCTAACCCTAACCCTAACCCTAACCCTAACCCTAACCCTAACCCTAACCCTAACCCTAACCCTAACCCTAACCCTAACCCTAACCCTAACCCTAACCCTAACCCTAACCCTAACCCTAACCCTAACCCTAACCCTAACCCTAACCCTAACCCTAACCCTAACCCTAACCCTAACCCTAACCCTAACCCTAACCCTAACCCTAACCCTAACCCTAACCCTAACCCTAACCCTAACCCTAACCCTAACCCTAACCCTAACCCTAACCCTAACCCTAACCCTAACCCTAACCCTAACCCTAACCCTAACCCTAACCCTAACCCTAACCCTAACCCTAACCCTAACCCTAACCCTAACCCTAACCCTAACCCTAACCCTAACCCTAACCCTAACCCTAACCCTAACCCTAACCCTAACCCTAACCCTAACCCTAACCCTAACCCTAACCCTAACCCTAACCCTAACCCTAACCCTAACCCTAACCCTAACCCTAACCCTAACCCTAACCCTAACCCTAACCCTAACCCTAACCCTAACCCTAACCCTAACCCTAACCCTAACCCTAACCCTAACCCTAACCCTAACCCTAACCCTAACCCTAACCCTAACCCTAACCCTAACCCTAACCCTAACCCTAACCCTAACCCTAACCCTAACCCTAACCCTAACCCTAACCCTAACCCTAACCCTAACCCTAACCCTAACCCTAACCCTAACCCTAACCCTAACCCTAACCCTAACCCTAACCCTAACCCTAACCCTAACCCTAACCCTAACCCTAACCCTAACCCTAACCCTAACCCTAACCCTAACCCTAACCCTAACCCTAACCCTAACCCTAACCCTAACCCTAACCCTAACCCTAACCCTAACCCTAACCCTAACCCTAACCCTAACCCTAACCCTAACCCTAACCCTAACCCTAACCCTAACCCTAACCCTAACCCTAACCCTAACCCTAACCCTAACCCTAACCCTAACCCTAACCCTAACCCTAACCCTAACCCTAACCCTAACCCTAACCCTAACCCTAACCCTAACCCTAACCCTAACCCTAACCCTAACCCTAACCCTAACCCTAACCCTAACCCTAACCCTAACCCTAACCCTAACCCTAACCCTAACCCTAACCCTAACCCTAACCCTAACCCTAACCCTAACCCTAACCCTAACCCTAACCCTAACCCTAACCCTAACCCTAACCCTAACCCTAACCCTAACCCTAACCCTAACCCTAACCCTAACCCTAACCCTAACCCTAACCCTAACCCTAACCCTAACCCTAACCCTAACCCTAACCCTAACCCTAACCCTAACCCTAACCCTAACCCTAACCCTAACCCTAACCCTAACCCTAACCCTAACCCTAACCCTAACCCTAACCCTAACCCTAACCCTAACCCTAACCCTAACCCTAACCCTAACCCTAACCCTAACCCTAACCCTAACCCTAACCCTAACCCTAACCCTAACCCTAACCCTAACCCTAACCCTAACCCTAACCCTAACCCTAACCCTAACCCTAACCCTAACCCTAACCCTAACCCTAACCCTAACCCTAACCCTAACCCTAACCCTAACCCTAACCCTAACCCTAACCCTAACCCTAACCCTAACCCTAACCCTAACCCTAACCCTAACCCTAACCCTAACCCTAACCCTAACCCTAACCCTAACCCTAACCCTAACCCTAACCCTAACCCTAACCCTAACCCTAACCCTAACCCTAACCCTAACCCTAACCCTAACCCTAACCCTAACCCTAACCCTAACCCTAACCCTAACCCTAACCCTAACCCTAACCCTAACCCTAACCCTAACCCTAACCCTAACCCTAACCCTAACCCTAACCCTAACCCTAACCCTAACCCTAACCCTAACCCTAACCCTAACCCTAACCCTAACCCTAACCCTAACCCTAACCCTAACCCTAACCCTAACCCTAACCCTAACCCTAACCCTAACCCTAACCCTAACCCTAACCCTAACCCTAACCCTAACCCTAACCCTAACCCTAACCCTAACCCTAACCCTAACCCTAACCCTAACCCTAACCCTAACCCTAACCCTAACCCTAACCCTAACCCTAACCCTAACCCTAACCCTAACCCTAACCCTAACCCTAACCCTAACCCTAACCCTAACCCTAACCCTAACCCTAACCCTAACCCTAACCCTAACCCTAACCCTAACCCTAACCCTAACCCTAACCCTAACCCTAACCCTAACCCTAACCCTAACCCTAACCCTAACCCTAACCCTAACCCTAACCCTAACCCTAACCCTAACCCTAACCCTAACCCTAACCCTAACCCTAACCCTAACCCTAACCCTAACCCTAACCCTAACCCTAACCCTAACCCTAACCCTAACCCTAACCCTAACCCTAACCCTAACCCTAACCCTAACCCTAACCCTAACCCTAACCCTAACCCTAACCCTAACCCTAACCCTAACCCTAACCCTAACCCTAACCCTAACCCTAACCCTAACCCTAACCCTAACCCTAACCCTAACCCTAACCCTAACCCTAACCCTAACCCTAACCCTAACCCTAACCCTAACCCTAACCCTAACCCTAACCCTAACCCTAACCCTAACCCTAACCCTAACCCTAACCCTAACCCTAACCCTAACCCTAACCCTAACCCTAACCCTAACCCTAACCCTAACCCTAACCCTAACCCTAACCCTAACCCTAACCCTAACCCTAACCCTAACCCTAACCCTAACCCTAACCCTAACCCTAACCCTAACCCTAACCCTAACCCTAACCCTAACCCTAACCCTAACCCTAACCCTAACCCTAACCCTAACCCTAACCCTAACCCTAACCCTAACCCTAACCCTAACCCTAACCCTAACCCTAACCCTAACCCTAACCCTAACCCTAACCCTAACCCTAACCCTAACCCTAACCCTAACCCTAACCCTAACCCTAACCCTAACCCTAACCCTAACCCTAACCCTAACCCTAACCCTAACCCTAACCCTAACCCTAACCCTAACCCTAACCCTAACCCTAACCCTAACCCTAACCCTAACCCTAACCCTAACCCTAACCCTAACCCTAACCCTAACCCTAACCCTAACCCTAACCCTAACCCTAACCCTAACCCTAACCCTAACCCTAACCCTAACCCTAACCCTAACCCTAACCCTAACCCTAACCCTAACCCTAACCCTAACCCTAACCCTAACCCTAACCCTAACCCTAACCCTAACCCTAACCCTAACCCTAACCCTAACCCTAACCCTAACCCTAACCCTAACCCTAACCCTAACCCTAACCCTAACCCTAACCCTAACCCTAACCCTAACCCTAACCCTAACCCTAACCCTAACCCTAACCCTAACCCTAACCCTAACCCTAACCCTAACCCTAACCCTAACCCTAACCCTAACCCTAACCCTAACCCTAACCCTAACCCTAACCCTAACCCTAACCCTAACCCTAACCCTAACCCTAACCCTAACCCTAACCCTAACCCTAACCCTAACCCTAACCCTAACCCTAACCCTAACCCTAACCCTAACCCTAACCCTAACCCTAACCCTAACCCTAACCCTAACCCTAACCCTAACCCTAACCCTAACCCTAACCCTAACCCTAACCCTAACCCTAACCCTAACCCTAACCCTAACCCTAACCCTAACCCTAACCCTAACCCTAACCCTAACCCTAACCCTAACCCTAACCCTAACCCTAACCCTAACCCTAACCCTAACCCTAACCCTAACCCTAACCCTAACCCTAACCCTAACCCTAACCCTAACCCTAACCCTAACCCTAACCCTAACCCTAACCCTAACCCTAACCCTAACCCTAACCCTAACCCTAACCCTAACCCTAACCCTAACCCTAACCCTAACCCTAACCCTAACCCTAACCCTAACCCTAACCCTAACCCTAACCCTAACCCTAACCCTAACCCTAACCCTAACCCTAACCCTAACCCTAACCCTAACCCTAACCCTAACCCTAACCCTAACCCTAACCCTAACCCTAACCCTAACCCTAACCCTAACCCTAACCCTAACCCTAACCCTAACCCTAACCCTAACCCTAACCCTAACCCTAACCCTAACCCTAACCCTAACCCTAACCCTAACCCTAACCCTAACCCTAACCCTAACCCTAACCCTAACCCTAACCCTAACCCTAACCCTAACCCTAACCCTAACCCTAACCCTAACCCTAACCCTAACCCTAACCCTAACCCTAACCCTAACCCTAACCCTAACCCTAACCCTAACCCTAACCCTAACCCTAACCCTAACCCTAACCCTAACCCTAACCCTAACCCTAACCCTAACCCTAACCCTAACCCTAACCCTAACCCTAACCCTAACCCTAACCCTAACCCTAACCCTAACCCTAACCCTAACCCTAACCCTAACCCTAACCCTAACCCTAACCCTAACCCTAACCCTAACCCTAACCCTAACCCTAACCCTAACCCTAACCCTAACCCTAACCCTAACCCTAACCCTAACCCTAACCCTAACCCTAACCCTAACCCTAACCCTAACCCTAACCCTAACCCTAACCCTAACCCTAACCCTAACCCTAACCCTAACCCTAACCCTAACCCTAACCCTAACCCTAACCCTAACCCTAACCCTAACCCTAACCCTAACCCTAACCCTAACCCTAACCCTAACCCTAACCCTAACCCTAACCCTAACCCTAACCCTAACCCTAACCCTAACCCTAACCCTAACCCTAACCCTAACCCTAACCCTAACCCTAACCCTAACCCTAACCCTAACCCTAACCCTAACCCTAACCCTAACCCTAACCCTAACCCTAACCCTAACCCTAACCCTAACCCTAACCCTAACCCTAACCCTAACCCTAACCCTAACCCTAACCCTAACCCTAACCCTAACCCTAACCCTAACCCTAACCCTAACCCTAACCCTAACCCTAACCCTAACCCTAACCCTAACCCTAACCCTAACCCTAACCCTAACCCTAACCCTAACCCTAACCCTAACCCTAACCCTAACCCTAACCCTAACCCTAACCCTAACCCTAACCCTAACCCTAACCCTAACCCTAACCCTAACCCTAACCCTAACCCTAACCCTAACCCTAACCCTAACCCTAACCCTAACCCTAACCCTAACCCTAACCCTAACCCTAACCCTAACCCTAACCCTAACCCTAACCCTAACCCTAACCCTAACCCTAACCCTAACCCTAACCCTAACCCTAACCCTAACCCTAACCCTAACCCTAACCCTAACCCTAACCCTAACCCTAACCCTAACCCTAACCCTAACCCTAACCCTAACCCTAACCCTAACCCTAACCCTAACCCTAACCCTAACCCTAACCCTAACCCTAACCCTAACCCTAACCCTAACCCTAACCCTAACCCTAACCCTAACCCTAACCCTAACCCTAACCCTAACCCTAACCCTAACCCTAACCCTAACCCTAACCCTAACCCTAACCCTAACCCTAACCCTAACCCTAACCCTAACCCTAACCCTAACCCTAACCCTAACCCTAACCCTAACCCTAACCCTAACCCTAACCCTAACCCTAACCCTAACCCTAACCCTAACCCTAACCCTAACCCTAACCCTAACCCTAACCCTAACCCTAACCCTAACCCTAACCCTAACCCTAACCCTAACCCTAACCCTAACCCTAACCCTAACCCTAACCCTAACCCTAACCCTAACCCTAACCCTAACCCTAACCCTAACCCTAACCCTAACCCTAACCCTAACCCTAACCCTAACCCTAACCCTAACCCTAACCCTAACCCTAACCCTAACCCTAACCCTAACCCTAACCCTAACCCTAACCCTAACCCTAACCCTAACCCTAACCCTAACCCTAACCCTAACCCTAACCCTAACCCTAACCCTAACCCTAACCCTAACCCTAACCCTAACCCTAACCCTAACCCTAACCCTAACCCTAACCCTAACCCTAACCCTAACCCTAACCCTAACCCTAACCCTAACCCTAACCCTAACCCTAACCCTAACCCTAACCCTAACCCTAACCCTAACCCTAACCCTAACCCTAACCCTAACCCTAACCCTAACCCTAACCCTAACCCTAACCCTAACCCTAACCCTAACCCTAACCCTAACCCTAACCCTAACCCTAACCCTAACCCTAACCCTAACCCTAACCCTAACCCTAACCCTAACCCTAACCCTAACCCTAACCCTAACCCTAACCCTAACCCTAACCCTAACCCTAACCCTAACCCTAACCCTAACCCTAACCCTAACCCTAACCCTAACCCTAACCCTAACCCTAACCCTAACCCTAACCCTAACCCTAACCCTAACCCTAACCCTAACCCTAACCCTAACCCTAACCCTAACCCTAACCCTAACCCTAACCCTAACCCTAACCCTAACCCTAACCCTAACCCTAACCCTAACCCTAACCCTAACCCTAACCCTAACCCTAACCCTAACCCTAACCCTAACCCTAACCCTAACCCTAACCCTAACCCTAACCCTAACCCTAACCCTAACCCTAACCCTAACCCTAACCCTAACCCTAACCCTAACCCTAACCCTAACCCTAACCCTAACCCTAACCCTAACCCTAACCCTAACCCTAACCCTAACCCTAACCCTAACCCTAACCCTAACCCTAACCCTAACCCTAACCCTAACCCTAACCCTAACCCTAACCCTAACCCTAACCCTAACCCTAACCCTAACCCTAACCCTAACCCTAACCCTAACCCTAACCCTAACCCTAACCCTAACCCTAACCCTAACCCTAACCCTAACCCTAACCCTAACCCTAACCCTAACCCTAACCCTAACCCTAACCCTAACCCTAACCCTAACCCTAACCCTAACCCTAACCCTAACCCTAACCCTAACCCTAACCCTAACCCTAACCCTAACCCTAACCCTAACCCTAACCCTAACCCTAACCCTAACCCTAACCCTAACCCTAACCCTAACCCTAACCCTAACCCTAACCCTAACCCTAACCCTAACCCTAACCCTAACCCTAACCCTAACCCTAACCCTAACCCTAACCCTAACCCTAACCCTAACCCTAACCCTAACCCTAACCCTAACCCTAACCCTAACCCTAACCCTAACCCTAACCCTAACCCTAACCCTAACCCTAACCCTAACCCTAACCCTAACCCTAACCCTAACCCTAACCCTAACCCTAACCCTAACCCTAACCCTAACCCTAACCCTAACCCTAACCCTAACCCTAACCCTAACCCTAACCCTAACCCTAACCCTAACCCTAACCCTAACCCTAACCCTAACCCTAACCCTAACCCTAACCCTAACCCTAACCCTAACCCTAACCCTAACCCTAACCCTAACCCTAACCCTAACCCTAACCCTAACCCTAACCCTAACCCTAACCCTAACCCTAACCCTAACCCTAACCCTAACCCTAACCCTAACCCTAACCCTAACCCTAACCCTAACCCTAACCCTAACCCTAACCCTAACCCTAACCCTAACCCTAACCCTAACCCTAACCCTAACCCTAACCCTAACCCTAACCCTAACCCTAACCCTAACCCTAACCCTAACCCTAACCCTAACCCTAACCCTAACCCTAACCCTAACCCTAACCCTAACCCTAACCCTAACCCTAACCCTAACCCTAACCCTAACCCTAACCCTAACCCTAACCCTAACCCTAACCCTAACCCTAACCCTAACCCTAACCCTAACCCTAACCCTAACCCTAACCCTAACCCTAACCCTAACCCTAACCCTAACCCTAACCCTAACCCTAACCCTAACCCTAACCCTAACCCTAACCCTAACCCTAACCCTAACCCTAACCCTAACCCTAACCCTAACCCTAACCCTAACCCTAACCCTAACCCTAACCCTAACCCTAACCCTAACCCTAACCCTAACCCTAACCCTAACCCTAACCCTAACCCTAACCCTAACCCTAACCCTAACCCTAACCCTAACCCTAACCCTAACCCTAACCCTAACCCTAACCCTAACCCTAACCCTAACCCTAACCCTAACCCTAACCCTAACCCTAACCCTAACCCTAACCCTAACCCTAACCCTAACCCTAACCCTAACCCTAACCCTAACCCTAACCCTAACCCTAACCCTAACCCTAACCCTAACCCTAACCCTAACCCTAACCCTAACCCTAACCCTAACCCTAACCCTAACCCTAACCCTAACCCTAACCCTAACCCTAACCCTAACCCTAACCCTAACCCTAACCCTAACCCTAACCCTAACCCTAACCCTAACCCTAACCCTAACCCTAACCCTAACCCTAACCCTAACCCTAACCCTAACCCTAACCCTAACCCTAACCCTAACCCTAACCCTAACCCTAACCCTAACCCTAACCCTAACCCTAACCCTAACCCTAACCCTAACCCTAACCCTAACCCTAACCCTAACCCTAACCCTAACCCTAACCCTAACCCTAACCCTAACCCTAACCCTAACCCTAACCCTAACCCTAACCCTAACCCTAACCCTAACCCTAACCCTAACCCTAACCCTAACCCTAACCCTAACCCTAACCCTAACCCTAACCCTAACCCTAACCCTAACCCTAACCCTAACCCTAACCCTAACCCTAACCCTAACCCTAACCCTAACCCTAACCCTAACCCTAACCCTAACCCTAACCCTAACCCTAACCCTAACCCTAACCCTAACCCTAACCCTAACCCTAACCCTAACCCTAACCCTAACCCTAACCCTAACCCTAACCCTAACCCTAACCCTAACCCTAACCCTAACCCTAACCCTAACCCTAACCCTAACCCTAACCCTAACCCTAACCCTAACCCTAACCCTAACCCTAACCCTAACCCTAACCCTAACCCTAACCCTAACCCTAACCCTAACCCTAACCCTAACCCTAACCCTAACCCTAACCCTAACCCTAACCCTAACCCTAACCCTAACCCTAACCCTAACCCTAACCCTAACCCTAACCCTAACCCTAACCCTAACCCTAACCCTAACCCTAACCCTAACCCTAACCCTAACCCTAACCCTAACCCTAACCCTAACCCTAACCCTAACCCTAACCCTAACCCTAACCCTAACCCTAACCCTAACCCTAACCCTAACCCTAACCCTAACCCTAACCCTAACCCTAACCCTAACCCTAACCCTAACCCTAACCCTAACCCTAACCCTAACCCTAACCCTAACCCTAACCCTAACCCTAACCCTAACCCTAACCCTAACCCTAACCCTAACCCTAACCCTAACCCTAACCCTAACCCTAACCCTAACCCTAACCCTAACCCTAACCCTAACCCTAACCCTAACCCTAACCCTAACCCTAACCCTAACCCTAACCCTAACCCTAACCCTAACCCTAACCCTAACCCTAACCCTAACCCTAACCCTAACCCTAACCCTAACCCTAACCCTAACCCTAACCCTAACCCTAACCCTAACCCTAACCCTAACCCTAACCCTAACCCTAACCCTAACCCTAACCCTAACCCTAACCCTAACCCTAACCCTAACCCTAACCCTAACCCTAACCCTAACCCTAACCCTAACCCTAACCCTAACCCTAACCCTAACCCTAACCCTAACCCTAACCCTAACCCTAACCCTAACCCTAACCCTAACCCTAACCCTAACCCTAACCCTAACCCTAACCCTAACCCTAACCCTAACCCTAACCCTAACCCTAACCCTAACCCTAACCCTAACCCTAACCCTAACCCTAACCCTAACCCTAACCCTAACCCTAACCCTAACCCTAACCCTAACCCTAACCCTAACCCTAACCCTAACCCTAACCCTAACCCTAACCCTAACCCTAACCCTAACCCTAACCCTAACCCTAACCCTAACCCTAACCCTAACCCTAACCCTAACCCTAACCCTAACCCTAACCCTAACCCTAACCCTAACCCTAACCCTAACCCTAACCCTAACCCTAACCCTAACCCTAACCCTAACCCTAACCCTAACCCTAACCCTAACCCTAACCCTAACCCTAACCCTAACCCTAACCCTAACCCTAACCCTAACCCTAACCCTAACCCTAACCCTAACCCTAACCCTAACCCTAACCCTAACCCTAACCCTAACCCTAACCCTAACCCTAACCCTAACCCTAACCCTAACCCTAACCCTAACCCTAACCCTAACCCTAACCCTAACCCTAACCCTAACCCTAACCCTAACCCTAACCCTAACCCTAACCCTAACCCTAACCCTAACCCTAACCCTAACCCTAACCCTAACCCTAACCCTAACCCTAACCCTAACCCTAACCCTAACCCTAACCCTAACCCTAACCCTAACCCTAACCCTAACCCTAACCCTAACCCTAACCCTAACCCTAACCCTAACCCTAACCCTAACCCTAACCCTAACCCTAACCCTAACCCTAACCCTAACCCTAACCCTAACCCTAACCCTAACCCTAACCCTAACCCTAACCCTAACCCTAACCCTAACCCTAACCCTAACCCTAACCCTAACCCTAACCCTAACCCTAACCCTAACCCTAACCCTAACCCTAACCCTAACCCTAACCCTAACCCTAACCCTAACCCTAACCCTAACCCTAACCCTAACCCTAACCCTAACCCTAACCCTAACCCTAACCCTAACCCTAACCCTAACCCTAACCCTAACCCTAACCCTAACCCTAACCCTAACCCTAACCCTAACCCTAACCCTAACCCTAACCCTAACCCTAACCCTAACCCTAACCCTAACCCTAACCCTAACCCTAACCCTAACCCTAACCCTAACCCTAACCCTAACCCTAACCCTAACCCTAACCCTAACCCTAACCCTAACCCTAACCCTAACCCTAACCCTAACCCTAACCCTAACCCTAACCCTAACCCTAACCCTAACCCTAACCCTAACCCTAACCCTAACCCTAACCCTAACCCTAACCCTAACCCTAACCCTAACCCTAACCCTAACCCTAACCCTAACCCTAACCCTAACCCTAACCCTAACCCTAACCCTAACCCTAACCCTAACCCTAACCCTAACCCTAACCCTAACCCTAACCCTAACCCTAACCCTAACCCTAACCCTAACCCTAACCCTAACCCTAACCCTAACCCTAACCCTAACCCTAACCCTAACCCTAACCCTAACCCTAACCCTAACCCTAACCCTAACCCTAACCCTAACCCTAACCCTAACCCTAACCCTAACCCTAACCCTAACCCTAACCCTAACCCTAACCCTAACCCTAACCCTAACCCTAACCCTAACCCTAACCCTAACCCTAACCCTAACCCTAACCCTAACCCTAACCCTAACCCTAACCCTAACCCTAACCCTAACCCTAACCCTAACCCTAACCCTAACCCTAACCCTAACCCTAACCCTAACCCTAACCCTAACCCTAACCCTAACCCTAACCCTAACCCTAACC